>NC_135786.1:71073750-71397500 GCF_051106095.1 Pogona vitticeps | reverse complement strand
TCGCCCATAGGGAAGCCATTTTTTGAGCGCCAATCAGCTGTTAAAATGGCTGCCCTGCGAAGCATGGGTCCGGAAAACACAGAGCAGCCATTTTAGGAAGCCAACGATCGTTGGAAAAAATAGTTGTCTTGTGAATAAACGGTCTGCGAAGCACGGACCAAATCATCGTCAAGCGGAATTCCCCCACAGGAATGACTGTTTTGCGAATCGCTATAGCGATCGCAAAAAGTCATCGTCATGCAGTTTCGTTGTACAGTGGGGTCGTCGTCTAGCGATGTACCACTGTACTTCAGGAAACTGCAGTTCACATGTAGGGTGGAGGCATGACACCTGAAATGGTACCAAAATGATGTAACTGTGCCGTGTAGATCAAATCTACAGTACAGAGTCAACTGACCTGATTGCTGAAGTGGATAGGAAATGAACAAGCGCATCGGTGTCAGTAGAGAATTAATATCCATTTGAACTGCTGGACAGCTCAGTGGTTTAGGCATCTGGTTGAGAGTTCGATTCCCCATTATGCCTGCTTGACAGGGAATGGATTTGATAACCCATAGAGTCCCTTCCAGGTCTGCAGTTCTAAGATTTTTGTATCAGTTGGAAATCTGACATGTATTAAATACAGTTCTCAAAAATACACACTTTTAATATAATTTTTGAATTTTTACCTGAACTGTAAAATTCAGAGAAGTGCACTGAAGGGGTTCTAATCAGTGTACTAGGCCAGGAAATATAAATTAGATGGGTTTGTTTTAGAATGTCCACTAAACAACTTATCCCCCCTTAGTCACTGAATACTTTCTATATTTTCAAGCAAAAGAATTGTAACCAATATACCTTCTCCTCTCAAACCAGAGAGGTGCAGTTTTCCCCTCTCCCCTGAATACAGATGAATAATTATTCAAATGCAAATGATCCCCAAAGGTCCCACAACAATCACCATTGTTCCTTGCAGTCCTGGGAAGCTCAGGCCTCTCCTTTTAAAAACATTTCACCACATTAGAAATACCATTCAAGTGTTGCAAATGTAATGAGAAGCAGATGCTTGTCCCGTTCTACCTTAGATTAGAATCTCTGTTTGCATTATCGTTTTCAATCTCTTATACATGGATAGAAATGGGGAAATTGGTCAGTTTTGCATCCTCCTTCATTCAGATTTTTTTTTCTTTTTAAACTGAGGGTCTGTCCAACATGAACAGTGAGAAATTAGGATTTTGTTAGATTTGTCAAATGAATTTAAAAAATAAAGTGAAACAGAATTGTTGCACATTTACACCAATTTCAGTAGGTGCGTCTATTTGCAGCATATGTTCTACCTGCTTGCCAAGTAGAGGTTTGAGGTTAGGCGTCTCTTGGTGGGGAGAAGGTGCAGTCTTAGCTCAAGAGTCAGACTGTGGCTGAATACACATGGATTCAAATGCAGACTTTAAACAACTGAGCACTGAAAGCCCAGACACAAATGGAATATGTCTGTTTTACTTTGTCCTGTGTTTGATTTATTTATTTATTTATTTTAACCACCAGTCAATTAGTTCCCATTCTAAATGTGAAGAAACTTCTGGGAAACTCTTATTTTAAAAAATGAAATTGCCCCCATTGTAATGGGAAAAAATATTTTCCTCTTGGGTGTTATATCAGTGCCACTCCTTCAACGGAGAGCAAGTAAGGGGGATTTTGTTCAGAATCACAAACACAGTTACCAAATATGAGCAAACAGCAAACAAGGCTTTCAGAAAGTCATTCCTAAACCAAAAATTTCCAGAAAAGGTCTCACTTTCATTACTCTAGTCCTAGAACACTCTGTGCAGAATCTTGGAGCCTTAGAGCAGCCATTCTCAACCTTTCTTTGGTCCAGCCATAAACACAATATGAAAGAAATACAGTGGTGCCTCGCATTATGACGTTAATTCATTCCAGCGAAATTGCTGTAGAATGAAAACATCGTAATGCGAAATTAAAAAGCCCATAGAAACGCATTAAAACCTGATTAATGTGTTCCTATGGGCTTGAAACTTACCGTCCAGCGAAGATCCTCCATAGCGCGGCCATTTTCGCTGCCTGTGCAGCGAGGAATCCGTCCTAGAAAAGAGCAGGGAGCCATTTTTTTAACCTAGTGGTCATTTTGAAACCGCCGATCAGCAGGCTGAAAATCGTCATTTTACGAGAATCGGTTCCCAAAGCAGGGAACCAATTATCGCGAAGCAAAATTCCCTCATAGGAAACATCATTTTGTGATCGCTTTTGCGATCGCAAAAAGTTCGTTGTAATACGATTTCGTCATTAAACAGGTTGCTCGTCTTGCGAGACACCACTGTATAGGCGAAATCAGGATTGTATAAGGTGCATAACAAACCTTATAGGGTGGAGTGTGCAGAATTATTTCCAGTCTGTAGCCCTCTTTAAATGTGTCAGAGCTCCCCGGGGGTAAGCTACTGTTCTGTTTTCCATTCTGCAACTCACAGAATGGCTCTATCTCCTAGGTTGTGATGCAAGTTGCATTTACTTTGCTTTCAAGAATGGAAGAATCTGTCCATTTTGTTTAATGATACAAATCTAGGCAGGCAGGCAATTAGATCTTAAAGGCCTAAATCCAATTGTTAGTCCCAACAAGAGTGAATTTATGCAAACTAAGGAAGTCAAAATTTGTCTACATTTCATTGATTCAGTGGGTTTACTCTAGTTGGAATTAACATGGATTTTGGCCCAATTCTTTCTATAAGATTAATAAAGAAATAGATTTTGATGAACATTTCTCTGAACCTTTTTGCCATCTTGAACTTTTAAATTTGTTGATTTAATTATGTGATTGCTTTGATGACTATTTTTAATAATCTTTTATAACTGCTTGTAAGCCGCCCCGAGTAGACTCTGTCTGGGGGGGGTAGAAATCGGATAATAAATAAATAAATAAAATAAACCAAACAAAATGCTCAAACATCTGCATTGCCTCAGGATCAGCAAATATATTTGTTGGAGCGAACCAGCCCATCCCCAGAGCAGTTCTACTCATACCTTTCTGACCCCTGTCAGGAGCTTCTACTTTTTTTTTATTGTTCTCTTTTGGTCCATTTCCCGTGTGTGTTTATAACCACTGGAAATGGACCAAAAATGATCCTTCCTCCAATTTGCCAGGATTGTGAAGTGGCTTAATAAAGCAGCCACTTCAGGATGTTAGCAAATTAATCACTTCCTTAGCAATGTGGAGGGGCAGAAGAAGGGGGAGGCAGTAGTGTGTATTGGGCAATGAGTATTCACTGCATCACTTGCAAAAAAAAAAAAAAAAACGAACACAAAAAATTAAAAACAATCAGAACGCTTCCTCCCGGAAGCTTTTGTTTGCTTTTCTTCAAAAAGATGTTAACGAATACACATATAGCTAATTCAACTCTGTAACTTTAAAAGGTAGAGGGAGCAGGGTATAGAAGTCCATTCCCAGCATCGCTTTGTTTCCCATTTCTTAATAAACTACAAAGATCCCTACCTGGCCACAAGGCATTCAGTTTTGGCTGCTGAGTTGGAGAGGAGGAAGTCATGTGTGTGTGAGAGAGAGAGAAAGAGGGAGGGAGGGAGGGAGAAAGAGAAAGAGAGAGCGACTAAGGGGGGAGTGGGAGACTGAGAAAGAGAGAAGGTTCTGTGCAAGTGGCTGCTTAGAGACACTTCGAAAGGTTACTTATTGAGGGACAAAGGTACAGTCTGGCAGCGAGGTGGTGAACATTTCAGGGAAGTGTTTGTGGGGGTGGCCACAAGAGAGGCTGAAAGTAATTGACTGGCTTCCCCTCCTCCTCTTGCACACACATCAATTAGGGAGAGTCAGGGGCATTAGAAGAATGAGGTGCAGGCCAATCAGGAAATCCGGGTCTAAAATCAGCACATTTCACAAGACCGTCCACAATGCTGAACTGAACGTGTAAATTACCAAGTGTCAAGGTAATTTTCAGAGCACATTTGGATTTGAACTTTTTTAGCTTGATCCAATGCAAGCCATGCCCTGTCTCTTCAAAGCTTCAGCAGTCATTTGTAACGACCTACACAATGTTGGATGCATGGTTCAGATTACCCTATGCACACAAATCCCATTTAAACACTCCTTTAAATAAGCAGCATTTATGATTCTTAATGCTTATTGGACAGCATAACTTTAGTGGGAAGGATTTTCTGAGGATACAAAGGAGGGTACTATGGATGAAAATAAAAATAAAGCCATGTAGCCCAATCCTATGGATGTGTAAAACATTACCTAGCTCTGTTTTATGGCTCTCTCTCATGATGATTCATAAATCTGTTCACTGCCAAGTGATTATAGGAGAACCTACAGCAAATTTCCCCAATGCCCTCTATTTATGCTGAGCTCCCTTTGGTCACATCCAGCATGATCCTCGCCCATGCTGGCTGGGGAAATAGTAGTAGATTAACACTTCTGGAGGGTTGGAGGAAGGCTGAACTATAGAATATCAATATATATATATATATATTTGATGGATATGTCAGTTTCTGGGAAACACAAGGTGTGTGCAAACACATGTACCACACAGTCTTTCACTCATGACCAACTTGTGAGGTTTTCATGGCTGGCCACCATTTGATCGGCCCTTGGCCTGATCCAATTTTTATTCCATTCTTAGGAGTTTTGTCCATGGCTTTTGAATACTTTTCGAACTAGCCAGCATCAGTTGGTCCAACAGAGATTGATCAATTAGTATAAGCACAAGAATTTACAAGCCAATGCAATATAAGGAATGAGTTGGGTTTCTTTTTTTCTTAGCCTTAAGAGCCATCAAACAATAAATCTCATCCATTCATCCGGCCATAGCCCCTAGTATTATAAAAATGAGATTATGCAATACTTACAATTATATTAATACAACCAATCAGCGTCAGACAGTACACATATGAGAGCCTACCAAAACCGTGAGGGAAAAGTGGGGAACGGGAGGCCCAAAGCGGTTTCTGTGATGGTCAGAGAGGGATGCCAAATATTTGCACCGTTTTCCAAACCAACAAGCTGCAGGGTGACAAGGAACCACAGTCGTCATTACCCTGCTTCATTAAAAATAATTAACTGGACCAGGAAATGGCTTTCCCACTCACTTTATGCTCTCTATTTCTGCTTGTGTATATCATCGCCCTAGAAGGCTGATTCAGCTAGGAAGCTATCCTGCATCGAGTCAGAACATTATTCTATCTACCTTAATACCATTTGTACTAACTGGCTGTGGCTTATCAGGCTTTTGTGTTTCAGTTTTTTCAAAACGTACCTGGAGAGATCAGGAAGTGAACCTGGCACTTTGGGAATTTGGTGAGCCATCTGCTGTGTAAGTTCCATTGATTTAATGGGCCTACTTTAACTGCAACTTACTTTAGCATAGTAAGTCACAGTTAATGTAGGCCCATTTGACTACAATGGAAGGTTAAAAAAACAAAAGACAAAAGCAAGATTATAGTTCAGTGGTTAGGGAACAGGGGTAATTACCCCAAATGGGGTAAAAATGAAAATGCTGGGGGTAATGGGGATGGTCGCTGCAGGCATTTTACCCCCAGGTAATGCTGTGTGTAGGTGGGCATTCCGTCGCGGGGAGAGCGAGTCCTGGCGAGGAACTGCACAGGGCACCTGCCTATCCTCCTCACCTCCAAAGTGGGGGGGGGAGGGCATTGGACCAGGCCAGCTGGACTCTTTGCCCAGCGGAGCCCTGGCTGGGGCTCTCCCTGCCTGTGCCCACCTGCCCGGTGCACTGGCAAGGAGGCCCCCTTCCCACCCTGCCTCCCCTGAGGTCATGGCCAGTGGACCTGCCAGCCCTGCAGTGCCTGCCTCCTTGCCAAGGACGCACTGCTCTCCAAGGACGCACTTTCCCAGCGTTGTGGCAGCTCCAGACTGGCTGCCTGGATGGTGGCCACATGTCCCGGGCAAGCGCAGCAGGGGTAGGGGTCAGCCATGGGCAGCAAGAGCCGGGGGGGGTATGTCAATGTAAATAATTTGGGGGGGGGGGTAAAAGGTAAAAAAGTTCCCTCACCCCTGTTATAGTTGAAGACATGATTACAAAAGAATTATATTACAGGGGGTAATTCAAAATACTGAGTTGTTTTAGTATGAAGCTTGTTGCTGTTATGTGGCATCAAGTCGTTGTTGACCTATGGTGACCCTATGAATGAGCAATATGCAAAATGGCCTGTCCTCAACAGCCTTGCTCATGACTTAGGAGTCTTGTCCTCCAACCCTATGCCTTGCTTCATATTGGTCTGTCTCATCATAGGGTTTTTATGGTAAGGAAATTTCAGCAGGGGTTAAAAAGAAGTTGGACTTCCTGGATGAGGGCAGGTAAGCAGCGTGCAGCTGAGGAAAAGTAAACTGCAGCAGCAGTGAAGTCTTCCTTATTTGGACTTGTTTAACAATATTTGGCGGTAGGGGGTCAATTAATGGTGATTAATGGTGTTTTCTTTACCCCATTAAAATGCCTTTTTATGCAAATGTGGTGGGGGTTGCAGCTTACGAGTCATGACTTTAAAGAGGTTGAAAAACATTGAAGTAGAGGAAAACATAATGCCATGTAGTGGGTATATACTTACATGACAGAATATTTAATTGTGCCTAAATATGAGAAGCACCCATGTCCACTGTTAAGCTTCCAGCTCTTAACCTAACACTGTGAAGAAACCTGATATCTTTTTAACCACATGAACAAGAACACAATGAAAACTGAAAATGTGTTGGCTCATGTGAGACATGTTTTAGCTGAAGAATCATAACTTGTGGGAGGTGATTTTCTAAGAGAGGCATCCTCCATCACTCAAGCAGCTGGCCAAGAACAACTAGTCGTTAATGAAGTTCATTTCAGCCAGGTCAAGTCATGTAAAATCAGAGCAGTACTACACTAAGGCAGTGCAAGAGATCTAACACTCTTCAATAATGGATGACTTGGTTTCTGGGGGGAGGGATTATTTATTTTTAAGCATACTACACAAAAAAACACAACAACCTTGAACTTTTCAGTTGATTTTGATGAAACCTTTAAAAACAAACAGCAAAAGCAGACATCTCCCTCCTCTGCCAGTTCTCTTTCCTTCCCAAATATTTTGTTTGTTTTGTCATATCTGAAGGAGAATGAAGAGACCTTGCTAGAGACAGGAGGAAAATTTCTGGTTTTCCTTGATGGGAAATGGTACTCTACAGCAAAGAGCAGTAATATTATTATTATTATTATTATTATTATTATTATTATTATTATTATTATTATTATTATTATTATTATTATTATTATTATTATTATTATTATTATTATTATTATTATTATTATTATTATTATTATTTTTGGACAACGATCCATGCCAGCTGGTATACCTGGGGAGTTACTATTCAAACAACATCATGACCACCACCACAACAAAAACAACACAGCAAAACCACTCTCTAACTCTGTTCCCAGGTGTGCTAAGACTATCACCAATAACTGCTGGATAGCCCAGTGGTTTAGGTCTCTGACTGTGGAGTCAGATGTTTGGAGTTCGATTCCCCATTGTACTTCTTTGGCAGAAGTTTGACTCAATAATTCATCTAAGATGATGATGATTTCAAGATGCATAACTCTTTTTTTTAAATGGAATCCCCAGATCTGTACTCAGATCCAACTGTACATATCCTGTGGTTCTCAGATGCAGCCAGAATGACCTAGAGTGCATGGTTGCTCAAAGTAGGCAGATGTTGCAAAAAGCTTTCTACTGAATGAAGATCTCTTTGGATATACAGAGGACAACAACATTAACCAGGACTCGACTCTTTCTTGATCAATTCAGGCAAACACAATACTTGTGTGATATGCACATTTCAGCACTCATAACTGCTACATCAGAACTAGAGAGGATGCAACTCTTTGTTAATGCACCTGGTGATGTCCATACTTCATATGCTACCCACCGGGCATCCATGCAAGCAAGCATATATAGCAAGATACATGGAATGTTCTGTTCCTCCTATTGTTTTCTGAATCCAATTGCCTAGTATCTGTGAAGATTCTCAGTCATCAGGTGTGGTTATCTGGAAGCTGAGTCATGGCGACTGGACTTATTTCTTGTTAAGTTGAAATGTTTTGCTATTCATCCAAGTAGCTTCTTCAGTCTGGGTGACTGAGAATCTTCACATATATCTTGCTACACATTTTGGGGCAGATACCCTGAGGTTGGTGCGGGAATATGAAATTACAGCAAAAAAAGTGGCACAGACTGAAGAAGCTACTTGGATGAGTAGTGAAACGTTTCAACCCAACAAGAAAGAAGTCCAGTTGCCATGACTCAACTTCCAGACAACTGCCCAATGCTGCTGCCTCACTATACCTACTGTAATTATAGTGTTGGTCCCGTTGGCCACTGCCTTACACATACACAATTTGCCACATCCAATTATTACTGTTTTTCTTTTTAGGCAATGTAAATGTAAACTTGAAATAAGAGGCAAATCTAAATTTGAATATGACTATATTCAAATAAATTAACAAAGCCAAATTAGTCAATAAAAGTAGTCATTCAAAATACTTAAAACAAATGAAAGCTTAATTCTGTTGGGGTACATCTTAAACCTACTGACACCAGGAGCTAGAAAACAGCTAAATATGCCTGACATATTTATAGGTGTTCTCTTCAATGTGAAGATCATAGGTCAACATCTATAACCACATGTATAAGCCACAGCCACAATCGCTAATCTGAATTTGAATGTTTAATTTGTTGCTTTAATGTTATTTGTTTTGTTTTGTAGAATAGCTTATAAAGTGTTTTAATTAATCTTCCAAGCCTTATTTAAGCAATTGTGGGGTATCCCAGTTTTTGATAAATAAATAAGGTCTAGCCAAAATTACAAATCCTAGTCACTCACTGGGAAAAACATGAACCAAAGCCAAAATAATGTTTGCATAAATTTCTCAGACCTGCAGCTTGAGCACCATAAAACAAATAAATAAGAGCTCATTTATGTGCCAAGGTGAGACATGTTGAAGCCAGAGTTTGGTGATGTTACTTTTTTAGCCTACATCTCAAAGAATTTCTCAGTCAACTGGCTGTGGGATTCTGGGAATGGTAGTCCAAAAACATATAAATATATGCTGATAGTGTGTCAAGTCTTGTGTGTTTTGATTTGATTTCATAATGGCCTGGATGAAGCATTGTCCCTATTCTGGTAGTTTGGCTTTATGATCACATCACAAGTCAAAGATGAGCAAGGACTTATCTTTACCACCCTCACTCTGAATGGAAGAATGCTTTCATCTAGTTTTGCAGATCGTATTGACTAACTGTTGAAATAGGGGAAAGGAAAGATTTCACAGGAGACAAAGATGCTGCAATGCTCCAAAGCTAAGATGGGGTTGCTTAACCAAAAACAACGGATTCCCTCTACATGGGGCATCCAAAAGTACCACCAGCAGCACTGGCTTTCCATAAAACATTCTCCCATCAACTTTACACAGAATCCTTAACTACATTGCTAAAGAAACAACTGAAGGAAGTATAATGACCATGGGTGTTTCTCAATTTCTCAAGTTGCTTATTTTGCTTCAAATCCAAATTTTAAAGAACATTTCTCATGTTACTTTATCCATGGAAGACTGGGGACCAGTAGCTTCCTTTTGTATGGTAGCCCCATCAAAGTGCCGGATATGATGGACAATTAGTCTCTGGGACCTGAAATAGCCTTGCAGGAGAAGGAGCTGAGGTTACTCTCAACACCCAGGCAAAAACTAATAAACATTTTTGAAACAAAGACAAAAAACAACTTAAGGACCAACTGCAATATTTTAATGTGAAATTTCATGGACAAGTCAACTTCTTAACACTCGCTTGCCCTACGTTCTGAAATAATTCATGTAGTGCTGTATTTACAAGAGTCTATGTAAAAGAAGTCAAAAGCTCTCTCTCTGCCATACAGCACTGGTTTGCAAGATGTGGTCCTTGTACCTCCATGAAAGCCCAAGAATTGCCTAGGGTGACCTGGGTTTCTGGGAGTCGTGTCCAAAACACCTGCTTTCTCAGTGTGGGCTTTGTGCATGCTTCCACCTTTAAGGAAAGGAGTGTGCCTATACATACATTCTCCTGAGGAAGTATAAAAATAAATATTGATGTCTAATGGCTAAATGTTTAGTTAAGGTTACCTTCAAAACATTAATTTTTAAACATTATATTTATTGGTGGCATTCTGACCCATGGGAAAAGTGAATTTAATGTTAACATGTTAAAATTAATATGTGATTTCCAATCTCTGAAAATCTTCCTCAGGCCTGCTGTCCTATAGGGAAATGGTTCGTTTCACTCTCCATCTCTTATTCTTCTGCAAACGAAATGCAAATGTTCACCTTAGTCCTGCTGGCCATTAAGACAGTAGATCAAAGTTTAAATCTAGAGCAAACATACTGGGGAAAGCTAAAAGGTGTTTTGAAAGAACTGCATGACCAACCCCCCCCCTCTCTCCTTCGCCCATTCGTTCTTAGGTGTCTCCCCATCTCTTCAATAATCCATTTGTTGCTTCATACAAGAGGCTGAGAGTGCCAGTTGATAACCTCATCATACCTGTTTTACATGGCCTAATGGGAACAAAGAGCTAAGGTCAGACCTCAAGACACTTCCTTCTATCAAACTCAGGAAACCAAATATTCTAAAATGGCAAACCCTGTAGTTTCATGCTATTTAAAGATCTGAAATAATACCCCATGCCAGTTTTTTTTTAAATTCTTTTGCATTAAAGGGTTTTTTTAAATAAGAAGACAATTAGGAGCCTCTGACATGAAATAAATTCTGCTGGGGGGAGAATGGGAGAAAGGTTGTGTATGATATCTATACATACTCTTGCATGTCTTGTATCTTTAAATGTAAGCTATATAGCAGCCAAACAATTACAGTGTTTAGAGAAGTTGATGACCTACATCTGTTTAAAAGACTTCTCAATGTTTAGACTATGATTGAAAACATTCTGCCAAGTGTAAGTATAAATTTGCAAAGTCTGATTTAAAAAAAAACTTTTCAAGGAATAGAATGCTTGGGGCATAGGATAGAGGGATTACCCATTAAATCTATTAAAATGTTCAGTATTGTTGAAAGTGTGTTGATTGTAGGCCTTTTCTTCAAGGAAGCAAAATTCTTAACCTCATTAAGATACTGTTTTACAGTTCAAGGAGTTCTGAGCTGAGGTCCACCCTTACTAGCAAGAATCGGTTCTGTCCTTGGAAAACAACAACAACTAACATTCTTAATGCATTTCAGTCCTGCAGAGGAGCTATTACAGGGATCTTCTCTGTGCTATTACGTTTGTTTGTATTTCACATGACAGCATAAATTGAGACAATGGAACTCACTGCCATATGCTGTTCTTGCTACAGGCAGTGTCAAAATGTTTACTTATGCAGAGCAGCAATCTTGACACCTGTGCATGCATTTTAAAATCTGCAAGAAGATAGAGCTATACAGATGCTAAAATCATCTCCAAACGTTACTGGTTACCATAGGTAGTGTACAAGTCAAGGCGAAGGAGGGACGGTCACATTTCCACTGATCCTATATTTAATTCTTGGGTAGCAGAATGGGGCATTTTAACCTTCCTTTTGTTGCACAAATCCACCCAGAATCTACAATAAAAGCACAATGTTGTTGTTTTTTCTGAAGATTTGTGAAGGATCTCCGAGGTCCAACCACTGGCCATGTATGGTTGTTTTCTTCCAGACCAAAAACATCAAGGTCAAAAATTGTCCCCCCCAAAATCAATTGCCATTGTGGTACTTTTATCCTAGCAAATGTAATAAACAGTCCTATGTCTGTTGTTCCTGTTCTTCTTGTTGTTATTCAAAAAGTACAAGACACAGTCTTTGACTGGTTTTATATATCAGTGTAATATGTATGCTGTTCCTAATATTGCCATTTTTTGTAGCTCTGATGGTGTTATTTCTGAGATCCGCAACTAATACTGTGTGAAATTTCTTGATATTTTTCCCAAAGCCCTGATGACTACAGGGACCAATGAAGTTGATTTCATCCACAAGCGGGTTATTTCTATTGCCAGGTCTCTGCATTTTGTTAATTCTTGCAATTCATTATCTTCAACTTTGGCATCCCCTGGAATATTATTACTATTACTGCAAGCTATGATGGTGAGAAATGGGAGATAACACATTCTGGTTGTCAGTGGGTTGGCCCCCAAAATGGGCAGGTTGGAATATTCAGTTGGGTCAAACCTTAATACTAGCCACGATCCTAACTCTGACCCTCAATAGACTGGAATGCTCACAGGAGTGAAAAGAATATCCCACAATGCACTCAGTACTAATTTTCTTAAGATTGGCACATGAAGGTTCAAGTACCTTAATGTCAATTCATGATATAAGTTGATGTTGACTATGTATCAAACTATATACATAGACACCGACAATGTCTCTCATATAACTTTAGAATAGATGAATACTTTATAACAGCTCACTAAGGAAGTTTAGTCTCCTACAACTCCCAGTTGGTATCACATATATAAAAAGAGTGTTCACAAAATTTAGAGAGGACCTGAGTGCATAGTTTCAATCATGTATTAGTAATCTCTTTTCTGTCAATCAAATAATGCCCTGTTACAAAAATAATGTAGATATTTCAACTACTACTAGAAGCAATGTTAATTCAAAGCAGAGTTGGGAGAGTTTATGGGGGCCTCTATCCCACCACCCCCCTTAATCAAAGACATCCTTCTTCATCAGTAAATGGAAATCTCACTACAAATCTCCCTGCAGGCAGCACTCCTTAGGTGACACTGGAGCCTCTTAAAAACAATGACATTCATTCATTTGACAAAGTTTTGTGGGGTGATTTAACTGATTTGCTGCATCTTTTATTTGAACCAAGGCAGGTTTTATGCATAAAGAATACAAACACCCCTGAACTGGACTCTCAGCTCTAATGCTAATTTAAAACACATGCTGTGGGGACGTGGCTGGGATTCGTTATGTTTATTAGATGTCATATTGAGAATTCCAAGATGCAGCTTGTAAACCAGACGAATATTTATTAAGAAACAACATCAGCACAACCCTTTACGAGCTTATAGAACTATTGTTTTGAGTTATCTCTGCGGTTTTTGCTAAGGGTCAATTCACATGCCCATATATATAGTGCCTGCAAAATAGTGTAGTTTACATGGGTATACGGGTTTTTTTCAAACTCAGTATAAAGCCCTCCTTTCTTTCAACTTCAGTTTATAGAGGGGGTTTTCCGCATGTCGGAAGGTGGATTTTGCTCAGTTCCTCATTGCTAGAAATTACCTCTCCTTTTTTAAAAACTCAATACTCATTTTTCATGCAATACATACACAAGTGTTGCCTCTCACTTGCCACACAGAATCCAGACATGTTGGTTATTAAGATCATGTTCAGCCAAAACTGCATGTGCTATGCTCTGTTATGCATGCCAAGATTTTAGGAGTTTCCTTAAGGATACTGTATATCCGATGCTTCCTTATGGAAATGGAAGCCCCATTAGTTCCTACAGGCAGTCTTTACAGTCTGTCCTTGCAACATGGCAAGCTAGGAGCTGAAGCAGAACTACGCTGGTGAAGCATTTTGTTCAGCTACTGTTCAGTGCAATCCCTGTCACTGTCTTTAAGATAACAAGCCTTCTCTCTGTTGAATTTTCTTTGCATCAAAGCATTTCTAAACATTCAGAGCATTCAACATGCATTCTGTGTTTAGCTCCTACATTGTTGCTCCATGGGGCAACTCTATGGCAGAGTGCTGCAAATATGGGTTGAGTGGGATCTTTTCTTCTCAGGGTGGAGATTCGGTCTCTCAAGTCAACAGATTTCCAGGCTGGAAAAGGAGGTGGCAGACTCTTCTGCTGCCAGTGGGGTGGCCCTTTTTTCGTATCACAAAGGGCAGTCCCTTGTGTAACAATTGCAAAATAATGTGTGTGCATGTAGACAGACAATGTAGATTTCAGGTATTAACTTCTACAGAACCTATATGTACAATATGCATGCACACATTTTCATAGTGAGCCAACAGGAATGTGGTGACAGTTGGGAATGAGGGGGACATGGGCATCCAAGTGATTAGGCTTCCATACAACTGAAATCAGATCCCTGTGTGTTTCTCCACCATTGCTTGCCCTGAGCTTTGTCTTCCCACCTTGAGACTTCAGCCAGGTGCCCTGTGATCGGGCAACCTGACTAGAGAAAGCGTCTCATCTCAGAGGGGGAGATATGGTTTTAGAACAACAGTTTCCAGCCCCCGAAAGAAACAGTCAAAGCCTTTACTTCTCCAAAATTAGGACTCTGACATTGGAGTTGGAGGAAATTAGGAGGACCAGGAAGCATTCCTAAGGCAGGCCAGAGAGGCTTAGGGTCCATAGAACCTATGATCCCCCATCTTTGTTCTTCAGACATGTCTCCAGAATAAAGGAAGAACTATGACCTAGAACTAACATTACAAATTTCCCAGAGGGTACACTTCAGATATACTGTACTGGAAAACATACAGCATTTATTCCAGCAGGATTTGGGATTACTCGGAGGCTGATGCTTTAAGGGCTCTTCTAACAGGATTGCCCAGAGAAATATTTTACAGACTAGTAGGTTGTGATGCTGCACACACCTACCTGTGAGTAAATCCCATTGGCTAAAATTCTGTTGCTTACTAGAGTAAGCCCATTAAATCAATAAAAACTACAGAGGAACTGAGTCATCAAATCCCCGCTGATTTAATAGGCTTATTCTAGTTGCAGTTTACTATGCTGAGCACCAGGATTTCAAAGAGACTTGTTTCTTACCAGACATGCTTATGATTTTAGTCTTAGAAAATGAGAGCTCTGTTAAGAAGTCTAACCTTTTTACTTCCTTTTTAAAAAGAGGGACGACTTACTGTACTCTCTCTAGCACTACAGTTATATCTAGTCCAATGAAACATAGACATAGACATAGGCATGTTACTCACTAGTTGTGACGTGTGAATTCCTATCCTAATTATTTATGTATTTTGTTTTGTGTTGTTTTCAAAGTATTTAAATATTTTAATGCTAATTGTAAGTCTTCTGCAAATTCATGCAGGATAGCTACAAATGTGGATCTCTGGTTACTTCTGCTGTCATGCATAGGCTGTAACCATCAGGCAGGGTTGCAAACAGATTGAGACTAGTGATGAACACAATTGTAAAATAATGTTGGTGCATGTAGACAGACAATGTGGATTGAAAAATGATGAATCGGGATGGTTTGTGGCTATCCACGAATCACAAACTATGACCCCGAACCCTGGGAAAACAAACTGGTTTACAGTTCATTTTCCTGCTACATGCTGGGGAGGGCACGAACTTAACACCTCCACCTGCCACCCCCTTCCCACTGCCCCATTCCCTCCCTACCTGATCATGCTGCCTCACCTGCCAAAGGTGTGCACATGGGCAGAGACAGCAGGCCCAGCTCCCAGAAGGGAAGCCGGGTTGCTGCCTCAGATGATGACAGCAGCAAAGGAGGAAGAGGTGGCAGGAGCAGGTAGGGAAGCAAAGGGAGCAGCATGAGGGGGGGCATCATTTTGCTGAAGCAAAATTAAGCACCTAGTAGAAAAAAAAAGTTTGGCTCTTCATTTCATTTTGGCAAAAGGGGTTGCATGAACCAAACCAGCATGGTTTGTGGGTTTTTCTGGTTCATAGTTCAATATAGAGCCTGTGTCCTGAGCACACGCCTGTACTGCAGTGAGTCCTGGACACTTTGTGCCCGGCAGGAGAGTAAGCTGAACACCTTCCATATGCGTTGCCTCCGACGGATTTTTGGTATCACCTGGCACGACAAAGTTCCAAATAGAGTAGTCCTAGAATGAGCTGGAATTTTCAGCATGCATACATTACTGAAACAGCGACGTCTGCGTTGGCTTGGGCACGTCATGAGAATGGCTGATGGTCGGATTCCAAAGGATCTCCTGTATGGAGAATTAGTGCAGGGAAATCACCCCAGAGGGAGACCACCGCTGCGATACAAGGACATCTGCAAGCAGGATCTGAAGGCCTTAGGAATAGACCTCAACAGATGGGAAACTCTGACATCTGAGCGTTCAGCCTGGAGGCAGGTGTTGCATCGCGGCCTCTCCCAATTTGAAGAAAACCTTGTCCAGCAGGCCGAGGCAAAGAGGAAGTCACAAAAGCAGCAAAATAAGGGAGCTGGACAGGGGACAGATTAGATTTGTCTTCAGTGTGGAAGCGATTGTCACTCTCGAATTGGCCTCCTCAGCCACACTAGATGCTGTTCCAAGTCCTCCATACAGAGCACGTTACCATAGTCTTTCGAGACTGAAGGATACCTACAATAGTTCAATTTATATCCATCTCTAATTGAGAGCAGAAATGCAAAATGAGAAGTGGATGGGGGGGCAGTGCAAGAACAGTGAAGGATGCCTCCTAATAAAAAGTTATGATGATTTAAGAATTGCCATGGTAACCAAGAAGGCCTGGAGGAATCTAAAAGAACCTGAGAAGTCCTCAGGTTTCCACTGTGAGCAAATTTGTTCTGCTGGTTCCAAGTCTTGTGCCCAGCAGGGCATCACACCTTGGATCTTTAGTCCAGGTTTTGTTCCAGTAATCTTGCATTTCCCTTTTGAAGAGAAACATGCAAGAAGCTGTGTTAAAACATGCAGGCATTTTCATCACTCAGGTCCCAAGAGAGTCTGCGTAAAATTACTCCAAACGTTCTTCAAATAACCACCAAAATAGCCTTCCCTGTTCTCCTGACCAGAAAATGAAGGCTCTCCCTCCCCTCCATCGTTCGTCTTTAAGGAAAAATAGCTATGTGTATAGGTGTTGTAGGCCAGCAGGACAGCTTTGGAATTCATTATAGCTCTGTTTTCCTGTCAGACCATCTCCTACTTTATTGCAATAGGCTGAAAACCCTTTCTAAACAAAAAGGAGCTGGTACTAAGACACACACCCAGGCAAATCTGATTCAGTATCCCTGGAGATGGATGAGAAATTGGGGGTGGGGGCATATTTTTGATAAGCATTTAACAAAATTAATAAATCTTCCTATTTGTGGTAGAGAGCATTTGGGGGTGAATGTGGAAATCAAACATTGTTCATGCAGGCAAAGAGTGCTTCAATCTCTAAAGTTTGGCTTTATGTCGCTCTGGATTCAAACACATTAGGACAGAATTCTAAATCTCTCTCTCTCTCTCTCTCTCTCTCTCTCTCTCATCTACATGGACTGTTTTGTTGCTGGCTGATGTGGACTAAAGAGAGTTGCTTGGGACTAGGTAGAGAACTGGTGTGCCATTCAGCACAATCCTCACATCCAAAGGGTAACTCCTGCTCCTCCATGGAGGAGCAGAGGAAGTGTTTAATTTGCCAATATCATGAAGCAGCTCTCTTCTTAAGCCACTTCATGATATAGCAAATTGACAGTGGAACGAGTCTTGACTGCCAAAGGCTCATTTTGGTTCATTTCCAGTGATCACAAGTGTGGGAAATGAATGAAAATGGAAGGATCCTACATGCACAAAAAAAGTAGGAGTCCCTGACGGGGACCTAGAAAGGTGTAGGTAGGAATGCTCTGAGAATGGGCCGGCTTGCTCCGGTGATTCCATTGTGTGGTCACTAGGAAAAGGAGCAAACCAACCTATCCCTGCTGCAGCCCAAATAGCAGGCCAAATGCTTGTCTGGTTGCACACACATACTCTCTTATTTCCTGAGAAGTTTGTTATCTTTAGCCACTACATGGCAAAGAGGGACGTGTTCTCTTTTACGATGATTGTTTTGTTAGGATCATTTTTCATAAGAATTTTCTTCTTAGTAGAAATACCACAGGAATATGCTGCCAGCTGAAAGCCCACTCTTACGGTGTTTCTGAAGACTAAAAGGAGAATATTACTATCAGAGAAACCTTGGGAGATCTGCAACTCTCTCTCTCTCGCCCTCCCCTCCCTATTTCTCTCTGTGTATATTTGCTAGCACTATGCTGTAAGATGTATTCCATCCAGAATTGCACATATTTTGAGAACACTTTAAAACTTTAAGGTCTCATCAAGGAGAATTAGTTTTAGAGAACAACCGAAGGACCACCAGCATCCAGCCCTTGGAACAAGTTGTGATTCTCCAGAAGTTGCTGGACTGCAATTCCTAGGATTCCTGGCCAGCTCATCCAAAGGTGAGGATTGAGGGGAGTTGCACTCCAACAACCTATGGAAGGCCACCATTTTCTTAACTCTGTCTTAGCAAGTCAAGTTTTTGCAGCAGAATTTATTGTGCAAATTTCAAGAAAGTTATGGAAACATGATGTATGGGTGAAAAACTCCTAAACCAAGAAAGAGGAGGAAAAGATAGGAAATTCAGAATTTACCTAAGAAAATGAGTACATTATTAAAAAACAATTATATGAAGTTGATTAAAGAGATACAGAATAGCTTGGAGAGATGAGACAAATTACAGCTATTGTTGATGGGAAGAATAGCAACCATCAAAATGAATGTTCTACCTAAACTTTTGTTTTTATTTCAGACAATTCCCATGATATTAAAACAGTCATTTGTTCAAGAACTTAACAAGATAGTCATGAGATTTGTGTGGCAAGGTTAAAAAAAAACCAAGAATTAAAATCAAAGCAATGCAAGATGCCAAACTAAGAGCCGGTTTTGGTCTCCCACGTTGGGCATTGTATTATAGAGCTTGTCTACTAGTCTGGATAAAGGAATGGATAACTTTAGACTACTCAAGTTGGAAGGACATGATTTACAGTTAGGTTGGCATGCTTTTCTATGGTACAAAAAAGATAAAGAGCAGAAAAGTTTAATCTCACATATAATAAGAGCCCTACTAGGGACCTGGAAAAAAGATCATCGAGGAGATTTACCAAAAAAAAACCCACCAGGCTGGGTATCACTCATAGAGGCCATTACATTTCCAAAGAAGAATTAGAAACACAAAACATATATCTAGACTGGTGATCCAGAGCACAAGTAGAATCTAGGTATACAAAAGATAAAATAGAGCAGTGGTACCCAACCTTGGACCTCCAGATGTTCTTGGACTACCACTCCCAGAAGCCTTCATCACCACCTCTGCTTGCCAGGATTTCTGGGAGGTGAAGTCCAAGAACATCTGGAGGCCCAAGGTTGGGGACCACTGAAATAGAGGGCTTTTACACAGAACAAACGATATTCGATAAACTTTTGCTGGGCTCAAATAATAAATTAAGAAAATATATGATTATTTGCTTGGAACTAAAATGCAAGATGAGATGGTAAAAGAATGTATGATTAGGTGGGCACAAAATATAGGACATAATATTGATATTGATCAATGGTTGCAAATATGGAAAAATAACAAAAGCTCACAAAATCAGTAAATTTCAATGAGAACATATATAAGATGTTTTATAGGTGGCATATGACTCCAAAAAATTGTCAACGATTTATACAGCGGTGTCAAATATTTGTTGGAAGTGTGAAGCACAAGAGGGAAGCCTTTACCATATGTGATGATGGACTTGTAGAATAGCAAAGCAGTACTGGATAGCAGTACATACTCTGTTACAAAAAACACTGCTTTGTAATGTTCCACTTACCCCAGAATTGTTTTTACTGAGCATTATACCAGATAATATAAATAAGATAAAGAACTACCTAGTTATATATATAATCACTGCAGCCAGAATTCTTTATGCTAAGAACTGGAAGAAATCAGAGATACCAAAACAAGAGGAACTCATTGAGAAGATATGGATATTCTATCAGAAGTGTTGAAAGACTGTCCAATACAAAATGCAACTGAACGATGGGATTTATTATATAAATGGCTTGAGTCACCAGATAGTGCTTGAATAACATAGAATTAAACTAAGATGCAACTGTAAGTTGAAACCTGGAGGGCAATCAAATTGTAGAACGGTGAAAAGTTGACTTTATATTTATTTATTTTATTTATTTATTTATTTTATTTATATCCCGCCTATCTAGTCAATAGACCACTCTAGGCGGCTCACAACAGGGGTACAACAATAACTAAAAACGAATTTACAAAGAAGAAAACTTTCAACCATGAAATTATAAACTAAGAAAAAGAAAAAAGGAAAATCAGGATTAGCTAAGGGGGGGTGGGGGGAAGGCCTGCCGAAACATCATTGTCTTTAATTGCTTTTTAAAAATACCCAGCGAGGGGGCCGCGCGAATGTCCGGGGGAAGGTTGTTCCAGAGGCGAGGAGCCACCGCCGAGAAGGCCCGATTTCTTGTCTTCTCCTTCCGGGCCTCCCTCAGCGTTAGGCTCCTCAACCTCACCTCCTGGCTCGTGCGAGTGACACGGGTAGAACTTGGTGGTAGAAGGCGTTCCGCCAAATATCGAGGCCCTAAACCGTTTAGGGCTTTGTACATGAGCATCAACACCTTGAAGTCGATGCGGAATCGGATGGGCAGCCAGTGCAATGCGGCCAGAGTGGGCGAGATATGTTGGAATTTTCTCACCCCACTAAGGAGTCTGGCCGCCGCGTTCTGCACCACCTGAAGTTTCCGCAGCAGCCTCAAAGGTAGCCCCACGTAGAGCGCATTACAGTAGTCTAATCTTGAGATTACGAGCGCGTGCACCAAAGTGGTGAGCGCCCCAACATCAAGATAGGGCCGCAGCTGGGCCACCCGCCTGAGATGGTAAAAGGCGGTTCGGACCACCGACGTCACCTGGAATTCCATAGTGAGCGCCGGGTCAAGATGGATTCCCAAGCTGCGGACCCCATCCTTGGCGGGAAGGGTCACCCCCCCAACATGAACAGATTGGATGACAGTACATTTTGTGTTCTCCTCCCCCCCTCTTCCCCCCCATATCCCCCTTTGCCTTTTGTACTCCTTACCTTATCCCTAGTTATTAAAAATAAAAAATAAATTTTAAAAAAGGAAATTCAGAATTTACCTAGAAATTATGTATTTTCTCTTTCAGGGGAAACCACATTGAGGTTACAGTTATACAAATATCTTCCTGTGCTGTAGTGGGGGTTACTTTTGAACAGACAAGTAGAGACTAGAAAAGACCATAGCAGGCAGTGACACATCTGCTTGCTCTTGCCCTACATTTCCTTGCAGGTAAGCTTCTCCCTTGTTCTTAACTTGATCTCTATGCCAACATCAGCAGCAATGAATGTATTTGTTTCCAATAAAATGGTAATCCATTTACTGCATGCTCGACAGAAAATGGAAAGTCACATTGGGCTACTGACTCACACACATATCATTTCTGAACTTGAAGCTAGATATCACGTTAGAATATTGACTGTCAATAAAAAGCAAAGGGGAAACATTTCCCAGCACAAGAAAGCAAAAAGGCAAAAGCAAAGCATGCTGCTTATATACCGCCCCATAGTGCTTCAAGCACTCTCTGGGCAGTTTACAAGTTAATTGTGCAGGATACACATTGCCTCCCCAGCGAGCTGGGTACTCATTTTACCAACCTTGGAAGGATAGAAGGCTGAGTCATCCTTGAGCCGGTTACCTGGAATTGAACCCCAGGTCGTGAGCATAGTTTTAGCTGCAGTTTAACCACTATGCCACGAGGCGCTATGCATAGGCTATGGTCACATTGGCAATTTGAATCAATTTCTGTTCAGACTTTTTAAAAACCAGGTCCAAGTCACATAGTGTTTGAACCTGTCCGTATTCACATGCACTAATGGAAATCAATTTATTTCTGATGATTTAAACTGGTTTTGCCATCTACACTGCTGAAATCAATGCATTTCCTTTCTGTTTTAGGAGCACACTGTCCTTAAAGATTTTGATTTTATTTTTTCCCTCCCAAAAAAGTGATACATCAATAAATTGAGTGTCTAGGAGATGCCAGGTGGTGTCCGAATAGTTGCTGGAAATCACCGGGGAAACACTGGAGAGACTGATTAATGATGAAAGAATGAGAATGGTCTAGAAAGCACTACCAGACTCTTCATTGGTTGTGCTGTAACAGGTTACAAAGTAACATACCTATTGTTACATACAGCACTGATGTTACCTGTCTGTCATGGGTTTGGAGGGAAAGTTCCATCCTATGGGGAGTGGAAGGCGGGACATCAGGAGGAGGGGCTGTACTGTATATATAGGTGAAGCCTGTGTGGAGACGCTGAGGAGAAGAAGCAGCAGCTGGGAAGAAGCTGGTGTGGGAGTCTGTGTGTCAGACAGGGTACTACTGTGTGTCAGAGTACCAACCTGATAGGTTCAGGTGTCTGTTGGTTAGCCAGAACTGATAGGTTCAGGGTCTGTGCTTCAAGTTAAGGGTTCTGTGTGAACCAAACTGTATGCATGTATGAATGAGAATAAGCCACGTTACTAAATCTTATTCACCTGATCATTTTATTTTCCCTGTGTGTTGTATTTAAATAAACCTTATTCTTTTATTTGTTTAAAAATCCATCCCTGGTCTGTGTGACTTCTTATAGGGAATGGTTGGTGGCAGCTTAGTTAACGTGTGGCATATCCCAGTAGGTCTGGGTTTGTCACATTGATTGGTGTCCAGCGTGTGGGATACGACTGGTCCAGTTGTCCAGTGGTCCAGCAAAGCCTTGGCAAGTGTGCCCAGAGCAAGGGGGGTCTAGTCAGGGACAATCTGAGGCGCGTAGGTAATCTTCTAGGTGTACCTCACGGGGAGGTGCGCTAGTGGAAGAACGTGCCAACTGGGGAGACTAGATTAGGGTGCTCTGAGGCAGCCTGTTTTTGGCGGGAAAAAAGCTGAGGCAAAACTGTGTAGTAGCAGTGATCTAGCCTGCCTGCTGAGAGGCCCAGCAGAGGGGGGTAGACTCTAACTCGCTACAGTTGCAAGTAGTGCTGAAGGACAGCAGCAATCTATAGGGAAAGCTGGTTCTGAGGCAAAAAGAAAAAAAAAAGTGGTCGCTTTATTTTGAGGCTTGACTTTTGAAAGCAGCCTGTTCTGGGGGGGAGTATGCCCTTGACTCGAAGCCAAATGGCAGAAATGGGTGAAGTGAAAGACCCACAGGTGGACCAAGGTTCTGAGGAGGAATTTGGCTCAGTGCAGGATGAGAGCACGGGAGAGCAGAACCCAGAACTCAGAAAAATGCTCCTAGCCCAACAGCATGAACTGAGGGTGAGGGAAATGGAAATCAGAAGAAAAGAAAGAGCTGAAATCAGTCAGGCAGAGGCAGATGCCAAGAAAAGGGGAATGGACATGAGGATCAAACAGATGGAACTGAAACTCCAAATTAGAATGGTACAATTAGAATTGAAGTTCCTAAATAAGTTTATTAACAATTTATCAGTGGAAGAAATGTCAAAGAAAGAAAAGTATGAGGCTCAGGCCAGACAAAGTGAGCAAGATCTTGAAAAATATAATCAGCAAAAAGATATTAAATTAAAAGAAATCAGAGATAAGACTGAAGAAAAAGTGAAAGAGATAAAAGCTAGGGCTGAGGAAGAAATTTTACAGATCAGGGCTGAGTTTGAGGCTAAGCAAAAGGAGCTAGAAAAGAAACCAAAAGAAGGCACACAGGTTAAGGCACAACAAAACCTGAATTATTCTGAAGAAAACATGAGGGAAACATGGGACCCTAAGTACTCCAAAGGGTTAGTTCAGAGCCCGCCAAAAATGGGAGGCCATTTTGTTGATAAAACTTCTGGGCAGAGCCAGTCCAGAAATCAGATTCTGGAGGGAAAACCAAAACAAGATGAGAAAGACTCAAAATATAGCAGAAAATGCTATTTCTGTCAGGGAAAGGGCCATCTAATCTCAGAGTGTGAGAAATTAAAGCAGCTAAAAGGAATTGTGCCTCAGGATTCGAGTGGAACCAAGCCAAAAGCTGTGTTCTGTGTCCAGAAAGAGCAAGGCTCATTGTCACTGAGGGAGCCTGTTGCCATGGCTACTCAATCTGGAACAGCTACATCTGCTGATCAGGCTGAGGAAAATGGTCCTCTTGTGGAGGTCAAGCGATGCTTGTTGGTGAGAACAGATTCTCAGTTGTTTGAAACAGCAGGGGTGGACGTAGGAATACTTGACCGCCAGTATCGGGGGCTGCGGGACACTTGTTCCCAGGTGACCCTGTGCCATCCAGATATTAATCCTAGGGAGTATGTAATCCCAAATGAGAGCATGAAGGTGGCAGGGATTGAGGGGCAGGTGATCTCTCTGCCAGTAGCGGAGGTACCTGTGAACTTTCAAGGCTGGAGGGGAGTTTGGCGGCTAGCAATTTCATCGACTCTGCCAGCAGCCGTGCTCGTGGGAAATGACCTGGCTGAACATGTGAAACGGGTGCTAGTGATTACACGTTCACAAGCCACCACGGGGACAGTTCAGGGGGGTGATGATGAGCCCGAGACGGAAGCAGAGGGGAGTTCAGAAGCTGTGGTGGAAACCTTAACCACAGACAGCAGATTTGGACAAGAGCAAAAGGCAGACGCCACTCTCCAAAAGTGTTTTGAACAGGTGACTGACGCCCAGCTAACACCTGAAACCCCAGTGAGATTTCTGGAGAAAAAGGGGATTTTGTATAGAGAGACCCTGAGGAATATCTCAAAAGGGGGAGATGGGATCAGGAGTCAGCTGGTGGTACCTGAAAAGTATCGCCCCATGATCTTACAAAGGGGGCACTCTGACATGTTTGCTGCACACTTAGGGGTGAACAAAACACAGCAGAGAATCACACAGAATTTTTACTGGCCTGACATAGGGAAGCAGATCAGGGAGTTCTGTAAACAATGTGATGTGTGTCAAAGGCAGGGGAATAGCCGCGACAGGACCAAAGCAAAGTTGTGCCCTTTGCCTGTGATTGACACTCCGTTCAAATGCATAGGGGTGGATATTGTGGGACCTTTGCCCAAGGCCACAAAGAGGGGGAACAGGTTCATTCTCACCATTGTGGACCATGCCACGAGGTACCCTGAAGCCATTCCCTTGACTAATATTGAAACTAACACAGTGGCAGATGCCTTGGTGGGGTATATGTCCAGGATGGGATTTGCCTCAGAAATAATCACAGATTTGGGAGCATCATTTACATCGAAGCTCATGAAACGCTTATGGCAAATCTGTGGAATTAAGCATAAGGAAACCACTGCTTATAACCCTGAAAGTAATGGGTTAACTGAGAAGTTCAATGGGACTCTAATGCGCATGATTAGGGCTTACTTGGCAGAGAATCCAAACAATTGGGACCAGAAGCTGCAATCCCTTTTGTTTGCTTATCGATCAGTGCCACAAGCCAGTACTGGGTTCAGTCCATTTGAACTTTTATTTGGGAGAAGGGTGAAAGGGCCCCTTGATTTGATCAAACAAAATTGGGAGCAGATCACCCAGGATGACCCACAAGATGTTGTGACATATATAGACTCTTTAAGGAAGGACCTAAAGAGAAACCTAGAGCTAGCAGCAGAGACCCTGCAAGCTCAAAAGGTCAGAAAGAAAGCTTGGGATGACCAGAACGCCAAGGAGAGGCACTTTGACCCAGGGGAGGAAGTGCTGTGGCCTAGGCCCTGCAAAGAGAACAAACTGCAGCTGGGTAGCCCAGAAATAAAATACTTGGGTCACATGGTAGGGGGAGGAGTGATAAAACCCCTGGAGGCCAAAATAGAAGCTGTTCGTGATTGGCCCAGACCCAACACCAAGAAAAAAGTCAAATCATTTCTTGGGTTGGTGGGCTACTACAGAAAGTTCATCCCGAGGTTTAGCGAGATTGCGGCTCCGCTGACCGAGCTGACGAGGAAGAAGACTGATGACCGCATCCCGTGGACCAGCGACTGTGAGGAGGCGTTCCAGAGGTTGAAGCAGGTGCTAATCAACTATCCAGTGCTGCGTGCTCCAGACTTTGACCAGGAGTTCATCATCTACACCGATGCGTCTAACAGCGGGGTAGGAGCAGTTCTGTGCCAGGAGGATGAGAATGGTGACCAGCATCCAGTGTCCTACCTGAGTAGGAAACTTCAAAAAGGTGAGAGACATTTGGCAACCGTGGAGAAGGAGTGTTTGGCCATAGTCTACGCGATCCAGAAGGCCAAGCCTTACATCTGGGGAAGACATTTTGTTCTGTGCACTGACCATTCACCACTGCAATGGTTAAAGACGATGAAAACCCACAATAGTAAACTTATGAGGTGGGCTTTGAATCTGCAGGACTATGACTTTGAAGTGAAGGTGGTCAGAGGGTCAGTGAACTGTGTTGCTGACGCCTTGTCAAGAAGACCTGAAGAATGAAGACGGCGAAAGAAACATGGACTATGTATATATGTTGATGACAAAAGGTTAAATGTACCTGGTTTTTTTGAATTTGGTTTGTATGAATAAAGGTAAATTGATGTAATGTATATGGTAAATGTTTAAATGCCTAATTGATATGGTTAACTTAGAATGTAAGTATAAGTAAGTATGATATGGTATGTATAACTGTTTTTGTGTGTTTTATCCAGGTTGTTTTTTGGGAAAAAGCACCTTAGCTTTCCCCCTACAAAACAACTTATAAAGAGGGGAGGTGTTACATACAGCACTGATGTTACCTGTCTGTCATGGGTTTGGAGGGAAAGTTCCATCCTATGGGGAGTGGAAGGCGGGACATCAGGAGGAGGGGCTGTACTGTATATATAGGTGAAGCCTGTGTGGAGACGCTGAGGAGAAGAAGCAGCAGCTGGGAAGAAGCTGGTGTGGGAGTCTGTGTGTCAGACAGGGTATACTACTGTGTGTCAGAGTACCAACCTGATAGGTTCAGGTGTCTGTTGGTTAGCCAGAACTGATAGGTTCAGGGTCTGTGCTTCAAGTTAAGGGTTCTGTGTGAACCAAACTGTATGCATGTATGAATGAGAATAAGCCACGTTACTAAATCTTATTCACCTGATCATTTTATTTTCCCTGTGTGTTGTATTTAAATAAACCTTATTCTTTTATTTGTTTAAAAATCCATCCCTGGTCTGTGTGACTTCTTATAGGGAATGGTTGGTGGCAGCTTAGTTAACGTGTGGCATATCCCAGTAGGTCTGGGTTTGTCACACCTATTCCTCTGGAAATTTTTAACACTCATTCATGACACATCATATTGATGGGACTATGGACACAATTCAGTAAGGTTGTTCTTATGTTACTGCGTATTTGTGAACTGTCATGCTTGAGTCATAAGTAGTCTTCTGCTCCTTTTGAAAGTTTGGGGACCTCCTGCAATCTTACATCGCATAGCTGTCTGGACATTGCAGATAGATCTGTGTGACCAGAGCTTACGCTGAGATAAGGAAATGGATGTGGTGGGTCCCTGCACTTTCTGATTCAACTTTATTTGATTCTGAGGGCAGCAAGTTTAACTTACCAGAGAGGATATGCGAAGTTCATTTTAGCTTCTCTACATTTCCAACATTAAAAGCCTGGATTCTTTTTCAATTGTTAATAAATTGCAATAAGATTTCAGTTTACATTATGGCTTATACAAGATTATGTTGTACTGTAATGACATTCCCAAAGTAGATACAATCTTGAAAGCATATGGAAGCAATTCCCTATTTACAGAGCCTAATGCCTACACGTCTGTGTTGCAAGAAGTAGAGAACTTGTATTTTGATAACACAACCTGCAACAAGTCAAAAAAGATTCAACTATTCCTGGAAAATGAAATTAGCCAATTGTATCCTATTCACCCATGACTAGATCCTGATGTGAAGGGATACTGAAATAAGTTTCTCATTTTCCTTTTCAGTAAAGGGCGGGGGGGGGGGGTTAAACAGAAGGGTCAGGTCACTGTGATGCTGAACACTTTATCCCATCATAATGTCACAGCCCCTTTCTTCTTGTGTACCAAAATCTATTTATTTCCTCTGACATTTAATCCATTCTTGTGCGTCTCCATCAGGTACCCTCAGGACAAAGGAAGACAGAATTTAAAATTAAGAACTTTAAGACCCCCGCTGGCTCAGAGCAAGAGACCATCTAGCACAGCATGCAGCTTCCAACAGAGAACAGCCAGTTGCCTGGAGGAGGCATACTAAAGAAATGGGCTGTACATGTAGTCACACCCACCTTTTAATGGATATTTACCTAGACTCAGGCTCGGTTATTTCCTTATTTTCAAGAGGATTTTTTTCCCTTCCCCCAGGCATTTCCTAGATGCCTGAACTTGGTACCTATTTTGTAACATAAATCCAATTTAATTTGCACAGTTCTGCCTGACTGGGGATGTTTTGTAATAAATCCAAGCTCCATGAAGAATTCCGACCAGGTGATACACTTACAGGCTGTGGCTTCTAATGGAGCACAAGGAAATATCTCTAAAATTTTGTCAAAGAGAAGCCAGGTGGTTGGCAAGGGTGGGTTTGCTATTTTTTCCTTTTAAGAATATTTACTTTTAATTAGCAATGGTTACACCCTGTTTTTCTATATCGCCCATTGCTGTTTCAGACTCCATTTTGCCCTTGGATATTGACACAGTTGGGAAATTATCTATCTGTGATTTTTTAGCAAATAGTAGATTTTCACACTGTACTCACGTGTTTGGACTGGAGGGTTGTTGTTGTTTGTGTATTTTACAGGTAATATCACTTTTACGTAGTGATATATTTTGGTTAGAATTATTTGGAGCTTAATGTTTGTGTCTTGGACTTATTTGTGTTCTGGAACACTTGTAATAAATGTGGGAAACCTGGTATACAGGGCCCAAACAACATGTTATGTGGAGCATGGAATTATAATTCATAGATAGAAAATAGATAGATAGTTCAGTGAGATGAGTCAGATTGAAAACGATTGATTGCCCAAATGAGTTTCATGGCTCAGGAGGGACCTGAACTTCCCAAGTTTCAAACCAGTACCCAAGCACAATCTCATCAATATATCACATATTCTATAAAGTAAATTAGTTGTTGTTCTTAATAACTTTTCCCTTCCTCAAAATGTCGGTATTCTTTAAAATACTGGTTGCCAACCTTGAGCAACCCAGCTGTTATTGGATTGCAGTTCCCAGAAGCTTTCACCATCAGTTGTGTTGGCTGGGGTTTCTGGGAACTGTAGTCCAAGAACACTTGGGTTACCCAAGGTTGTAAACCACTATTTAAAGACACTCTGTGGCAATCAATATGTTTGGATCTAGAATGGAAGTAGAAGGAGAGACAGTATGTAGAGATCTTTGTTTTGATTCTCACTCTTTATAACTGCTTAACTTGAAGAACATCTGTGGAAGCTCAAGGAATCTGACCTATACTGAAAAAATGAGCACTGATTGGTGATTTATGCTTCAGCATAAGTTTAAAGTTTCACTGCACTTTCCTTTAATCACTCTGCAAAACATATCCTGTTCTTCAGAGTTCATCTGCTAGAAAAATGGTATTGCTTACAATCATGAGAAAAACACTCATCAGACCTAGCATGTAACAAGATGACTATACAGCAGAATATACACTACTTCCTCAGAACAAGAAGTTTCTGTGAAGCCCTGTGCTTGATAGAAACATGGCCTGTGTTGTGTTGTAAAAGTCACGATGCCCAAAGTAGTTTATTAAAATCATAATTTTGCAAAAGCAAGCAGAGAGGAGAGGAGACATATCAAGTCATTTCAAAGAGCCATAGAAAACACTTATTATTCCAGTGATTTCCTGGAGAATTTGAAGAGCAAGCCCCAAAGCAAAGTTATTGTTAAGTGGCCACATTATAAACATTGTTAGTTTTAGAAGACCGTTTATTGCAGAACTCTAAAATGCCACTCTAGGCTCAAAATGGCTACAGGAGCTGAGTTTGCTTCTGAAATGTTTGTTGACATTCTGCCACAAAGGGGGGAACAAAAACATGAATTACTCTTCAGTGGATTGGCAGGAGAGAGCAAGAAGATAAGCAGAGTCTAGAGCAAGTGTTTGCTTTACATTGTGTAGGCAAAAGGAACATACTGCTGCTAAATAGAATTCAATATAATGTACTTTGGAGCAGTGGTCCCCAACCTTGGGTCTCCAGATGTTCTTGGACTTCAACTCCCAGAAATCCTGGCCAGCAGAGGTGGTGGTGAAGGCTTCTGGGAGTTGTAGTCTAAGAACATCTGGAGGCCCAAGGTTGGGGACCACTGCTTTAGAGAGTGCTTACACTCTGAAAATGGATTGGGAGATGGATCAGAGGCATTATTTTTTAATATTTTTAAATATTATGTTTTTTATTTCTTTCAAAGTGGGATAGCACTAGATCAGTATTAGAGACCAGGGGAAAATAAAACAGATCGGACTGCAAGATTTATCTGCAGTCCAACATATAGGCACAGAGAAAGAGAAAGAGAGAGAGAGAGAGAGAGAGAGAGAGAGAGAGATGGGGGTGGTAGAGAAAGAGAGAGTGCTACAGAAATGGCAGTCAGGGGAGAGGATAGACACACCAGTGAGTGTCAAAAAGAAATTGAACAGAGGAACTGACAAGATTGGCTGCATCTAAGCTTGCAAAGAAAGGAGCACTTTTCCCTATCCAATCTTTATCTCTCTGCTGGCTCTCTTTTGTTTTTAAATTCGTGCCCATCTCTAATATAAATAGAGAGATGGGCCCGAATTAAAACCAGACTGAACTGCAAACTTTCCCTGCAACCCAAAATCCATGTCCCAGCAACCATGATTTGACAAAGCTCACAGATAACAATTTACACCAACAGAGGTGTTCACATATAGCAAAATGATTTAAAATAAAGCAATCGTACACGCAATTTTACAAGCAATTTTAAATAAACAAACTTCTCACAACTGAGTAAAATATCTTGCTTTCCAACAAAAGAAACTGTGCTTCTTGGGCAAAAAAAGAAACCACCAAAAAACAATGCTTCCCTGTGTGTTGTGCAGTCGGAATTTTTAAGAACGATTTCAAACATGCTAAGCCCAATTTTAAAACAAGTTTTTTTAAAAATAAATAAATAAATAAATGTGTAACGGTGCTCTTAGTTTGCTATATTATTATTGTAATTGCTTACTGGGTTCATTAAAGAGAACTATAACTCTCCACTTCGTATGTGCTTGATCGAGAGGAAAAAGTTAAATTCTCCTTTTGATTTTTTTTTGTCATTCCCTCAGTGGTATACTTGCCACTTACCCCATGGCTGAATTTTACACCATTCCAGGAATCCTTGATAAAGAGAGTCCCATGGGATGTCCCATAGATGCTTTTCTTAGAAGCTAAATCCCAAATCACAGCAACTGCAGACCAAGTATTGGGCACAGTTCAACTGTGGAATTTTGCTACTATAAGATGCTGTGGTAGCCATGATCTTGGACAATTTGGAAAGGGAGATAGACTAGGTTTTGGTGGATAGCACTGGCAGTGGCTACAAGTCATGACAGAAGTGTACTACCTCCAGCCTCAGACACAATATGTCTCTACTGCAAGCCACCTTTCTCACTGGGAGAGAGGTGGCCTACAAATGAAACAAGCAAGCAAACAAACATTAGTTTCTATGGAATACCAAATAGGAAGATGCTATTGCATTCATGTCCGATTTATGGGCTTCTCATAACCATCTGGTTGGCCACTACAAGAACAGGATGACAGACTAGAAAGTTGTGCCTTTTATTTTCTTATGATCTTAGAGATCCCAGACAAATGGAATAAAGGCACAAGAAACTCCTGGATGATGTATCGACCTTATCTGATTACCGTATCTAAATGTTTCTGTTAAGGTGTCAGATACAGATAAAACAAGCATACAGAAGAATTACCAATGTAATTTTTATGTCTCCAGGTAAGCCTTGACTCTTTTGCAGGACCTTCTTGGTGGCTGCTCCTAGGCAGCAGAACATCCTTCCAAGGGAGGCTCTACTGACTTCTGTCTAGTTGCTGACAAAGGAACTTTCCACATGTACTGCTATTGTACCTGAGGGTTTCAAACTCCTTTTTAAGAATGGATGTGCTTTTAAATTGCTTTTAATTCAGTAATTCTTTTTATTTGATATCTGGTTTAATAGTTCATTGTGTTTTTAGTTATATTTTGGAATCATATGGCGAGCTGCCTTAGTTCCCAGAGATTGGAGAAAGCTGGGATGTACTATATGATCAATCATAGGCAAATAATTAAATCTTTTTAAAACAGCAACACTGAATTCATCCATCAAAGAATCAAAAGGAACCATGGTCACCATTTTGTCTGATTTACTGGATAATCGTATCCAGTTTTGCCCTTTTGCCTGCCGAAGAAGTCACGTGCCCTGCTTCCGTTTTCACTGATTGCTAAAATAATCCAGATGCTCACTGCCCATGTGTATGCGATTTGACCATTTCATACTTAACCACATTGCAGGTATCACGTTTCACTGCAATCTTCTTTAAAAAGCAGCTACATTTGTCTTTATTTACTTTATGAGTTGATGGTTTGTTCCTTCTCCCAAGTACTGAATAAAGTATTATACAGTAATCAGATCCATCATATGCTTACGTTTGCACAGACATTAATGTTGTATTAACTTAAGTCCTCAGAGTACCCAAGCTGACACTCAAAGCTTATTGCTTTCCCTTTTTAAAAAGAAAAGAAAAGAAAAGATATGCCTCTGGGTGGAAAAATAACTACATCAGAAACAATATCTTGATAATATAGTTGCACTTCTATATCTTTTGACCCACTAAATACATACAACCAAGAGAAAGTGATCTGCTTTGCATTCTGTTACACTCAGCAAATAGAAAATGAAGCCAACATCTGACTAATAAATGTTTTTATTATCGTTTGACTTTTTGACATTTATTATCAATCTGGCATGAAAACAGTCTCTACAAGATGATGCTTTTTTTCCCCCCTAAGAGCTTCGTGCGAGTTCAGTCAATTTAAGGGACAGATGGTGGAGTCTTCCATGTGAAAACTGTTCTCTCATTAACTTCAGATGGCCAAAGAACTCACAGAATAAGAATTCAAGGAAGATGAAGTTATATTTCATACATGTTTTTGGCATCAGAGAACTCTTTGCCACCTTCTGGACTCAATATCTCCCAGAAGGTGGCCATGGTTATTTCTTGCATGTGTTGGGTTGGGTCCAAGATCTGCCTTCCACAAGCAAAAGGGCTCCAATCATGGGTAGCCCATCCCGGGGGGGGGGGAGGAGGATACTCAATTTACTCCACAATTTACCCGAATCAGCAGGATCCCTCAATCCTCTGTGTAGCATTTTCAGAAGACTTTACATACAGTGTGAATGAAAGATCAAAAAGTCTGTTTTTCACAAGCCCAGAGGTACCAGCTTAAGTCTGGATCTAATCCATTGTGAAGTACACAACAAGGCATGGGAGCTATTGTAGCAATGGTGATCTTCATTTTCTCCAAGCTTTTTATCTGCCTTAGGTTCACAGTGATAATACAAGCACATCTGATGGATGGAGCTAAGCAGGTTGCATCCTGGAAAGAAAGACTGACTGTTTCCATTCATGCATACTGGACCAGCACACACAAATGGCATTGATTTATTATAATTCATTCATTAAATGCTCTTTAGTGGTCGCATAGACCAGATGGGTGGGATACAAATCAAATCAAATCAAATCAAATCAAATCAAATCAAATCCAATAAATAAATAAATAAATAAATAAATAAATAAATAAATAAATAAATAAATAAACAAATAAATAAACAAATAAATAAATAAATAAATGTTGTGCATGATCTATGTGTATGATTAGTTTCACAAAGGGCAAAGACACTAATTTTGCATAGCACACACATTGTGTGCAAACTCATGCTATTTCAGAACCAAGATCTTTTGAGAAAATTGGAAATGCCCTGCTTGCCTGTTTTGCCATACTGAGATGGTCTGTCTTAACCAAAATTTCAGGAATGCTGGGATATTTTCAAATCTTTAGTCAAAAGAAGCATTTGCATTGTGCAGAGAAACAAACTGGGAACAAAAGAAATTGACCAAGATCACTTTAATGTCATCCACAAGGGCACTCAGACACTAAGTGTAGCCACTGCATTTTACTCTAGTACTATTTTCTGAACACTTTTCAAGAGAAGCTGCATATATAGCTGTGGCATTCGCCCAGGTCATGAATATTCATATGCTATTTGCATAGACTAATAGAAGTGCTGGAGGGGCAGAGTTATGATAATCATCTGAATTGAATTCACCCATTCCTGTCCATTTTACTTCACTGATGCCCAGGATGTCAATGTTGATTCTTGCCATCTCCTGTTTGACCACATCCAGCTTACCAAGGTTCATAGATCTTACATTCCAGGTTCCTATGCAGTATTTTTCTTTGCAGCATTGGACTTTCCTTTCACTTCCATGCACGTCCACAGCTGAGTGTCCTTTCGGCTTTGGCCAACCACTTCATTAGCTCTGGAGCTTCCTGTACCACTCTTCCTCAGTAGCATGTCGGATGTCTTCCAACCTGAGGGGCTCATCTTCCAGCATCATATCTTTTAGCCTTTTTTTTATGTCCACAGAGTTTTCTTGGCAAAGATACTGGAGTGGCTTGCCAGTTCCTGCTCCAGGTAAATCGTGTTTAGTCAGAACTCTCCACTATGACCTGTCCGTCTTGGGTGTCCCTGCATGGCATAGTCCATAGCTTCTCTGAATTACTCAAGCCCCTTTGCCACAACAAGACACCAATCTGTGAAGGAGTTGTTCTAGTTAATTTCTTCTAAAAAAAAGAAGAAGAAGAATTTCATACGTCTTTATTATTGGATGTAGAATCAGCCTTTCTCCCAAAGAATGCCAGTTAAAAAAAAGTCAGTCCTGATTAGAACCCCTATGAGCCAAAGTTTCTGGTGGCTGAGAGAATCTCCCGGTCATTTGTTGGTCTGTGAGAGAAGCCCAGTGAGACACAAGTGATTCCAACCAAGTGGCGCATGTCCTCAAATACTGGCCATTCTAAACATTCAAAGATGTTACTTTAAATGGGGACCAGGAAGGGTTTGATATTTATTATCTGCCAAAAGATAACTTAAAAAGGGAATATATATATCTTTTGGCAGATAATAAATATCAAACCCTTCCTTAGCAATGATGAATCTTTCTGTTGACAGCACTCAACAATCCGTGCCATTTTCTTTGTTTTCCTGACCTTTGACTGGAATGCAGATTAAAATATGCCACCTACTTGTGTACCATCCAAATGGGAAAAGTGACTAAATGCATTTGGTAACTGAGCTCCAAGGGTTGCTTTATCGCTGTAAAAATAAATGTTTTATACAGATGTGGAAACATATCTTACTAGTAACAAACAAATATGTAACTGGGTGCCAAAGACTTTGAATCCCACAGACTCATGGTTGGCATACTGACAAAATAAGACACACTGGAAGCTGGGCTTATTATTTTTTGGCAAAATAGGTTGTGTCTGTGTAAGTAAAACCTAAGGTTCAATAAGAGCCAGAAGGTTACAATGAAAACCCAATCTTACTTCTGTATTTACTCAAAAGTAAGCCTCACTATATTTAGGACTCATCATATTTATCCTCTTCCATCTGCAAAGGATTCTATCTGCTTGTTTTGTCTTGTCTTGTCTCAAATTATTCCTTTTGCTATCAGTGTTCAGAGGTGGTTGCCACTCTGCATACAGCCAAACCCACGGCATCCACTAAAGATGTGCATTTTGGATCACAGTCCCATAATTCTTCCTTTTTAAGAAGCTCATCTGCATGATCCAGACCTTTTAGATCCCTAAATTGTGCTCACCTGAAGGCAAAACCCAACTGACAGACTTCATGCTCTGGTTAGGCCTGAGTTCCTTTACAAACAGGGAGTTCATCCTGTCCAAGTCAGGAAGCCAGCTGAGTCTTCTATCCAGGTGAGCACACTTTAGGTGTTTGTAAGATCTGGGTCCCACAGGTGCAATTCCCAGAAAGAAGAATTATGGGATTTATAACCCCCTCCCCAAAACCAGAAATGCACAGCCCTAATGTCCACACCAAGGAAGGAAACATCAGAGTTTGCAGAATTGCAGAACACCTTTGTTTAAACAAACAAACCTAATGGGAGCACCAAACAGTCCATTGGATACTGTGTGTGCTGACAGAGGGTTGAATTATACATGACGCCAGCTTCCCAGTTAGAAACTGATATATTTTTTTCTCTCCAGGGATATAATTATTTCAAAGCTTCACACCTGACAGAATTCTCAATGAACCCTGTGTCTACCTGTCAGATATTCTCACACACACACACACACACACACCCAAAAAAGCCAATTAAATTTGCAATATGTAGAGGTGAAAAAAGCTCACGATAGGATAATTTCTATTCATATGTTAATGGAATTGTTTGATGATGATTGTTGAGAAAGAGAATGTAAGACAGGATCAGGGAAGGGATGGAACTCAGGATTCTAGAAAAAAGTAAGATTGACTCACTGACTGATTGATACCCTGAACAGGAAGTAGGAACACTCCACTCTGCACCACTGTAAGGCATCTCCTACTTGTTATTCCTGAATTCCCATTTGACAAGGAGAATTTACCAAATTTAGAATTAAAACATGAACAGTTTGTTGCAGCCCTTTCACTTCATCTGGATCTCTCCCCCCCCCATGATGTACAAGTTCACATTGAGATGACCACATCAAGGCTCTTAATATGTAGCATTTGACTTATGCACTTATGCATTCCTGTGGACTGAGAAAATGCCACACTCAAAAGACTCTTCATACAGCCAATCACACAATCCTATTTCTGCTTTTTAACCATTACTCATTAACTACATGTATGCATTGGTTTTTAAAAGTACACAAAAAGATCGCTGCTGAAACCATCTGGACAACCACATCAAGGTGGCTAATAAGCCCTGTCTTCTTGTGGTACATTTATTTATCTGCACACACATATTATTCATATAGCAGCGGAAAGTCCAGAAGGAATGGAAATCTGTGGCAAAGTGCACAGAGCATGAGACCCTGTTTTTAAAAAATATAGACATTAAAAAGAAGTGAAGAACTGAGGACTCCTAATGAATTGGTTCCATTTCAGAAACAAAACTTGATGATTCATAGCACAAAGACTGATGCAATAATTTGGATAAATTTCAGCATGCACTTATATTGGAACCACACAAAAAGAATCTAGACTAGACCACATAGTTGCAATGGTTTGATACCACTTTTACTGTCCTGGTTCCATCCTATGTAGCTTGGTGAGGTACTTAGAACTCTCTGGTAAAGACACAAGTGCTAGCATCCTCCCCTGAATTTGATCAGAGAAATCTCCATCAAATATTGTAGGATGGAGCCATGGCCATTAAGGTGATGTGAAGCTGCTATAAACGTCCAATGTTGATACATTATTTGGTTATACAGTATTTGGAGTAGACCCATTTGGTTAGCTTAAGTCCCAATGACTTCAGTGAGTCTACTCTAAGAGCTTGTCTACATAAGGTGTGTGGGTCACAGTCATATGGGTTGGAAACATCATTTCTTTCCCCTATAGATCCAGAATCACTCACTCTGAAGCTTCCATATCTGTTAGTTAGTTTTCTTTCAATGTAATCCAGATTGTTATTCTTTCAACTTCCGCACCACAGGCTGGGAGTTAAATTCCCCACTGTGCCTCCTCGACAGGGCTGAATTTGATGATACATAAGGTCCTTTTCAACTCTTCAGTTTTAAGATTACCATTATTATTATTATTATTATTATTATTATTATTTATTTATTTATTTATTTATTTATTTTATTTATATCCCGCCTATCTGGTCGTGTGAGGACCACTCTAGGCGGCTAACAACATAAGAATAAACAATAAAAATACATAAACCATATTACTTAACAAAAATAACAAAAAAAATTATTAAACAGGATAGGAGAGCTATAGGGTAGGGAGGAATCGTCAGGAATTATCTGTTGGGAAGGCCTGCCTAAACATCCAAGTTTTTAATTGTTTCTTAAAAATACCCAGCGAGGGAGCCGCGCGAATCTCAGGGGGTAAGTCGTTCCAGAGACGAGGAGCCACCGCCGAGAAGGCCCGATTTCTAGTCTTTTCCTTCCGGGCCTCCCTCGGCGTTAGGCTCCTCAGTCTCACCTCCTGGCTCGCACGAGTGACACGGGTAGATCTTGGTGGGAGGAGGCGTTCCGCCAAGTATCGAGGTCCTAAACCGTTTAGGGCTTTATACACAAGCATCAACACTTTGAAGTTGATGCGGAAACGGATGGGTAGCCAATGCAAAGCAGCCAGGGTGGGGGAGATATGTTGGTATCTTCTCACTCCACTGAGTAATCTGGCCGCCGCATTCTGCACCACCTGTAGTTTCCGCAGCAGTCCCAAAGGTAGCCCCACGTACAGCGCATTACAGTGGTCTAATCTTGAGATTACGAGCGCATGCACCAAGGTAGTGAGGGCCCCAACATCAAGGTAGGATCGCAGCTGGGCTATCCGCCTAAGGTGGAAAAAGGCGGTGCGAACCACAGACGCCACCTGGGATTCCATAGTGAGCGCCGGGTCTAGATGGATCCCCAAGCTGCGGACCCCGTCCCTGGCGGGCAGGGTCACCCCCCCAAAAGTGAGGGAGTTTCCCAAATCCCCTATTGTGGGGGCGCCCACCCTTAGTACCTCCGTCTTGTCCGGGTTCAGCCTCAGTCCGTTCTCCTGCATCCATTCCAGTACGGTCTCCAGGCAGCGCTGGAGGGACAGAACGGCATCTCCTGCGGTAGGTGAAAAGGAGATGTAGAGCTGCGTGTCATCCGCATACTGATGGCACTGTGCTCCACACCCCCTGATGACCCCACCCAGCGGCCTCATATAGATATTAAACAGCATTGGGGAGATAATCGACCCCTGTGGAACCCCACAATTGAGGCTCCACGGGGCCGAGACACTCTCCCCAAGCTGTACTCTCTGGGGGCGGTCCTCCAAGAAGGAACGGAGCCAGGCCAAAGCCCGGCCTCCTATTCCTAACTCAGAGAGCCTCCCCAGGAGGATACCGTGGTCAATGGTATCAAAGGCCGCTGAGATATCGAGGAGGACCAGCAGAGACATTTTGCCCCTGTCGGCCTCCCTCAATAGGTCATCACACAGGGCGACCAATGCCGTTTCTGTACCGTGGCGCGGCCTGAAGCCCGACTGGAATGGATCCAGGGCATCTGTTTCATCCAGGAGCGCCTGAAGCTGATCGGCCACCACCCTCTCGACTACCTTGCTTAAGAAGGAAACATTGGCGACGGGCCTATAGTTGCCAATTTCATCCGCCGCCAAGCTAGGTTTCTTTCTAATGGGCCTAATGAGTGTGTCCTTGAGAGCAGAAGGAAATCTGCCCTCAAGGAAAGACCCATTAATTATTACAGTAGCCCATTCCGTTGTTGAAGGCCTGGCTGCCTTGATTAGCCAGGCCGGGCAAGGGTCCAAGGAGGAGGTGGTGGCACGACAGCGGTCAAGTGCCCTGGCCACAGTGTCGGGCGTGACAGGCTGAAAAGAGTCAAAGGTCACCGGGCAAGACGGAGCGCTGGACATCTCTGCTCGACTCACTGTATTCAAAAAAGGAGAGAGGTCCCGGCGGATGGCCTCCACTTTTGATTTAAAAAATGCTGCAAATTGGTCCGGTGAAAAACTAGGGGGAGGCCCATCACTCGGACCAATTCCGGATAGGTCGCGTACTATACGGAATAATTCCGCCTGCTGGTTAGCAGCCTCGCTTATCCGGTTAGCGAGATATGTTCGAGTAGCAGCCTTTACCTTCGCTAGGTAAAGGTTAGTAGCGACCTTAACAGCTATACAATTGAAATCCGTCGGGGCCTTTCTCCACTTGCGCTCTAGCCGTCTCCTGACCCGCTTCGATGTCCGGAGATCCTGGTTATACCAGGGCGCCGGGCGATCTCTGCGGCGGAGAGGGCGTTCAGGAGCGATCGTGTCTACAGCACTAGTCGCGGCGGTAAACCAGCCGTCGACCAGAGCCTCGACAGGAGCGCCAGCCAGGTCAGCCGTAACCCGTCTCATGGCTTCCTGGAATCCAACCGGATCCAGTAGCCTTCGAGGGCGGACCATAACAATAGGTCCCAGCTCCCTGCGAGGGGGGAGAGCCATTTTTAAGGGTGCATTTTATTAGGTGGTGATCCGACCATGACAAGGGTACCGACTCAAGGTCAGTCACCATCGGATCACTCTCGCTCCCATTGGTGGAAAAGACCAGGTCTAGTGTATGACCACCCACGTGTGTGGGGCCGTTGACATGTTGGGACATGTTCAAGAAGGCCATGGTCTCCAGGAACTCAAGAGCTGGCCCGGAAACCTCTGCCCCCGCATGCACGTTAAAGTCCCCCAAAACCAATAGCTTCGGGGAGCCCAACAGTGCCGCGGAGACAAAGTCCGCCAGCTCCGGTAGGGAAATGGCTGGGTCGCGGGGAGCACGGTAACCCAGCAAGATCCCAATACCATCCCTGGCCCCAATCGACACGTGGAGAGCCTCAAGACCCGGCTTTACCACCGAGGAGCGCCTAGCTACCTCCAAGATGGATTTATAAACGATGGCTACTCCCCCCCCCGGCCCTCCAGTCTACCCTGGTGTTGGACAGCATAACCGGGCGGACAGATGAGAGCGAGGGGGGGACCCCCCTCTCCGCCAATCCATGTTTCGGTTATGCAAGCCAGGTCTGCATCTTCCTCCAGAATGAGGTCGTAAATTAGCTGGGCCTTGTTAGATACAGACCTGGCATTCAACAACACCAGGCGTAGAGTGGAGGGCTGGCTGGTCTGACTACCTCGGTACTGGGGGTTGGTCTCCGTCTCAGAGCAACGAACAGCCTTTAAGCATCTGTTCGCCGTTCTTCTGACACGAGTAGGGACGGAGCCAACGCCATACCGCCCTCTACCCGTAATCACGGAGATGTTTTGGGGCCCCTCGCTGGGAAGGCAGGCCTTCCATTCCATGACGAAAAAGAGGAGGGGAGGGAGAGAAGGGAAAGAGAAAAGGGGAAAGGGCTAATAACGTAATGTAAATAACACAAATAACAAAAGAAAAAATAATTAATTATACAATACAACATAACAAAAATAAAATACATCAGTAAGGAAACATATAAGAAACAAGATAGTGTCAGTCATTAGTAATAATTAAAATAAAATAATTAAAAAATAAATATTAAATTAACTTAATTTTAAATAATTAAATTTAACAAAAAGAAAAAAGAAAAAAAAATTTATAAATTAAAAACACGATAGCAGTCCCCACATATGTTCCAAAACCTAATTATTATTATTATTATTATTATTATTATTATTATTATTATTATTATTATTATTATTATTATTATTATTATTATTATTATTATTATTATTATTATTATTATTATTATTATTATTATTATTATTATTATTATTATGCCATCTTCCTCCTCCCATCTCTCCCCCTCCTTCTCTTTCATCTCTCCCCCTCCTTCTCTTTCATGGCCTCTGCGTTCTCTGCCCTATCTTCATTGCTTGTGTCTTTCTCTCCTTTGATGTTGGCTTCCATAGCCTTGGTATAGCTCTACCATCAAGGGGCTTTTCTGCATTCTAAAGACCAACACATCCTAGAACAAATCAGGAATGCAGACAAACAAACAACAAAGAAATTCCAGTTCGCATGTGAGGTAAAACAACTCTGAAGTGAAAGAAGAGTGGAAGGAATTGATTCAAGTATCCAGTAAAGTCATGTAGATCCCTAAAACGAACCCAATCCAATCGGCAACAGATGCACTTCTTACATAGGAGAAATAGGAGACATGCAGATAAACCCTAAGCATGAATTTGCCTGGACAGAGAGCCTCGTGGCGCAGTGGTTAAACCGCTGTACTGCAGCCAAAACTGTGCTCACGACCTGGGGTTCAATCACAGGTAGCCGGCTCAAGGTTGATTCAGCCTTCTATCCTTCCGTAAAATGAGTACCCAGCTCGCTGGGGGGGGGGCAATGTGTAACCTGCGTAATTAACTTGTAAACCGCCCAGAGAGTGCTTGAAGCGCTATGGGGCGATATATAAGCAGCACTTTTTTGAACTCAGCCCCTTAATTATACTGAGTGGGAGTTACAAAAATAGTAACTCAGGGCAGGACAAGTTTATCAGAATTTCCCTTTCTTTGAAACACAGATTCCCACCTTATCACACATTGCTTTTTAAGTCCTCTTGGTCTCAAATGGTTATTTGCCAAAAATGTAGGGGCAAATAACACTTTGTATGGGCCCAACAAGTTGAAATCCCACTTAGGATGTTCAAAACTAACTATACAGTTCATTGGATCTTGGACTCATTATAAAGAGTGGTTGAAAGAGGGAAAAATAACTTTCACAAGTATCTGACTCCATGAATTGAGCTCTTGAAGGAAAATACAAATGAGACCTTGTAAGATTTTAGCTTTTAAAGATTTGGCAGTTGTAAAACGTTTCAGGGAAACCCGAATAACACATAATGGGTTGCCTTAGGATTTCCGGGTGTGGGGATTTAGGATGAGGGGCCAGTTCTCATGTCCAGTAGAGCAAGTAGCCAGAGAAATGTCTGAAGCCAAAATGATCAAGAAGCTGGAGAAGCTCCCATATGAATAAAGATTGCAATAGTTGGGGCTTTTTGTAGTGTATTTGAGGATATAATACAGCTTTCTGTAATTGTGTATAGTGTGAATGACAGAGGTGGCCTTAAAAGCATTTTGGACAAATTCATGGAAAATTCATTGGCTCACAGTCTTTATAAATATATATACCATCTTCAGGATCAGATGCTTCTGTTGAATACCAGTGGCTGAGGACAGTAGCAGAAGATAAATGTTTGAATGATCAGGTGAGCAGGATGTAGTAACTAATACATCTTTGGTTTGGTACCACAGGACTCTTTTTATGTTGTTATGATAGATCTGGAAGCATTCATAGAAAAGCAGTGCAATGCCAGTTTGGCTTTCATGTGTCAATGTCTGTAAAGGCTACACTGTAGACCAGGGGTTCCCAACCTTGGGTCCCCAGATGTTCTTGAACTAAAACTCCCAGAAGTCTTCACCACTAGCTGTGCTGGCCAGGATTTCTGGGAGTTGTAGTCCCAAAAAAATCTGGGAACCACTGCTGTGCACAATAATAGACCATAAGAACTAATTATCTAGGAGCACCTTCTTATGATATCAGACTTTGTTGGCTATGGTTTCATTGCTTGTTTCTTTACATGGTTACAAATGTAACCATGTAATGCCAATGAACAATCTTCAAGCAGTGAAACTCAGGAAACTATTTTAAATGATAAATTACTTTCTTTAATTAGCGCTGGAGCCTTCACTTCTTATTTTCTGCAGAAACATAGGAATGGCTTGTTAATACAGATATTTTTAACTGATTTTGGTTTTGTGTATTATGTACTCATTGTGAAGGATACATATACTTACACTCAAATTCATCTGAATTATTGCATACTTTCAGTTAGAGATGGGCATGAACCTGATCACCCACTCAGACAAGGAAACAGGACAGGCAAACCTGTGCTCCTGTCAGGGACTGGTCAAACAGCCAAAGAGGAGGCGAAAGGGAGCATGTGCCAGCTGGTGAGTGGGTCATTGGCCAGGAAGGGAGGGGAAGGGAGGTGCTGTGCATACATATTAACTAGCATGAACCTCTGAGTCAAGGTTCAGGCCCATCTCTACTTTCAGTAAAGACCAATCTGCATAGATTCTTCCCTGAACTTTGAACTGAATTCAGAACATTAAATGGCACACCAAATTAAATGATACAGTATTACTAGCTGTAATGTCTTAATTCTGTTTGGCACCACACATTCATTTACATCATCCTGTACCCAAAACACAAAAGGATTAACTGCAAGAGGCCTGAACCCACCCATATCAGAGGATCGCATTCGATAAGGCTGCATGAATTCCAAAGTCAAACAGCGAACTGGGAGGACTACCTTCATAACACCAAGAAAAGTCCTTACCACTGTGCCAATTTTGGCACACCCGTATTAAAAATAAAATATTAGTAATAAATGGCAGCTGATTTTTTTTCTTGAGATTTTACAAACATTTGGCTCACTGAAAAGGGCATAATAATAACTCTGGTTAGCCAGGAGAATATCTCATTTGACCATCCCTATGATGAGTAAGAACGCTGTGGGTCATTAAGTGGGAAATCCTTAAAAAATACACATTGTGTAATCTATTGACCTGCTATGTGTGGTAATGCTAGATGAAATAACTACTTTAATTGGACACAGGGCTGTAAACTATTTGAGACTGCTGACAAAAATTTGACGTAAAGGTCAGCTGATTGGTTTTCATTTTAGCAGGCCTATATAACAAACAGGAAGCCTCTCACACTGTACAGAAGACCTTTGTACAGTATGGGCCACTTATCCCTCTTTCATTTTATTTTCCACAGAGCATCCTCTCCTTTTTGTCCCCCATTTTGTTCCCATAGTGATTCTCCTGTTCATTTTACTAAACGTGTCTCTTCCAATATCAGGAAGACAAGTCAAGAACAAAAATGTTTTTGTGCTGCCAGTTTTAGAGGCCAAATAGGGTCAGAGTCATTTTAGATGCCACAGAGGAAATGCATGGCCTTCATTATTACAGAAGATTAAGGTCAAATGCTGCCAAACGGCGAAGTGCACTGCTGACTGTTGTGCCACATTCTGCCCTACTCCATTTTCTGAAAGGTTTCCTTGCTGAGCGAAAGGCAGCCATTGTTCCACTCGTTTCTCAAGGGGCTTCAGGATTTTTTAAAAAGTTGATGTTCCTGAGTTTACCTTATGGTACGAGGTGGCAGAGGGTGATGTGTGGAGTGGTTTATGTTTGTTTCATTTTTGCATGCATCAGCATGTGTCCATGTGCTGCTGGGGCCCACGTGAGCAGATCACGCACTTGAGCAAATCAGAGCTAAGCAAAATGAAAATGCACCACCACCTGGGGATGGCATTTAAACAAAAAATAATAATAAGGTTTTTTGGTCCTGTGTTGACTCTTATGATACTAGTTTCAGCCTTGTGTCATATAGACAACAGGATGCAATACCAGTATGGTCAATGCAAGGAAAGTTGAACAGATGCTCTATATGGACAGGTCCTGAGTCACATTTGAATCCTTCAACTTTCAGTTTGTATAAAGGAGTATCTATGTATGAGAATCAATTCCCAGTACACCATATTCTGCAGTTGTAAGAGGAATGGAGAGAAACACTGTGGATTTTTAAAATGAGAATTCAGTAACTTGTACACTCCTTTGTTTGTATCTGCCTGCAGGCCTGCAGCGCTCACTTATATTTTGTAGCTTTTATTGCATAAGACAATCTCTATCATGGTGTTTACACTTTGCTGAATCTACTTTATTCTTACTTTCTCTGCTTCTTTCCTTCCTTCCTTTGTTCCTTCCTTCCTGTCTTTTGGTGGCAGGGAATATTTTGCTGAAGAGTTCATCCCTTGTTTTTAATAGAGTGATAATGCACTGAGATGAAAGTGACCAGCAAACAATTTGTCCTTTGTCTCTTTCTTTGGACCTCCACAAAGGGATGGAATGGCAACCCAAGCTTCTGGCCTTCAAAGGGGTTTCCAGCAGGGAACCAGGATGACAGACGAAACTGATTTTGACATTCTAGCAGTTCCTGAGTCATAATAACAATATGCAGAAGTAAGAGAAGTAACCAGGGCATTCAGACTGCCAGAACTATTGGAACTTTTAAAGGAAAGAACTGAGACTGTCAAAATTGGGGGGAAGGAGAAGAAAGAGCCATGTCTGGAATAATAACCAAAGGAATTTGAATTTTACACCCCTAGTTTTCCATTCGTTTTAATCCTGTGAATCAGTTTCTCCCGAGAGCGATCATTTCCACCCTAAAAAACCTCTTAAGGTATGATCAGATGAGGATATAAAGATCACACTGGCTCATGCTTGAAAGGGTCACTCTTAAAAGGGACCCTTTAAATTGCCTCTTCCATGCACTAGCTCACTCCAAAAAGACAGTGGGTCCAGCCTGCCACTGGATCAAAAAGGGTCTGGACAGGGCACAGAGTAGGGTTGGGCTGGTTCACCATGTGAAGTATGTTGTCTTGTTATATTATCTGCCAGCAAATAAAACAAACCAGACCATGCTTTCAGAAGTTCAAAATGTGATCTGAAATCCCATCTGATCATACTTTTAATTTCATCCGTATTCCAGAACAAACCTAGTGTCTACCTTTATATCTGGATAAGCCAATTTAACTAGTCCTATTCCAGCATACAATAAAAGGATTATTTGAATCCATGAACGGGGGAACAGGTTTGCTAGACCCCTCTATTCCCTCCCCACTCTCATGTATAGAGAACTAAATCTGAAGAGGAAATGGTTTCCACACATGGAGCATCTCCCTATGCTCAGGAAACCTGATTTTCTCCCCCCACCCAAGACTTGCAATCATGTAGAGAGTCCTCAGAGTTAAGGATGACTCTCCCATTCAGAGTTTGCTCTCTATGTGGAAGAGTTAGGATAAAAGTTGGGCCAGTTCACCAGTTCAGGCCAATGCTTTAATTAAACACTTCAGCAGAACAACTATCTTTTCAATGTAGAAATAGTCTGCTCAGGTTAAAGGCTGAAATCCTTTTCATGCCTACTTTGTGCCAAACAAGACATGCCATTAAACACTAGTGTGAGAGTCTCTCCCCTGGGGATCTTGGTCTCAAACAAACTTTCAGAAAGTTGGGCTGTAATGCATGTTCAAATATATATGCTATGTGTCAAGACTAGCAAGCCCGAGGTGTGAAAAGCACAAGTCAAAATTCACATCTCTAAGTGCTAGCCTTCTCTTTGCTTTCTTTTGCAGCATATCCTCAATTTTAATTGTAGCTCAATGGAACAGTAGCCCACAAAATATTCTCTAAACCCACCAATAAAAACCCATAACTTTTCAGTTGCTGGTTATCAGTGCATGCTCAAGTTTTGCTAGCTGTTAATGGTAATGACTCTCAGGCAGTATACAAGTCCCAGATAGAAGGCTCGCTCCAGCTTTTGTTATCTCCACTCCTTACTTTTTACATGGGTTTTCTGTAATCTATTGCACATGGTACCCATCCCCCCTGCCCTACTTCTATGCCTTTAAGAGAGCTCTGCCATTGGCTTTCATAGACATTGTTAAGGAGGTGCATATCACTTTTATTGGCCTGGTTTATTGTCTTAGTTCCTAACAGTCCAGACCACTGACCTCCCTGAGTCTATATAACTTCTCAGCACTGACTGTTTTGTAAGTCTACCACCCCCCACCCCCAAGTTTCATAAATGCCTTGTCTTTTTCCTTTTTTAACCATTAACCTTCAGGGTCTCTCAGTTAAAGCAAAACATAATAACTCATCTCATGTACAAATTAAAAAAAAAATCTTACTCTTTGAGTAAAAGAGTCACAGAACTTAGAAAAGGTTCTTCTTTTCTTTTTGGACTACAGTTCCAGGAATCCTTCAGCCAGCATGCTCTGCTCTGCTTTTTGGACAATTCCCAGAGGCCATGCTGGCTTGGTGGAGTCCAAGACTGTGATGTTTTCAAGGCTCTGGTAATTCCCTTTGCGTGTCTCCTTAGCATCTGAAATTGCCCTCTTCTCTCTCTCCGGCCCAGAATGTCTTTGCTTCTAGACCTAGGTGGTACATCTATCTACCCAGCCAGTCATAGCTTTAGGTCTAACACACTGCAGAGAAGACTGTGGTCAGACTAGTGTGACGTTGGACCTGTGCTGTTAAACTAACATCCCTGCTTCCTTTAACTAAGAAATCTGTTTTGTCACTTTGCTTGCAGTGGTTTGAGATATTATTTATGATTTCTCCATACTGGAAATATATGGTAATAAGTTTCAGGCTGCACTTGGGTAACCTGCAGCCACATGATTTTCTGCCCGGATCAGTTTAAGCTTATTCCTGAAAATGTAATTTAGGCTCGCCCCAGGCTGAGTTAAAGTTGCAAATGAAGACTGGGGCAGCAGAGCTTTGATCCAGATTGGCTTGAGATATTGCAAAAGTGTTGCCTCTTCCTCTCTCACAGTTGCCCTTGAACACCATAATGATAGCCTCACATGCAATCATTTTGTCATAGCAGAGCATGTACGGCTGGAATTGCTCTCTATGCCAGCATTTTCCAGTACTAAAATCCCTTTCTGGGCCATGGTCCAGGACACTGGGGCGGACGGCTATAACATCTGGAAGCAGTGGCAGCACATCTGCAAAATCTCCAGGAACATAGGAGGGAGGAAGAACTACCTACGTAATAATTGATGTGGCTAATTAAATTTCAAATAGCAGAACATTCGGTACATATGCCTCTCCTTATCTCTTATAAATTATACTTTGCTACATTGCGCAGTGCATGCGGCTTGCTGTTGATTAGAGCCCAAGCAAATTTGATGTGAGGATTTCGCATTCAAGCATTTTAATGGATTTGCACGGTGCGTAGCCAAGTAGGATCTTCTTCAGATTTACAACAAAAAATGTGTGGTATGGCAATGTAATGTACCTTAATATCCTTTCCTTTTTTAAAAAAAGTCTCAAAGTGATAGAAAATGCTATTAAAAATGTGTTGAAGCAGGCATTGTTGTCCACAAAGGAAAGCAAGCTCAGGAATAAAAAAAGAAAACCCACATTCTTAGCACATTTTATAAATCCAGTATGAAGCACAGTTACTTGGGAGCAAGCCCTCCTGAACACAGTGAGGCTTACAAGTAAACAAGGGCAAGGTTGCACTGGGAATTACATTCTGCACATCTGGTGCTAAATGTTTCCAGTGGAGTACATGACTTTGAAGAATATTCAATAATAATAATTATATGCCTTCAAGCTGATTCTAAATTATGGAGATCCTTTCCAGGGTTGCCACATACAGAGCATTTAGAAGTGGCTTACAGATACTTTTTTTGGGGGGGGGCACTATGGGACTGTGTAACTTGCGCAAGGTCACACAGATTGGCTCTTGTCCTACAAGAACCAATGGGGAATCAAATTCCCAGTTCCTGTCTCCATAACCCAACTCACTGAGGTATCTAGCCAGCTCAAGCAATATTTAGTTATTTAAAATAATTTAGAAGACTATCTAAATATAGCTGGCTAGATAACTCAATGGTTTAGGTATGTGGCTGTGGAGCCAGAGGTTGTGAGTTTGATTCTCCACTGTGCTTCCTACAAGTAGAGCCAGACTATGTGGCCCTGGGCAAGCTGCGTACTTGCACTGTGCTTCTGAAGTAAAACACTTTTGAGTGTTCTCTACCTGGAAAAGCCAGAAAAGTTGCCATCAGTCAGAACTGACTTGATGGGGCATGATGATGATGATGATGATGATGATGATGATGATGATGATGATGATGATGATGATGATGTAAATTACAGAAGCTATGATATAAAACACTGAAACTAAACACTTACACCATTAAATGAAAATGTGATGGTTCCCAGAGTGGAGCTTATCTTCACATCACGGATTTTGGAACCTCCGGTTAACAGGCTAAACAAGATTGTCATCCACAGACCTATGCAGAATAAGAAGACCTTAAGAAGGGATAGGTAAAAATTGAAGCTAGGGAACTGGTCCACTGGCGAATGAAACGTTACTTTGGAGAACAGGCAGTCCAGGTGTGGGCATGATCCATTATTGGGCAAGGTGCTGGAGCGGGTCGTGGCTTCTTAGCTCCAGGGCTGCTGGTTAAGAGGGATTATCTAGAACCATTTCAATCTGGCTTCAGGCTTGGTTATGGGATGGAGACTGCTTTGGTTGCATTTGTGTATGACCTACACTAGGAACTGGATATGGGGAGTGTGTCTCTGCTGATTATTGTGGACCTCTCAGTGGGTTTCAATGCCATCTACCATGGTGTCCTTCTGACCTATCTCTCTGGGATAGGACTTGGGGGCACTGTTTTACAGTGGCCCCAGGCCTTCCTGGAGGAGAGAACTCAGAAGATGATGCTGGGGGATTCCTGTTCAATGCCCTAGCTCTTGGCTTGTGGTGTCCCTCAGGGTTCTGTTTTGTCCCCTATGCTATTTAACCGCTGGGAGAGATTGTCCAGAGCTTTGAGGTTCAGTGTCACCAACTCTATCTCTCCTTGCTATCTAAACTCAAGGAAGCTGCTTAGGCTCTAGATCAGTGTTTGGACTGGATGATGGTGAATAAACTGAAACTTAATCCAGACAAGACAGGAGTTCTCCTGGTCAGTTAAAAAGCAGGTCAAGGAACAGGGTTGCAGCCTATGCTGGATGGGATTACACTCCCTCTGAAAAAATGGGTGCATAGTTTGGGGTGCTCATGGATTTGTCTCTGAGCCTGGATGCCCAGGTTCTGGTGGTGACCTGGAGTGCATTTCCACAATTAAAACTAGTGCTCCAGCTACATCTGTTTCTTGAGAGAGATCTGATCTGGCCACTATGATACATGTATTAGTTACATCCCGGATGGATTACTGTAACACGCTCAGTGTGGAGCTGCCTCTGCATAGTATCCAGAAACTTCAGCGGTTCCAAAATGCAGCAGGCAGATTATTGACTGGGGCAGGTTACAGAGATCACATAACCCCTGTTATAGAAGCTTCACTGGCTGCCAATCAGTTTCCAGGCATAACTCAAAGTGGTGGTTCTAACCTATAAAGCCCTAGATGGCTTGGGTCCAAGCTATTTCAAGAACCTCATCTCCCGTTATGAACCTGCTTGGGTATTAAAATGATCAGGAAATGCCTTCTCAGTTCCACCACCCTTACAGTTGCGTCTGATGGGGACACAGGAGAGGACCTTTGCTGTTGCTGCTTCCAGAGTTTGGAACTCCCTCCCACAGGAGGCTAGATTGGCCCCATCCTTGTTGTCCTTCCACAAACAGACAAAAGCCTTCCTCTTCAGGCAAGCTTTCCCTTAATGACTCTCTGCCTGAATGGGGTTTTAAACGCCTTGTTGTGCCTTACTGCTTTTTTGTGTTGTTGGTATTGCATTGGTTTACCTCTTCTTAGAGTAGTATTTGTTTGATCCTTTTTGTATTTGTATACTTACTTATTTTAGCTTTGAATATTGTCTCTTAATGATGTAAGTGGCCTTGGGTCCTTTTTAAGGAGAAAGGTGAGGTAAAATATTTTAAATAAATAGTAAACAATTAAATTGCCATGCCCAGTGAAGAAAACAAAGCTAGAGAGACTGATAATTGCAAAGTTCTTCCCATGCTGCTCTTACCCAGGAAAAATATAGCATGGGTATTCCCATTTGTGCAGAAGGGCAATTTAAAACCCAGTGTGTACTGCCCATGCTAAAATCTGGTGCTGTGGAAGCAAATTTGGTGATGTCTCCTGGTACATTCAGGCCAGGGAGAGCAATATAGCCTCTGATACAACAGAAACTGCTCATCCTTGCTGAAGTGGGACTGCTAGGAAAACACTTCACTGCAGAATGGAAAATATTTCCTGTTTGGAGTACAGTTACCTCATAAAGAAAAGAGAGAAAGCAAATGTCAATACGAGGGGAAATGGGTGGTAGAAGCACCCCTAAACATAGTATGCAAACAGACTTTCCATTACTCTATGATTAGGATTTTAAAAAAAAAAAAAACACAAGATAATTGCTGAAAAGTCACAGCATGTAATTAGTGAGCCCCTGAGTCCAATGGTGGTGAAAAACATCAAGAAATGAACCATAGTTAAACAAGTACTGAGTTATAGCAGTTTCTCAAGATTATAGTACCTCCAAGGCACTTGGTCCTTGAAAAACAGGATCTGAGTGCATTTGTTAGGTGTTAATTATGAAAACTGAAATTAGTTGAAACAAGTATATAGGGCAGGCAAGGGCGGCACAAGGTCTCCCACCCCTCAAGGCAGGAAACAGTGCACTGCCCCCTCACATTGCACAGAGGCTGAGGCTGGGAATTGTACACTGCACTTTCATCCCTGCTGCATGCAGAACCAGATCCAGCAGTGGCAACAACAGCTCCCACAGGCTATCCAAAGAACTAGAAGAGTGAAGAGGAGGAGGAGCGAGGAGGAGGAGAAGCAACTGCTCCAAGTCCATGCTCTACCATTCCATTGTAAGGGATCCTTAAAGCCAAGATATCATGAAAGAAGAAGCCCAAAGAAAAAGTCCTGAAGGAGTTTTTATCCTTCCTTCCTTCCTTCCTTTTTATTGTGGGCACCTCTTCCACAGAGCCTTGGTTTCCTGGACCCCTTGTAACAAGGCATTATTAGTAGTCAGTTCGCTTCTGGAAGGCCCCATGGAATATGGAGTAGAAGAAGGAAGCTGCAAGACCTGTAGCAATGGTCATGGCTTTGCTGTGGCTAGTGCCTCGCCATCTGAGCCAACTGCCCCAGTTAGCCTGGCCCTGAGTGCAGGAATATTTCGTGACTGGGGTGAGTGTTATTGAAATGTTAGGGACTTTGACAATTTGTATTCCATCACTTTCATCCTCCTTGCACCGAATGACCAGTGGGTGAATGAGTCAACAGCCCACTGTGAAGACTTTGTGCAACACTTTAAAGACAAAGATGCTCAGAACCCCTCAGATCTGGATACTGTAGTTGATGCAGAGCCTGTCAATACAATTTTGGCTCCTTTTTGTCCAGAGAGAAAGGATACTGTTCAATTTGTAGAATCTAAGGATGTGAACAGTGAGAATTGAGTGGTCTTGTTCTTCCTAGTTCATCAAAGCAGACTTTTGCTTTTTCTAGCTCATAAAAGTACAGGGAGGACTGGTCATATAGGTAAAAAGAGCAGTGAATGCTTCCTTATGGTAGAGGTCCAGCATATCTAAAGGAGGCAGTAATAAGACTGTTGCGAAAAGGGAGCCCTTCTTTAATCCCACTGGGTAACCATCAGCCAGTCTCCAATAATTCATTCTTGGTCAAGGTGTTGAAAGATGTAAAAGCTTCTGAGCTCTAAGAGTGCTCAGACGAAATGGATTAGATCCATTTCAAGCCTGGTTATGGCTATGATCACCTTGGCAGATGACTTTTATGAGAAATGAATAAGGGGCATGTGTCTGTGTCAGTTTTGCTGGACCTCTTGGTGGGTTTTGATGCGTACATCAGCTCATCAGCTAGAATAGCCTTCTGGGCTATCTTTCTGGATTAGGACTTTACAGTGGCTCCAGTCCTTTCTGGAGCAGTGAGCTCAGAAAGTGTTGTTTGGGCATTCCTCTTTGATATCCTGGCTATTGGCCTGTGGATCTCTCATGGTTCTGTATTGTTTCTCATGCTATGTAATGTGGAATTGCTGGGAGAAGATGTCCAGAATTTGCATGTTTCCTTCCACCAATATGCTTATAATACCCAACTCAATATTTGCTTTCCATCCAAAGCCTGGAAAGCTATCACAGATCTAAACAGGTGTCTGGCATTAGTAATGGAGGGGATGAGAAGCTTAATCCAGACAAGATAGAGGGGATCTTGGCCAGTTGAAAGACAGATGATAGAATATGTGTTTGGCCTATATTGGATGGGCTTGCAGCCTTCTGAAAAGTCAGGTTCACAGCCTGTCTTTACTTCTAAATTCAGCCCTGATGTTCCAGTTTCAGTGGTTGGCAAGAGTATAGTAAAGCTATTGCACCAGCTACTCCTGTTCCTTAGCTACATTCCATTTAGATTACTGCAATTCACTCTGTGGGGAGTGGCCTTTGAACAATGTTTGAAACCTTCAGCTGGTCCAAACTGCTGCATCAGACTGCTGAGTAGGGCTATTTATATGAAGCATTAAGCCTCTTCTTACAACAGATTCACTGACTGTTGGTTCATTTCCAGACCCAATTGAACACACTGGCTATGACATATAAAGCCCTATAAAGTGGGCCCAGGCTATCTGAAGAATGCCAGGTCTGCATTTGAGCCTCCCCAGATTTTAAGATCTTTCATTGAGGACACAAGAGAAGGCCTTTTCAGTGGTTGCTCCCTCCTCCAGTAAGCCAGATTGCCCCTTGCCTACTATAAATCCAGTTGTGTGCAAAGAATTTTCCTTTCAGCTTGGATTTTAAGTACTGAACCAGCTATGGTAGGGGTTTTAATACCCCTCATGTTTTACTAGTGCCTCATATTTTACTGCTCTTTATGATTTTTTAAAAAGTTTTAAGAGATTTTGGTGTTATAATTTATAAAAGCATTCTTAGTTTTATTTACTTTAATCATTTGTGAACCACTCTAGGTCCATATGCTGGGAGAAATGTGACATAGACAGTTTGAAGACAGGGTGTAGGAGGACACTAGATCTCTGCAGATCTAGTGAGACAGGTCAGGGGTCTCTCCCCCACCCCAGCAGGCCTAGGTGATGGCCATTAATCATCTTTAAGGATTTCCACTTCCCAGTCAGACTTGCCCAGTGTGAAGGCAATAGGTCTTCCTCTTGCAACCATTACTTGAATTAAAGTTCTCCACTGTCTCTTGCAACCTCTAGAGCAGTGTTTCCCAACCTTGGGTCTCCAGGTGTTCTTGGAATGAAACTCCCAGGAACCTTCACCGCTAGCTATGCTGACCAGGATTTCTGGAAGTTGTAGTCCAAGAAAATCTGGAGGCTCAAGGTTGGGAACCACTGCTCTAGCAGTTTCTGAAGTAGCAGAAGTTAGTTTAAAAAAAAAAACAGCTCCCATGGGGGTACCATGGGGGTTCTTGGACAATGCAATTCAAAAAATTAACTCTTCCATGCTCTGCTTTTGAGGTATCAGTTGGTACACATGGAGTGAACAGGCTCACCTTTGCCCCAACATTTCCCAGAAAATACAACTTTTCTACAGATAAAAAGAAATGTCATACTTGAGACTGAATAGCCAATGTGCACTGGCCCAACACTAAGTCAACCTGCATAGCATCCAGGCAGCCAAGTTTGTCACCTAAGATGGAAAACCCCCAAGAGTCTCTCTCCTTTCCTGGCAGCCAAAATACAACAAAAATACAACCTTGTGTGTCTGGGGTTCTAAAATTGGTGAAGAGCCAAGATTTGCATAGCTCTGTCCACCAGAGCTTGAAAAAGTTACTTATTTAGATAACAGCTCCCAGAGTTTCCCAAACAGCCATGGCCAACAACCATACGTTGGTTGTAGTAATTTTAAAAAGTAACTTTCCCCAGCCTCTGGTACCTACAAAGGCCGCCCTGTAAGGGAAACGTCTCAGACATTTCAGAATGTAAAATGAGCATCCTTGTACATCACTAAATACCATCTCAACCTTTCTTTTTAAAATTTAGAAAATGTAGTTCTGTTCAGGACATTTTGTATTTTTCTAGAGACCCCTCCCATTAATAACCCTGAAACAAATGACAAATCCTAAGTTCAAAGTTATGAAATATCCTATTTATGACTTTGAGTACAGCTGATATTTCTTTAGCTTTTATTTCATTGATAATTCTGGAACTGTAGTTGAAACTTTGCAACTTAATGAGCTGATGTTATTACTCATACCGTGTGACCATCTGGAATCAGTTTGGCCTGTGAGCCCAAAGCGCCAAAAGCCACCTGTAATACATTAAGTTGCAGCCCTGTACCAGCTACAAGGATTTGAAAAGCTTGGTCTGCATAAATACTAACCTGTGAGAACGTAATTGGAGAAGTGATATTTAAGAACTGATAGTTTGCCAGAAACTCTTATACTCAGGGGAATGGACACACAGGCTTAAAGTTTAAAGCCAAGAGGTTTTCAGTTTCGACATTGTGAATCAAGAAAATCATTGCATATGGATATTGTTTAGCTTTCCATACCACCAGGCCCGTCCAAATACTTCAAGCTTCTCAGCAGGGCGTTTCAAACTTATTGTTCTCCTTCTCTGACTTAAATCTTATCTTCAGGTTGGTTAAATCTGGCAGGTCACCATGTTCTGAATAATCTTTGATGCTGATCAGTGCAACAATTGATAATGAGTGCAGCGAGCCCGCCAGCCCATGTTCCTTACAAAGTTCATTCGTACATTGTGGGGGAAGTTCAACGCAGTAATATGTTGGGGATAGCACCTCTGCAAAAGTGTAATCTGACTGCCCTATCAGATTGATCAGAAACAAAATAGGTGTAACAACAGTTCCTTCATAAGGAAGCTACTTTTTATGAAAAGCAAACCGTTCAGTCAGAAGAAGTAGTGGAGTACTGGTGGCATTGCCATGTACCAAAGATTGAAAACTAGGGATGGGGCTGTCATGTTAACATGGATGTCCAAAACACAAAAGAGGTTCTTACTTTGCCTTCATGTTCTTTCATTGATATCTGAAAGAGAGCCTCTTAAACACAAATGTTTCATGCTAATGAGAGGGACATGAAAGTGTAGTTACTTTTCATGTTGATCTCTTTCATTTATCTATTCTTTCATCCCCTTTCTGTCAATTACCTTGGGGATTTTTCATCCATTAGCATCATGAGGACTGCTGTCAGCATCCAGTCAGTATATTCTGGAAGGGAAAGTGATTTTGTTAATTTAGCATCTGTAAAAGGGCCTGGATTTTTTCTTATGGTGTGCAAGCCCACTCCTCCACTGAGTGCTGCCTGCTTCTTTGCGCCTCACTCTGTCTTTAATCCTTTCCTTTATCCTTGCCTCTTTAGGATTATTCTTTAGATTTCCTTCCCCAATATCTTTGTGGATTGGCAGGGGGGGCGCTTTTTAGTCTTTACCTTTCTGGTATTATTTTTGTTAACTGCTATGCACCAGATTTAATAAAAAGAGAAGGATGACATTGGGTAGTAGGGAGAAAAGGCACCCCATATTCTAGTCATTTTTGTTTGGGGGTCCTTGGTTTTGTTTTTCTCCTGTCTTCATTTGCTTGCTTGTTCTTTTTGATTGTTGGAAGAGGGGACTCTATGTGTCTGTTTTATTTTGCTATTTCTTTCCCTATGTGTGTTGTGTCCCCCCACAAAAAAACAACACCCAGCTTCTTGTATCACTCTTACTCTTGAGCAGTGTGTCCTAATCATTTTCAAGTTGTGAGCTTGAAATTCATCAAATAACCTGAAACTCCACCAAATTTGCATTAAGATATATTTTTGATGGGGTAAACTATCGTAAACTTTCCTTCCCTGGAAAGAACTACAATAAAGCAAAGCAACTAGTAACCTGTTAGCTTCATCATAGGCATATGGATAGAAATCCTTGGTTTGCTTAAGTCTGGCAACCCCCCAGAAAACACTTGGTGACCCTTTGTGGGGTCCCCACCCACAGCTTGGGAACCAATGCCCTAGAGGCAAGAAATTCCATGAGACTTTAAAACACCTAGACATGTCATCTTCTTCTATCGAGATAGTCTGCTCTGATGAAGAATTTATCAAGTACTGTATTCTTCATCTAGCTAGTCAGCCATCCTTTTATCCATCTGTGAATTTGTACTTGATGTGTCATACATAGGAGCTGGGTAGAATATCTAGTTTATTGAGGCCAGAGACAGGATCACACCAAGCACAAGTTACCACTGCAAGTTCTGTAGTGAATGCATGGGTATTGTGTGGATCGATGGATAGCTTTTATTCCATATATTTATAGAAGGCAGAGCTTTCATGCCATATATCACAAAAAATCTGGTAGGTTCATTTACAAAACCTGCATTACAGATTCAAGAACTACAATATTTTTCAAACAACAGCACAGAAGTGGAAGAATCCCAGTGCAATGAATTTCTTCCTGTTCACCCAGATGAATGAATCTATGATGTATATGCCTTATGACACTCCATTTGTTGTATCAAGGAAAGAGCATATATATGCATAATATGAATATGCCTGTGATTTCTTTAAAATGATCTCATAAGATTCATTATCAAATTGAGATTGCATTTTAGAAACAGTTTAGGTGAAGCAAAGGGAATAAAATTTGGCTGCCTGGGGCTGTTACCCACTGCTTTTCCTATTTATATATCCTTCTGGATTATCAAAAGAAGCATCGGAGAAAGCATGGTATTAAATCCTTGGAACTCGTTGCTCACCACTGAGTCCTGGGAGCTCTCAGATTTTTGGACTGAATTTCAAAAGTCAAGTCCTGTGAGAAAAGAAAATAAGGAAATTCTTGTAGATTAACTTGCTAAGTACAGCGCACTGCCCTTTCAAGCTTTAAATTAAAATGTTGGCCTCCAGGGTTGCAGCCATTACACACTGACACACCCCAATGTTTTATTTCTGCACTCCAAATTAATATAAATATATTTAAAATGCATCAGGATGGCATATTGCCAGAAAGAAACAGCCAAATACAGCCAGTAAAGTGACAGATTTTAAAACTTGCCAGAAAGTACCCCTTCTGTAGACCACACATTCTTCCCTCACAAGAACAAGGGCAGATATTGTATCCAGCAGTCCTGGACTACCTGTGTATCAGATTAAACTCACAAACAATTTGCCCCCCCCCCGCAAAACTGAGCACTGTTAAAAGAGAGAAGAGAGAAGCCTTCCTAAAGAATACTTCAACTTGTGATCTTGGTGCATCTAGTTTTGCAGTTGGCATGTTAGATCCTGGCTGAAATCCTGTTTGTAGCATAAGCCAAACCGTAAACATAATGTCCCTGTCACGATTCTCAAGGATGCATGCACACAATGGCTTGGTGCATGCATATGTGTGTGTGTGTGCGCGTGCACGCGCGCGCATGCATGCACGCACACATGCACCTGCATGCACACATGCGCACAAATTGCAGCAAGGACTATTGGTTTACCAGGGAGGAACAGACTGAAAGTTACATTTTAGCTTGCACTATGAACAGGACATTATCCACTGTCTAATGGCACAGCTAGAATTGTTTGAAGGCATGGGAACTGAAGCTTCTCCTGCCCTTCTGAATGGAAAAATATCCCATGTCTCCACTTACATTTTTAAATTAGTGGTTTCAGTCAGTGGTACAAAACTATAGCATAAGTGCCACAAAGGTTTTCAAAACAAATATTCAGCTTCCTTCTGTGACTGTCCCAGATTTCTTCTCCATGCAAGTAAGGTAAGCTATTTCCTATTGACCCTTGTGCCATGGGTTAAACATCAATATCCTTTTGATATAGCACAGAGATTCAAAGCCAAGAGCTAACCACTAAAGACCTTACAGCCTGGATGAATGATTCTCTCAGTTTTCCCTTTTCTACCATTCAGCTTTTTGAAAATAAGAAAACAAAACAAAACTCAAAGTGGTTGTTTGGGTTTTGGGGGCTGTTTGATCACCCAGCGAAATGGACCAGTGATCACTGCACACAAAAGAATAGCCAATGACACCCATCAATCACAGTGACAGATCATCCCCCCTTATCACAACAAAACACCCATAACAAAAAACACCCTGATCACAGGAAACACCCAATCTCCTGAAAAGAACAAAAATCCCTGATCCCACAGCTACAAATACTCAGCAATCCCACACACTACACCAGAACACAGACAGAATTCTAACTCCTGTCCTCTGAAGATGCCAGCTACAGAGACTGGCGAAATGTTAGGAAGAAACCCTTCCAGAACATGGCCAAACCTACAGGAAAAACCTACAACAACCATTGGATTCTGGCCATGAAAGCCTTCGAGAACACAAAACTCAAATCCCTTCATAAAGAGTTTTGTGAATGCTGGTAAATTTTCATAGAAAATGACTCCCCCCACCCCCACACATATCTTTATGCATACATGAACATGGCACAGTGAGAAATGTACATGTTTCTTTGGACTACCTAAATCATTCATTAGAGAGTTTTCATTTCTGGTTGGAGGCTGTGAATCTCAATAAACTGGAAGGATATTACATGTGTTCCAGCCTCTTGAAACATAAGCATCACACAACTCATACACTTGCCCTTCTGTTAATCTGATTCTAAGTTACAGGTTTACCAGAGGAAGCATTCAAGGGGAAACACAGTCTGGATCCATGCTTCTCTGTTCTAAATGGCAATGGCATTTAGTCCAAAGCCACTGTAGTTTTGCATCTGCATCCCTAGCAGCCTTTTATAATAGTTTTTAAAACATCAGCTATGAATGTTACTGCCGAGTGTCAATCACTTGTTATTAGTGGCTCAAGGCTGTCAAAACAAAACAATGCAAAAATATTCTCAGTTTAATGAGTTGCAGCTGATCCCATAAACACCTGATCTGGAAATGACATGATATATCAATTTCATCTTCTCCATGGCAGCAGGTAAGATGGAAGCAAATGTCTCTGATTCACATCACTTAACGAAAGTGTGTTGCAAGAAGAACAAAGTTATAACAAAGGCATTATCCCCTTGTGAACCCCACTCACACCCACCCCACACAATGTTCCTGTTTTCATCTTATTAATGACTTGCACTGGCCGTTCAGAGGAAACTGATTGCCAACCTTGATTTACAGCCTATTTAGATAACCTTATGGGTTAGGTTATGGCCCTATTCAGAGACCCATGCCTGTATTATCATCCATTCACCTTTCTTGACTAATGGAAGGATAGCCTCTGACTCCTTCCTTGCACAGGCTGATTTAAACTCTCAACTTTCCAACAGAACAATGGCATATTCCGAGTGCCCCTAAAAATGACAACCATTTCTGGCACGAAGAGACCAATCGCTTCCTTTTTCCTGAAAAAACAAGTCCTTATTTTAAGTGAAATGGGACGGTTGCCATTAGGTCTGAAAATATGAAGCTAAAACCAAGACTTCTTATCGGGTAATAGGACTTGAAACCAAGGTCACAGTGGTCATACTAAAGAAGCTTAATTTCCCTCCTTCGAAGTCTGGAAAGAAGCCACAAAACCACAGCTTGTTATTTAACCCAGGCCTAGTGCACAATATCACTGAGAGATAATCTTGCAACCTCCAGCTCACTCCCTTCCTCTTGGTTCTCCGCCCCTCAAAGCCATTGTTCATGAACAGCCATTTCTGAAGGGGCATGGCTCCAATCATTAGCATCGCCCAACTTCCCACAATCCAGACACCCAGTTTCTCAAATATGGGAAACAGTGGCACATATCAGCTGTCTTCTAACTCCGATACAATTTATTCTAATCTATTGAAACACACACTGACCATATTTGATTTTTAACCTCTTCAGAAAGAACTGATCTGAATAATTGCACTCTTGTTGCTGGCACAGCCACACAGGCCTTTGACCAGGTGATGCAAGCCCCAAACTGCTCATTACTGGCTTCTGCCCAGAGTGAAGGCATTCCCTATTATTTCCACCACATGGTCAGTTGGCAGTGAGGCTCCCTAGCCTTCCTTTTAAAAGAGACAGTGTACCACATTTATGTAAATATACGGGTATTAGACTGATAGCATCAGAAGGCTTCAGCAGCTGGCCATTAGTGACTCAGTGATTGTGCCCCATGCTGTTGAAATGAGAAGGGGTTGTCATCCAGAGCATAAGCTTGACAAGGGGCTCAAATGACTAGCAGTTGGCTGATACATGTCTATAGCTGCAGTTGTGCTGTCCAGACCTCTGGATTACTCTCTAGACCAGTGGTTCTTAACATTTGTTACTCAGGTGTTTTTGAACTGCAACTCCCAGAAACCCCAGGCAGCACAGCTGATGGCGAAGGCTTCTGGGAGTTGCAGTCCAAAAACACCTGAGTAACCCAAGGTTAAGAACCAGTGCTCTAGACCAGTGGTTCTCAGTCTTGGGTATCCAAATGGACTGGTTGAAATGGTCAATAGCTCAGAAGACAGGAACAAATTCAAAAGGATTTTGACAGGCTTGAGTGCTAGGCTGAAAACAGGAAGAAGTGTAAAGTTCTACACCTAGTGGGGGAGGGGGAAATGGGGGGATACTTGACTCAGTAATACTACAAGTGAGAAAGATCCTGGATTTTTTGTACAATGCAAACTGAATATGAGCCAACAGTGCCATACGGCTGCAAAGAAGGCAAATGCTATTTTAGAATGCATTAATAGAAGTAGGTACTAGTTCCACTCTATTCAGCACCGGGTAGGTCTGATCTAGATTATGGTGTCTAATTCTGGACACCACACTGTAAGAAGGATATCAATAAATGAGCATGTTCAAGGATGATCAGGGGACTGGAAACCAAGCCCCATGAGGAAAGTCTGAAAGAACTGGGCATGTTTAGCCTTGAGTAAAGAAAACTGGGGGGGGGGGAGCTATGATAGCTCTTTTCAAATACTTGAAAGGCTGTCATACAGAGGAAGGGAAGGATCTTTTCTTGATCATCCCAGAGTGGAAGACCTGTAATAATAGGTCCAAGTTACAGGAAACTAGTACACAGAGAAATTATACCAGAAAGATTTGGATATCCCGGACAACCCAGACAATGTAGTTGCTGACCTTGAGCCAGACTTCCTGGAAAGTGAAGTCAAGTGGGCCTTAGAAAGCATGGATAGTAACAAGGCCAGTGGAGGTGATGGCATTCCAGTTGAGCTATTTAAAATCTTAAAAGATGACCCTGTTAAGTTTGGAAAACTCAACAGTGGCCAGAGGATTGGAAAAGATCATTCTACATTACAATCCCAAAGAAGGGCAATGCCAAAGAATGCTCCAACTACTGTACAATTGCACTCATTTCACACACTAGCAAGGTTGTGCTCAAAAACCTCCAAGGCAGGCTTCAGCAGTATGTGGACCAAGAATTCCCAGAAGTACAAGCTGGATTCTGAACGGGCAGAGGGACTAGAGACCAAACTGCTAACATGCACTGGATTATGGAGAAAGCCAGTGAGTTCCAGAATAACATCTACTTCTGTTTCATTGACTATGCAAAAGCCTTTGACTGTGTGGACCACGACAAACCATGGAAAGTTCTTAAAGAAATAGTTGTGCCTGACCACCTTATCTATCTCCTGAAAAATCTGTATGTGGGACAGAAAGCATCAGTTACAACTGGATATAGAACAACCGATTGATTCAAAATTGGGAACGGAGTATGACAAGGCTGTATATTGTCCCCTGGCTTATTTAACTTATATGCAGAGTACAACATGTGAAAAGCAGGACTGGAGGAATCCCAAGCCAGAAATAAGATTGCCGGAAGAAATATCAACAACCTCCGATATGCAGATGATACCACTCTAATGGCAGAAAGTGAGGAGGAATTAAATAACCTTGTAATGAGAGTGAAAGAGGAGAGTGCAAAAAACGGTCTGAAACTCAACATCAAAAAAACTAAGATCATGGCCACTGGTCCCATTACCTCCTGGCAAATAAAAGGGGAAGATATGGAGGCAGTGACAGATTTTACTTTCCTGGGCTCCAGGATCATTGCAAATGGTGACAGCAGCCACAAAATTAAAAGACACCTGCTTCTTGGGAGGAAAGCAATGGCAAACCTCGACAGCATCTTAAAAAGCAGAGACATCACCTTGCCGACAAAGGTCCGCATAACCAAATCTATGGTTTTTCCTGTAGTGATGTATGGAAGTGAGAGCTGGACCATAAAGAAGGCTGACCACTGAAGAATTGATGCTTTTGATTTGTGGTGCTGGAGGAGAGTCCCCTGGACCACAAGGAGAACAAACCTATCCATTTTGAAAGAAATCAACCCTGAGTGCTCACTGGAAGGAGAGATCCTGAAGCTGAGGCTCCAGTACTTTGGCCATCTCATGAGAAGAGAAGACTCTCTGGAAAAGACCCTGATGTTAGGAAAGTGTGAAGGAAAGAGGAGAAGGAGACGCCAGAGGATGAGATGGTTGGACAGTGTCATTGAATCCACCAACATGAATCTGACCCAACTCTGGGAGGCAGTGGAAGACAAGAGGGCCTGGCGTGCTCTGGTCCATGGGGTCACAAAGAATCAGACATGACTAAACGACTAAATAACAACAACAGGAAGCTAGATTTAGGCAAAATATCAGAAAATACTTCTTGACTGTTAGAATAGTATGACAGTGAAACCAATTACCTCAGGAAGTGGTGAATATTCCAAAGCTGGAGTCATTCAAGATAAAATTTGACAACCATCTCTGTCAGATCTGCTTTGACTTGGATTCATGCATTGAGCAGGGGGTTGGATTCGATGGGATTTATAGGTCCCTTCCAACTCAATTATTCCATGGTTCTATAATGTTTTTGGACTAAAACTCCCAGAAGCCTTCACCACTACCTGTGCTGCCAAGGATTTCTGGCCATCCATGGTTGGGAACAACTGCTCCAGGTTTGCTTGTAGTTCATTGCTAAGTCTAGCTGCTCTGCCAACCATTTATCTTAACAACCCAAAACATGTCGCTGTGAAAACCAAGAAAGAAGAAAACAATCCAACCCATTCCAGATATCAAAGCCTAGTGGAATGGCAGTTGAATCTTTGTTCAGTGTGTATGTGACACCAGTTTCTTCAATATACAAAAGTAACATAGTAACTTAGGTAATGCAGAGCAACCTGCTTTGATAGTGCACAGCTGTTTCATCACAATGCTTAGGTGGTATGAACTATAATCAATATGATAAAATAAATTGAACGTATTGTTCTTTCATTAAGTCTTTATATTTCCAACATAAAGTTGCATAAATTGTTTCTGGGATTTTCCATTCCATGTCTAGTGTAACACAATGCATCTAGATGGGGCTGACTTCTTATATGTATCTAAACACAACTCGTAATGGTGTAAAGTAAAAAAAGCCCATGTATTATGCATACATGAATTATTTACAGTCTTAACGCTATAGTCCATTAAAAACAAATTAAATATTTCATTGATGAAGGATTCATGGAAGGTACATGGAAAGCCATCTATACCCTTAATAGGAAAGAGACTTGGTGATGTTATAAAAATACCTTGTCGTCCATTTTAAGTCTATAAAATCTAATTTTAAAAAGTATATATATCAACACAGCTTAATGGACATTATGTAGTTACAGCGTGAAGGAACGGCAATAAAAATATTTCCAGACTGGTTTATAGGGCACAGATGTCCACTTCACAGAACTACAGCTAGAATTATTGCCCTCCTGGCAACCTGACTGAGATCTGAATGGACATGGAGATGTAGTTCTTTCAAGTCCATTTAATTACTTGTTTGTCTCATAGAGCAAAATTAAGAACTGGAATGCAGTTCATGAGGCCTTAGACCATACCCCAAACTCCATTCAGTTTTAGAATGGCTACAGTACATGTATGATTAGCAGTTGAATTCCTTGGTAGCTAAAGCCAAGATTTCTGGAAACATTTGTAGCAACTGAAGTGCACCAGGTGATTAAAATACTTGTTTCCTGGAAGAGATTAATCCAATTTACATTCCCTATATCTAGCTGCTTATCTGCACATGTCTGCAACACGTTGATAGTAGGTTTCCCATCCAAAATTATCTTTCTTCCTCAAATAAAACAAATTGTTTTCACTGTTTTAATGTGGATTGTTGTAAAGGTTCTGATAAGATAACAGATAAGAGTATCAAACAAGGAGACATAAGATCAAGTATCCACTCCATTATGGAAGCTCAGGGGTAGGGGGCAAGGCTTTCTCAATTTTTGTCTGCAGCTGAAACTGTGCTCATGACCCGGGGTTCAATCCCAGGTAGCTGGCTCAAGGTTGACTCAATCTTCTATCCTTCTGAGGTTGGTAAAATGAGTATCCAACTTCCGGGGGGGGGCAATGTGTAGCCTGCATAATTAACTTGCAAACTGCCCAGAGAGTGCTTGAAAGTGCTATGGGGCGGAATATAAGCAGCACACTTTGCTTTGCTTTGCTTCATTTCTTAACATTCCATATAGGCCTGAAATGGTATGGGTGAAGCTATCCTTAAGATACTCATGGAGTGAGGACACAGTACATAAAGATCAGTGAACTAATATAAAACAATGAAAACCCTTCCACCAGAAACTCAAAACAGTATTACAGTACACAGCTTTAAGACAGAGAGGAAACAGAATCTCATTCTTCATCCACTTCAAACAGCAGGGTAAAGATTCACATCTTTATGGGCCAACAGAATAGTTGCCATGAAAAGGACCAGACAAGACCAGCTCAGACAAAGTTGCTGCAGAAGAAGCAATCATGTCACTACGGCTTATTTCTTGTCACTTTTTTGTTTTTGACAACCTTGAGGGAGGTGAAGATGTTTTACCTCAAGACAACAAGACTGAGTGATGATATGTGTGGATAGCTGTCTTCAGCTGTGTAAAGAGCTGTCATGCTGAAATGGAATGTATAAATAGTCTCATTAACTATGGATAATAAAGAAAGAGCAAGTAGTGGGGCAGAATCTGACAAGTAGTTACAAGAGGGCATGGAAGTGGTAATGTAGGGGGGCAACATAGCTTATTCCAATACCTGCAGACATCTGTTTTCATTTCCTTGTACTCGAAACATGAATGAAGCTGAATGTTATTTTCAGTTCTAATTAAAAGTTGTCCCTTGCAGAGGAAAGTCTTCAGTTCAACCTTCCACTGGAATCCAGCTTCCACAGCTGTGAATCATGTTATTTTGGAAGAGAGGATCTTTACAAAAGATCTTCCTAAACCCATGAGTATTGGGGGATAGCTTCAACCATATCGTTTCAGGCCTGTGTGGAAGATTAAGAAAGCAGTTGGGCCTTGACAAAAATGGAGAGACCCTTGCCCAAGCCTGCTCTCGTTTCTCTTTTCTCTTTTCGCTTCATGCCATGCTTCAGTGAATTTGCTATTTTATATCTGAAAATAAAACAGAGCCTAAATAAATGACTGTGTACATATTAACGAACCCTTTAAAAACATAGACTTCTGTCTTGGGGAAAAATCAGCTGTTTCTTAAAGGAAAACTGAAGGGTGGCTCTGGGCATTTTTCAATAAGAAGCAATTATTGTTTCCTTATTGACTTTGGGGATGTTAATGGTAACTTGGGACTTTGTAAGAAAACTGTTACTTTTTTAGACCGAGACCAGTAGTGTTTGGCGGGAAACTAGCAAGTGCTTTGTACAAGCAGGTCTTCCAAAGAGCAGTGGGGGGGGGGGGCGCGGGGAATTCTCCCAATTTGTTGGTTCCTTTATTCCCTACTGAGAAAGAATACTGCTACTTTTCCCTGGACATCAATATAAATGGAGGGGAGGAGATTATTATGCACATAAGAGGGTGATGGATCAATAAAACTTGAAATGGGAAGCTTGACTTTCAAAGGTCTCATTCATGAACCTGTTTATTTATTTATAAAATTGTTTCTGTGCTGCCTTTTCAGCTAGAAAGAGCCAGGAAGAAGAAGAGATAACAAAAACAGACAGTGAAGTTAATACGTGTGATGTCATTCAAAAGGCATGCAGAACTAAAAGAAAGAAAGAAAGAAAGAAAGAAAGAAAGAAAGAAAGAAAGAAAGAAAGAAAGAAAGAAAGAAAGAAAGAAAGAAAGGCAGGCAGGCAGGCAGGCAGGCAGGCAGGCAGGCAGGCAGGCAGACAGACAGACAGACAGACAGACAGACAGACAGAGAATTCCTAATGTGTCTGTATCAAACAATTGGGGTGCCACCATAGATAAGGCCTTGCCCGCTCTTCTTACCAATGTACTCTCTCTCAGGTACATAAAACATACAGAGAAGAACCTTTGAAGCAAACCTTAAGTAATGGTTGTGTGATCTATAGGAAAGATTTGTACTTTCAGATCTCTTTCCCTCCCTCAACTGTCTCAAGAGGGCAGCTGACTCGGAGGTCAAAAGAACAGCAGTTCTTCTGGCAGTTGGCCAAAATATTGTACAATCTTGGATTTAACCAAATATAAAAAGTCTAAAATAGAGTATACCATTGATAATGCAGACCTTGAAAAATGTGCTTCTTATGCCATTTTAGGGATCCTGTGAGTTGTAGGCAAAAAGTAACATCTCCAGACTCAGTCCTGCAGATGTTAGGAAAATCCAACAGCATGGGCCTAAGAAATGTTTACATTGCCACCAAAACTGTATAAGTCCACAGTGTGTGTTGTTTTTAAAATCTAAATTTAAAGAATTCCCATTTAAATGCTGTTTTAAATGCCAGCTTGTCAGTTCCTGGGAGTTATCAAATGAATATGCTCTTCTCATTATTTTCCCCATAGGAATCATTATGTGAGGACACGTTATCCATCCAAAACTGATCCCTCCCATCCATGAAACATTGGAGCAAGTTCTTGTGTGACAACATTTCGAGCAGGATTTATGTTACCATAATTTTGAAACCATGCCATTAAGCAAACAAACAAATTGTTTCAATCTTGCACAGTTTCTTACCGACTTTTAAAAAATTGTCATAATCATATTTAAATTGCCATTCTAATTAGGGACGTGCAGTCAGACTCAGAAATATTTGGAATTCGCTGAATAATGCCATAGTTCCGTGATTCTGGGTATCTATAATTATAATTCCTAATGTCTGGGATCTCATTTACTCTTATAGATTAGAAAGTAAAGACTAGGTTTCTGCCTGCAAGAGGAAGAAGTGAAAATCAAATCAATTTCTCAGGCATCCTGGAGTGATTTCTTGACAAATGATACTTGAAGACATTTTTGGTACAAAGGGTAGTGGGGGCAGAGAACTCAGTGTCTCTTGATTGGGCTTGCCATGGGTTTCCCAAGTGAGGGCAGGGGGTTGGCATGAGAGCAAAACTTGTAAATTATGTCTGTCCACACCAATGAAATCTAGAAGCAGGCACAGACACCAGAAGGTTTTTTTCCACATTAGTTCTTTTCAATTCAAAGGTGGGCATAGGCACTTATAAACCATTTGAGCATTTGCTGTTAGGAAATGCTTGGGTGCAAGCCTGCATTGCAGCTAATTTCTCTGTGTTCTTTTCTGACCCCTCAATTTACCTTTATATTTTTACATCTCATTGTATATAGTTTATTTTATATAGTCAGAGATAAGGTTTAGGATTAGTAGATTCATAGATAAATTTGTTATAAATCAACAAGGAAATATTAGTTTAGGCCACTTGGAAGAGAGATAAAACTTTGTTCTATAGAGACAAATATATTAAGTTAATAGATTTTGTCTCTTTCTGTATGCATGTGTGATTTTCATTGGAAGGGTTTGCATTCCACTATAGCAGGATTTGATACTTATCTTCTTTGGGTAGAGTTGACAGGCAGTATAAAATGTGGGTGTGATAAAAGAAGTTGGAACATATAAGTGAACATTAGACAAACAAGTGCAATATAGTATATATAAAGCTGCTGAGTAAGCAACCTGAGGAAGAAACCTAGATTCCTCCACCTGACTCATTAGGAGCCCAGTTTGCAGTGGTATAGCGGGAGCATGGCCGATGAATCCATCTTCTTCCATTCCTTATTTTATGTGCCAGCTGGCTCCTTATTTTATGCTTTAGCTGACCAATTGGAGGCTTGCTGGACCAGCAGGAGGGCAGAGTTTGCTACACATGAGCCAGAAAGAAACAGTTTCCACTGCAGTCCACCTATAAGGAATATATTGTTTTCCCCAGCCTTCTCTGGCTCAGACTTCATCTGGACTTCAAGGTGACCTAGTTATAAAAATCTCTTTTGAAACAGAGTTATATGAACACCCAAGTGGAAGAAACTTTCTCCATTCTCCGTGAAGGTGGTTTTCCCAGGGTGAGGCTCATCCATTGCATTCTGGGTGTACTGATCCCCATGATTTCCCCAAATGCGGGAAACATGACTACATAATCTTCTCAGTGGTCACCCCCTGACTTTGGACCAATCTCCTGTCTGAAATTCACCTGTCCTCTTCACTGGGAAGCTTTAAACAACCACTGAAAACATAGTTTTTCAGGCATACTTTCCCAGAATATTGAACACCCCAATACAGTGGTCGTTTCAGCGTTTTGTACTACCATTCTGCCATCTTGCCTTCAAATTATTCTAATTATTTTTAGTTTTTACATGTTGCTAGTCTATGTTTTAAAAGGGATGTGGTGGCACTGTGGACTAAACCGCAGAAGCCTCTGTGCTGCAAGGTCAGAAGACCAACAGTCATAAGATCGAATCCACGCAACAGAGTGAGCTCCCATCGCTTTGTCCCAGCTCCTCACCAACCTACCAGTTCGAAAGCATGTAAATGCGAGTAGATAAATAGGTACCATCTTGGTGGGAAGGTAAAACGGCGTTCCCTAGTCACGCTGGCCACGTGACAATGGAAAACTGTCTTCAGACAGGCGCTGTCTCCACAGCTTGAAAAGCGGGATGAGCACCGCCCCCTAAAGTCGGACACGACTGGACTGAAAATGTCAAGGGGAACCTTTACCTTTTTAGTCTATGTTTATTTGATGTTTAACTTTGATTTTGATTATTATTGTGCTTATTGTTCATATTATTGTTTATCTGTTTTTAGTTGTAAACCTCCAAGAGTGGCCCTGGGAGCCAGATAAAATAAAATAAAATGCATGCATACATACATGCATACATGCATACATGCATACATGCATACATGCATACATGCATGCATGCATACATACATACATACATACATACATACATACATACATACATACATACATACATACATACATACATACATACATACATACATACATACAGTAAGGTCTTAAGGTCTTCCTGGGTTAAATCCAAGTCATAAAATGAAAAATACTGAACAAATTGTTAAGCAGAACTTATCTATCCTAGAACAAATAAGCATATTTTACAGGTTTACAGTACTATGATTGATATTTTTGTTGCTGACAAAAGACCCTTCTTGGTTCAAGTAGATGCGACTTCTTTGTTTTCTGCTCAAGTCCACAAGGAGGATTTACGAGAGGACATGTGTCTACAACCTGCTGTCAGTACTACAGTTTACAATCTTACACTTATTTATCATTTTTAGTATATCCAATGGTATTTGTCTTAAGTAGCGTCCAACTTACGGTGATTCAAATACGGTTTTCAAGGTATGTGAGATAATTAAGGAGTGGTTTTACCAGTGCAGCTCCCCAATGAGTTTCCATGGTTGAACAGGGATTTGAAACCATGCCTCCATCACTTTATCCACTTTAACAAACCTGTTCCCATTGGGACTCAGTTCTCAGTTGAGTGTGTTTCCTGCACTGCCTCACCTAGAAGGGTCAGCTATCAACTTTTATCACTGTATTTTCTGAAATTTCCTTATGCTTACTGCATTTAGTCATGACAATGAAATTTGCTAGATAGATATAGCTAGCTAGTTCAACATATGTGTCATGGATGTCATTTCTATGGTTGTTGTTGTTGTTGTTTAGTCGTTTAGTCATGTCCAAGTCTTCGTGACCCCATGGACCAGAGCACGCCAGGCCCTCCTGTCTTCCACTGCCTCCCGGAGTTGTGTCAAATTCATGTTGGTTGCTTCGCAGACACTGTCCAGCCACTATGCAGTTTGAGTAGAGCAGAGGGGAAAGAAGGAAGAGGGGAAAGGAAAAGAAGAACGAGAGAAATGCTGTGGTCTGTGTTTTAGACTATCTCTAGAACAGTGATTCCCAACCTTGGGTCCCCAGATGTTCTTGGACCACAGGTCCTAGAAGCCTTCACCACTAACTGTGCTGGCCAGGATTTCTGGGAGTTGTAGTCCAAGAAGAACTGGAGACCCAAGGTTGGGAACCACTGCTCCAGAACATTTGCCATTCACAGAGCAAATGCCACGTGGCTTTCTGGTAGAAGATGAAATTTTGTTTTCTTCTTCTCTTCTCTTCTTCTTCTGCTAACTCCAGCCAGCACCTCCCAAAATAAACTCATCTGTTTTCCTGATTTCCTTCTGCACTGGCTTATTTTAATCTTCCCAAAGGAGAATTACAAAATTGTGGCAATGAATTTATATACTAACGTCTATTTTTTCAAACAAGCACAGCCCATCACGACCCATGATTTTCACCAACGGGGAAATCATTTCTGTCATGGACAAATCTATAACATTCATAAATAAAGATGATGGAGAAAAAGGGGGGAGCCCAAAGAAAAGAGTTGATAATAAAAACAATCCTTTAAAAAAAAAAACACAGTAATTCTATCTTCTGTCTAAAACACTCTTCATACCATGCTCAGCTGGAAAACAGAGAATTCCAGAAATTTTAGTTCTAGTTTTTGAACTTTTAGAGAAAATAAGGGAAACTACAAATCCAACTGTGCGAAGTATGACATTTATCTGACCTGATATATAGAAACTAACTTCTACGCTTGCTAATACTATTGTAATTTCTTTAAAACTGCCATCCCACCAGGAAACAACACTTTAAGAATAAAAAGTCTCATGTCCATGTCATAGTGCTGTATGCAGGAGAAAGGGGGTTTAAATGGGTGGATTTATTCTTTGTCACTCCCTTTCAGAGAAGTAGAAATCCATTGTGCGCTGCCCATTACATTCAGGATAAGCTAAACGAAAGCATCTGTGTCCCCTGTGAGCCATGTTTTCTGCTGGCCTAGCACTCTTAATGCAGTCCCATGACAAAACGCCACATGTTAACTCTGACTCAACTAGCAACCTTTGCCCTTCCAATCCTTTTGGCCTATGTATTTTTAATGTGCCCTCCTGGGTAAGGGCCTCCACCACTCAGATTCAAAAGTAACTCCACTGCAAGTGACCTGAAATGGTTTTCTTCTGCTCACAACTGAAGCCAGTGGCTGAATTCCCCTGACGCCCACCTCCTCATTCCAAGGGTATTCTTAATGAACCACACAAACACCCTTCCTGGCGAGATTCAGCAGCAGGAATGGTGAGTTGAAAGGGAAAGTAATGAAACCAAGTTCATGAACTACTGAACTTTGCTAAGGAAGAGGATACACCAATTCAAATGACATAATCTAACAAAGGAAGCACAGATTAATTTCAAAGAAGAATTCAATAATGTAATACGCTAATAGATGAGTTGTTTTTTGCCTTCTCATCCCAGAGAATATCTGGACAGTTGCAGGTTCATATAATTTAGTTGTATTCTATTCCCCACCCCATTTTATTCTGTTTAGCTTGTTCATGACTCTGAAATTATCTCTTAACAATCTTTCTGTGATATGGGACAATCTTAATTCCAGTTTGAGATTCCTCCAGTCCGGCCTTTCACATGATGTATTCTGCATATAAGTTAAATAAGCCTGGGAGACATTATACAGCCTTGTCGCGCTCCTTTTCCAATTTTGAACCAATCAGTTGTTCCATATTCATTTCTAACTCTTGCTTCCTGTCTCACATATAGATTTCTCAGGAGGTAGATAAGGTGGTCAGACACTCCCATTTCTTTAAGAGCTTGCTATAGTTTGCTGTGGTCCACACAGTCAAAGACTTTTGCATAGTCAATGAAGCAGAAGTAAATGTTTTCTGGAACTCTCTGGCTTTCTCCATAATCCAGCGCATGTTAGCAATTTGGTCTCTAGTCCTTCTGCCCCTTCGGAATCCAGCTTTTACTTCTGGGAGTTCTCGGTCCACATACTGCTGAAGCCTACCTTGGAGGATTTTGAGCATAACCTTGCTAGCGTGTGAAATGAGTGCAATTGTACAGTAGTTGGAACATTCATTGGTACTGCCCTTCTTTGGGACTGGGATGCAGACTGATCTTTTCCAATCCTCTGGTCACTGCTGAGTTTTCCAAACTTGCTGGCATATTGAGTGTAGCACCTTAACAGCGTCATCTTTTAAAATTTTAAGTAGTTCAACTGGAATGCCATCACCTCCACTGGCCTTGTTGTTAGCCATGCTTTCACTTGACTTCACTCTCCAGGATGTCTGGCTCAAGGTCAGCAACCACACTATCTGGGTTGTCTGGGACATCCAGATCATTCTGGTATAATTCCTCTGTGTATTCTTGCCACCTCTTCTTGATGTCCTCTGATTCTGTTAGGTCCCTACAATTTTTGGCCTTTATCACGTCCATCTTTGCACAAAGGGTTCCTTTAATATTTCCAACTTTTTTAAACAGATCTCTGGTTTTTCCCTTTCTATTATTTTCCTCTATATCTTTGCACTGTTCATTTAAGGATGCCCTCTTGTCTCTTCTTTTTGTTTGTAAATTCCTGCAAAACAGAAAGCTACTTTGCAGAATATCTCCTCAACATTTGCATCCACTTTGAGTATTTACCTCTTCAAAAATGTCCTTTAGTGACACTAGGTACCTAAGGGGCTTGTCTGAGAATGTAAGATGGCAGCCAAGCCACCAACATAACTGGGAAGGAAGAATGCAGCTGTGCTGCAAATGCAGCTAATGACGAGCTCCCCCTCTGGAAAAATTTTGAATATTTTTCCCTCCTCTGTAAAAACTTGGGGAAATAGTCCCACAAATTTCTTTGTCCGCAAACAGCTGCTGGTGTACAGCTATATCTAGAAACATGCCAAAATGGAAACTAGACTGATGTACATTCAGTGTTAAAGCAAAGTGTACTGCTTAAATACCACCCCGCATAGCACTCTCTTGGTGGTTTATATTTTAATTATGTAGGCTACACATTGCCCTCCCCCCAGTGAGCTGGGTACTCAGTTTACCAACCTCAGAAGGATAAAAAAGCTGAATCAACCTTGAGCTGGCTTCCTGAACCTATCAGGACTGAACTCGGGTCGTGAGCAGAGTCTTGATTGCAGTAGTGTAATTTAACCACTGCACCATGAGGTCCTTTAATTGTGTTAGATGTTCCAGAGCTGCTTACAGAGTTGCTTGCTTGCTGGGATGAGTGTGTCATAATTTAGTAGTCTTTAGACATAGAAATGGTTAACATCAGCTGGGATTATGGTTTGGATCACTGGGAGTAGTAATTGTTAGAGTGGGGAAAGAGGATTGTCTTGCTACAATTTAGCATAAATTTGCAAGACATCTTGTAACATTGTTTTTTGCAAAAACTAAAAGCAAATTGTCAGTGAGGTCTTTGGTAAATTCACTGGATTAAAGAACAAAATGTTCCTGGACGCTCTGAAAAATACCCAGAAGTGAATCAGTTTCACTAAACTTTGGCCCAAGTTTTCATTAGGAGATACAGTAATTGAGACAAAAACAAAAAAGGCGTCACTCCTCCTGATTGTTGTGCAATGTAGCATCACGGCTCCTTGGAAAAATATGCCACTTCTTGGTATTCATAGAGTATTGAAGAGTCTGCCATAAGGATGAGAAAACTTTGAAATGAGCCAAAACATCTCAAAAGCACTTAAAGGTCAATTTGTCCATGAGATGCAGTTGTATTTTTATGAGGCACATTTGAAATACTGTTTGAAATCACAGTTTATATCATTCTTACACTCCTGTTTAGGAGTAACTCACAGGTACCCTCATGATGTTCAGGAATATTTTAAGGAGCACTCATAGAAACAAATATCTACTCACAAAGTAGTAGTAGAAAGTAGAAGGAATTGACCTATTTGGGAAGTGTTTTCCTCACAGGGCTGAATTTGCCATTTTGTTATTAGTTTTCAGTGTAACATTTATTTCCCTTGGCCCAGCCCTCTGTACCGCTTGAAACTCCACTCCAGAGATTTTACCAACCCACCAGTGCCAATTTTAGGGGTACAGAGAGGGTGGAAATATGCTGTACCAGATTCTGTTGGAATTTGCGGCAGAAGTGTCCACCAACAGAAAAACAGCTGGGAACTGCCCATGAAAAGTGCTGAAGGAGATACAGATAGGGCAAATTATGTCAGCAAGTAGGGGTTGTTTGCATATTTTCAAAGGTTAATATTCCCGTAAGGAAGATTTTTCTCTAACAGTTGATGACTGACGTGTGCATCAAAATGGAAACAATCAACACACCCCTGTTTCTGCCTTATATGGTAAGAACAACACAAACAATTGTGAAATCTTCATATTTATTTAACCTCTAAAGTGAAGGACCCCTCATGAGGTGAGCTCTCTGAATGTTCCGGAAAGGCAGCCATGTTAGTCTGTAAGCTAATGCAGGAAAGTCAACAAAGAATCTTATGGCATTTTAAGGATTAACAAATTTTATTTCATGTAAGCTTTCATGGACTTCACCAGAAGAAGTTAATTGCATCACAACTATATTCTGAATGCTCATAGGTATATACTGTATATATGTAGAATCTAGCTATATCTTTATTCCTATCACCAGAGAAAGGTGGCATGAAAATGCAGAACATAAATAAAGAGAATCTTCCCAGGAAAATGTGAGATGCAAATCATATTGTCTGAAATGCAGCAGTAAATCACAACTCAAGTAGGCCCATTGAATCAGTGGACGAAAGGAGGAGTTGACTCATCAAATCCCCATGGATTCAATGGATCCAGTTATGACTCACTACTAAATTTCAGCCAGTGCGTACGTAAAACTGAATGGAATAATCAGACCTCATACAGTATGTCATAAAATGTGCTCAGTAGAAGAAAGTAATTATTAAATCCTTTGCTCTGTGCGTCTTGTGACAAATGTTCAGGGGTTTTTTTGCCTGAAGCCTGTGATTAATCCATAACTAAGTGATCTATATACCTCATCACATCAAAATATATGATCCGTGATCTCGGGGCAGATTAGAGTTCAAGACAATACAGATAGAGAACCACAGCCAGTCTTGCACCTTGTAGATGGCAAAGTGTGGGCCACAAAGTATGCAGCTCCTTAAAGCATTTTCACACACACACACACACACACAGAGAGAGAGAGAGAGAGAGAGAGAGAGAGAGAGAGAGAGAGAGAGATCTTCAAAGCATCACAAGGAAAAATTAAAAAAATAACCAAAAAAGTTCTCTTTTGGGCAAAATAAGGTTCTAAGCTCTGGGATTTGGGCTGTCGGGTCCCAGAAGACTCTCAGCCGGAGATATTTGTCTATATTCCAGGACTTATTTATTTATTTATTTATTTGACTTATATACCGCCCCATAGCACTACAAGCACTCTCCGGGCGGTTTACAATTTAATTATACAGGCTACACATTGCCCCCCCAGCAAGCTGGGTACTCATTTTACCGAAAGGATGGAAGGATGGAAGGCTGAGTCAACCTTGAGCCGGCTACCTGGGATTTGAACCCCAGGTCGTGAGCACAGTTTTAGCTGCAGTACAGCGTTTTAACCACTGCGCCACGATGCTCTTCCTGGTCTGATGCACCCTGGGAGATTGGGGGGGGCTCAAATTTCCCCACCCCAAGACCTCAGAGCTCACATAACCTTGCTCTATATCTAGGATACCTGGCTACATTTCGCTTAGCAACGGGGCGGGACTAGAGAGAGGCCTTTTTGACTATGGCGGGAACGGGTTTTCGTTTGAGGGCCGTGCGACCTGAGGAAGGTGTTCCTGTCAGAGGAACTTTTTTCTCGTTTTTCTAAACCAAAATCTACTGCTGGGTAGCCAACATCACCATGAACACCAACACTGAAAAATGCAAAAAATAAAATATTAATTTTATTTATTATGCTCAAAAAACCACAACCAATATTTCATATTTGTTCCCATAGTTTTTTTTAAAAAAAGCCACAGTTTGTTAGTCCAAATTAGAGACAGGTAAGGATCACATTCCCATTTACTTCTTGCTCATGATTTGACATAATTTACAGAAAATGTAAAATTTACATTTTTAACAACAGGGAGGCACAATACAGTTCTTTTCATGTTGGGAAAAGGTGTTCCAATTGAATTTGGTCAGTTGCAGGGGGATATCCACACTTTTCAACAGCCCAGTTCAAATGTATTTTAAACCATAGCAGCTTACATGCCTTGAGGACAACATGCTAGTCCCTTCCTTCATCTCTTTAGTCAGGTTAGAGTAACATACTGAAAAGGAGATGCTGCTGGATCTGGCTACCACTTCACATCAGCCAGAACCTGAGCAATTTTTTTTCACTTCAGACAGTTGTATTTTGGTAGTCAGAAAACAGAGGGGCAGAGCATGCTCCCCTCAATTGGTATGAGGTCTGAACGCTTGAAGTAAGGCTGGTGATATAAATCTTTCAGGCAAGTCAACTCATTTTTAGTGGAGGAGGCACATGATCAATGTTTTAAAGGAGACTAGCTCCATTGCCTCCTGGCAAATAGAAGGGGAAGATCTGAAGGCAGTGACAGATGTTACTTTCTTGCACTCCATGATCACTGCAGATGGTGACAGCAGCCATGAAATTAAAAGATACCTTCTTCTTGGGAGGAAAGTGATGAGAATCCTGCTGAAGAATTGATGCTTTGAAATTGTGGTACTGGAGGAGACTCTTGAGAGTCTCCTGGACTGCAAAGAGAACAAACCTGCCCATTTTGAAGGAAATCAACCCTGAGTGCTCACTGGAAGGACAGATCCTGAAACTGAGGCTCCAATACTTTGGCCATCTCATGAGAACAGAAGACTCCCTGGCAAAGATCCTGATGTTGGGAAAGTGTGAAGGCAAGAGAAGAGGGAATGGCAGAGGACGAGATGGTTGGACAGTGTCATTGAAGCTACCAAGATGAATTTGACCCAACTCTGGGAGGCAGTGGAAGACAGGAGGGCCTGGCATGCTCTGGTCCATGGGGTCACGAAGAGTCGGACATGAATTAACGACTAAACAAAAGCTCCATTTTGGAAAAACATGGAAAAAGATTGCATGCCTGCATGTATTTTTGCCAGGCTTACTATATGCACAGTGTTTGCATTATATCATTCACAGCCATGTTTACTGAACATTGCAGCCTAGTGCTGCTTTTCCCAGGTCTCAGTCCAAATGAAATATGGCTGCCATGAATAATCCATGAATAATCCTTCTGGCTGAAAAATATAAACAGCTAAATCCATATGTACGGTTGCCAAAAGGAAAAATCTCCAGAAATAACACATCTTTTCCTTCACCATTTAGAAATTATTGAAAATCATGTCATGCCAACAAAAATGAGTAAGTTCAGTTTTGTACATTGCTCTTGTAGATATTGTAATTAGGGAGGGACAAACCTGTCAGTTTTCTAGTATTTGTGGTGCTTCCTTCCCCAGTCTCAAATTCTTCCTGTCGAATTTACGAAGTGTGCAGGTTTAGAGAGTTCTGGGGAAAAAAAATCTAATAAAATTGTCAACATCTTCACTGGTTAAATTCAATAGAGACAACCATTTCCAGATATACAGAAGAATAATATTGGACATGCCTGCTTTACTGTACCTGAACAGCCTATCAGCCAAAAGATGCAGCAGCCAGAGTTCAGTCTCACAAACGTGAATGAATTGAACACACATAGAATCAAAGAGCGATGGTTTAAGTGTGAAACAGTCAAAGCTCACTGTCTGATGGTGAAATCTCTCACATTCCAAGTTTCTAGATCTAAATCTAAAGCTCTTTGGGCTGAAATGATGAAGAAATCTGTGGATATTGGAAATTTCTGGTGAAATTAGTAGTAGGCTAACAAAGAATGGCATCCTTCAGTCTCGAGAGACTATGGTAACGTGCTCTTAATGGAGGACTTGGAAAGTACCCTCTCCAGAGCACAAAGCCTGGGTAAAATGATATGGAGGACAAGCTGTTGCCCAAGCAACAAATCCCCCCTCTCCACATCACTGAAATAGTCCAATGGAAAAGCAAGAGCCAATACAACTGGTTCCAGTGATGTCGCAAGAGTTGGCAGAACGAGACAAACTGCCTCTGGGACTCCGGCTCCAGATTTTGCCTTGAGGTTAAGTCCTGAAGCCTTTTCCATCAGTGGATATAGCCACAAGGCAGTGGAGGTTTGAAATTGGAGTTTTCCTTCTTCTAGATGGGCTGCCTTCCAAGGCTCATGAGCCCCACCTACCCAGGCTAACAATAGGGTTAAATTAGTAGTAGGTTAACAGAAGAGACATGGTGGTGCTGCGGGTTAAACTGCAGAAGCCTTTGTGCTGCATGGTTGGAAGAGCAGCAGTCGTAAGATCGAATCCACGTGACAGAGTGAGCTTCTGTCGCTTGTCCCAGCTCCTGCCAACCTAGCAGTTCGAAAGCATGTAAAAATGCGAGTAGATAAATTGGTACCACCACAGTGGGAAAGTAACAGTGTTCCATGTCTAGTCGCGCTGGCCACATGACCATGGGAACTATGGACAAACGCTGGCTCTACAGCTTGGAAAACGGGGATGAGCACCGTCCCCTAGAGATGAACACGACTGGAGTAAATGTGAAGGGGAACCTTTACCTTTACCAAAAATAGGGTTCCAACATCCACAGCAGGACCCCAGCAGTTAAGACTACAAATAAAGACTGGGAAACTTCCACTTATTTTAAGACTATGGATATAAATTTCCATGACAAAATCTTCATGGATCGAGTTGTGGGAGACAGTTAAGTTTATTGTTGAAAATAGGCTCCAGAAGGCAATAACATGAGTCTGCTTTCCAAAACAGGAATATGTCTCACTTCACAAAAATATATGGAGCTGGTGGACTGTGACTTAAAGAGACAAGCTTCGATCATGCTCCCTATTCAAAGTCCATGCCTCCACTTCCCCCTGGATAACATGAGACCTCAAGTGAGGTGCACCTTAAAGTTGTGGCCTCTGAAGCAAAAGACACTCTGTGCAACTAATGAGAGTCTTCTCTCGATAAATTTGTCTGTGCATACCATTGCTTCCATTTGTGACTAGATAGTGGGGAATTTGAGTGGGATATCTTATGATAAGTGCCTACAAATTAACTGAAAAGGTGAGTCATTTGAAGGTATCATGGAGTGATCTTGTGCGATCTTTAAATATGATGGAGGCATATCACACTGACTTCAAATGGTAGAGGTGGAGTGCAAGTCCTAGTTGGACACACATTTCAAAAGGTTTTACTTGGCTCAGATTGGAGATACCCTTCTTGAATATCCCGCTGCCCCTGCATTCTTATTCTTAATGGATTCAAATCATTTTAGAACAAGGTGATTATATTTTGAGAAATATCTCAGATGTGTAGTGCTTCTGAAACTAAGGCTGAAATCCTGTTGCTGAATGCAATAATCCACAACTAGACTAGATCCATTGAATCAACGAAACTTAGGAGGAAGTTGATTCACCAAATTCCCCGATCCGAAGAGCCTACTCTAGTTATAAGCAACAAGATTTCAGCCTATGTACATGCTCAAACCTGCACACTTTGGTAAATCCAGTGGTTAGTCTAATAGGCCCAACTAGAGCAGATCCATTGAATCAACAGGGAGGCCTAACATGTTCCATGCATCCAATGAGTCCACTGTAGTTGGGACAAATAATTGGATTTAGCCATGTATCTTCTTTACTATTCCTCTTTCAAAGCGCTCATTTTTCTCATGCCTTCTTGTTCATTTCTTTACAGTCAGTTAGCTTTTCGCCAATCAACCAGGTGATATTTCAGCATATGCCTTGTTGTGGCAGGCTATGGTGAAGTTCCACACATTAAAGAAGTGTCGAACCGTCCATTTCAAGCCACAAGCTTGCAGAAAACAATGCTTCTTACTACAACATTGTGAAAAACACTATGGGGCAACATTCTTGCAGGAGAGCTAGGAAGCAGTTTCTAATTAGGGACTCTACCAATAGAGATCTGTCTTGATGGTCTCAGTTGCCCAAGATCTGCTGGCATGGATAGACAGACAGACTATTGGACACAAACAGCTAGTGTAGAACTTGATGGTTCCATGGCTGGATTTGGGATTTTTCAAGTATGATGTTTTTGGACTAAAAAACCTGTATAATTTGTACACAGAGAGATGAGAAAAGTCAGTGCAGGATCTATAGACAAACCTGGGCTTGGGTTTTTTTTTGGGGGGGGTATGCCTCTATCTAGATTTCAGAGCCCGTGAATATCTGCAAATGTGCCCAAATAACTTTATCATTCTATAAACTCAAATATTAAAGTTGAACTTTGATTCCCTAAATTCAGGGGAGAAATCAGAGGACCTGCAGTTAGTAGAGTCTCTGATGTGTCCCAAATTCATGTAGGAATTCTAATGTTACTGCAGGTTTTTTCCTTACCTTGTGTTCATCATCAGGTTTAAAAAAAAGAAAGAAACCCTACATGAAATGAAATAGAAATATTTGTGAAATATATATCATAAAGTGATATGAAAAATACATTTCAAGCTGTTCCTCAGTGAGATGCCTTCTTATAACTTAACCATCAGCCTACAGCTGTAAAGAATCGATACATTTAAGCATCTTGTGCATTAGAATGACCATTTTTCTTGGAGTATGCTTTTAATATATTACTCATCTGTATTATGCTTATGACTTGATATTTCTTTGGCATTGAAAAGGTTTTTTTTTTAAATAAGATTGGATGTATTAACATGTGCCTGCTGAATTCCCCACTGAACCAATGTTAATTTAGCTAAAGTGAAAGAATGATGCTGTAAAAATATCCTTTCAAAATCTTACAAGCTGCAATCCTTGGCCTGGCAGAATCTCGCTATACAAAATTCCTCATTGATGATCTTCTCTCATCTTGGCCTCCTGCAAGTACCAAAGCTGATTTCCAACTATCTGCAGGCCAAGGGTTGCTCCCTCGTAGCTTAATACATATTTCTGTGTTCCCCAAGGAGAAAACAGAAGAGGGAGATCAACTGCCAAAAAGGATAGCATTTTTTAAACACAGATGATGAATTCAACCCTGCTTTGCATTGGAACTATTTATCTCTGAATTATGCTTTACCAGTTCCTGAACAGCCCTTAGCTGAATCCATTCAGCTATGGAGTTCATTAGGCGCCTAACCTACCTGATAGGCTTGTTGTGGGGTTAATGGGACATTTTGTTAGGTGGATTTTGGGCAGTCGACTGGTTGCTGAGAAAGACTTTTAAAGGATGGGTATTGTTGTTATTCTAAAACTGAGTTTTAATTGTTTTAATTGCTTTTAACAGAATTCTGTTATAGATTTTAGGCATTCTTCAGTCTCGAGAGACTATGTATGGAGGACTTGGAACAGCATCTAGTGTGGCTGAGGAGGTCAATTCAAGAGTGACAATCCCTTCCACACTGAAGACAAATATGATCTGTCCCCTGTCCAGCTCCCTAATTTTGCTGCTTTCGGGGCTGCTTCTTTGCCTCAGACTGCTGGACAAGGGTCTCTTCAAATTGGGAGAGGCTGTGATGCACCGTCTGCCTCCAGGCTGAATGCTCAGATGTCAGGGTTTCCCATCTGTTGAGGTCCATTACTAAGGGCTTCAGATCCCACTTCCAGATATGCTTGTATCGCAGCTGTGGTCTCCCTCTGGGGCACTTTCCCTGTACTAATTCTTCATACAGGAGATCTTTTGGAATCCGACCCTCAGCCATTCTCACAACATATCCAAACCAATGTAGATATCACTGTTTTAGTAATGTATACATGCTAAAATTTCCAGCTCATTCTAGGACTGCTCTGTTTGGGACTTTGTCCTGCCAGGTGATACCAAAAATGCATCAGAGACAATGCATCTAGAATGTGTTCAGCTTCCTCTCCTGCCATGCACAAAGGGTCCAGGACTCACTGCAGTACAGAACTGTGCTCAGGACACAGGCTCTATAGACCTGGATCTTGGTATAAGCCATCAGCTTCTTATTGAGCCATACTCCCTTTGTGAGTCTTGAGAACATGGTAGCTGCTTTGCCAATGCGTTTATCCAGCTCAACATCTAGGGAGTGAGTGTCAGAGATCGTTGAGCCAATGTACACAAAGTCATGAACAACTTCAAATTCTTGCATGGAGATGGTAATAGAGGGAGGTGAGTCCACGCCCTGGACCATGACTTGTGTTTTCTTCAGGCTGAATGTTAGTCCAAAGTCTTGGCAGGCCTTGCTAAAACGATTCATGAGTTGTTGGAGGTCTTCAGCACAGTAGGCAACAATGGCTACATCATCGGCAAAGAGGAAGTCCCGTATGCATTTCAGTTGGACTTTGGTCTTTGCTCTCAATCTAGAGAGATTAAAGAGCTTTCCATTTGATCTAGTCCGGAGATAGACACCTTCTGTTGCAATTCCAAAGGGGTGCTTCAGCATGACAGCAAAAAAGATCCCAAACAGGGTCGGTGCGAGGACACAGCCCTGTTTCACTCCGCTTCAGATGTCAAAGGGATCTGATGTTGAGCCATCAAAAACTACAGTGCTCTTCATTTCCTCATGAAAGGACCTGATGATGTTAAGGAGTCGAGGTGGACATCCAATCTTGGGAAGCATTTTAAATTATTAAATTATTTCTGTTATAATATTATTGTCATTTAATTTTGATTTAATAAGAGCTTCAAATAAACTATTTGGCCAGAATCCTGCTAATGAAAACCACATGTGCAAGGGCAGTGGTGGAGCAGTTTTCCCCCTCTAGTGGGTTGTCCTTCACATGATCTGTTCCACTGTTGTTTACACACCCAATTTCACAACCAGTGCATGGGCAAACACTTGCACAACTGCCCTTTCATGATCACATAATCATTGTGGTTATTATTTCTTAAATAATTACTGGCTGAAATCTAGTAGTAAATTGCAACTAGAGTAGGACCATTAAATCAGTAGAGATTTGGTGAGTCATCTTGTCCATAAGATCCATGGAGTCAATGAGTCTACTCTAGTTGTGACTTCTACTAGATTTCAGCCAGTAACTTTCTGCCTGTGAAAGACCAAATGTCATTAACACTGGTGTGTGATTTAATGAGGTCTGTTCTGCATGTGTTCTGAAGTCCTTGTTAAGAATTCTCCAACTTTGATAGTCCAATTTATCTTTATAGCCACTTACTGCTGCACTTCAGTATTGCTCTAGACCAGTGTCCTCTAACTGGAATAAAACCACAGTTCTTCCATCATTTTTTTGATTGAAATTTCGGGGTGTTTGAAGGATGAGTGAACCACACGCATCAGAGAGAAGAAAGGAAGATAGATGCAAATCCACACAAAGGCTTGACTGAACAGGTTGTCAAATCCATACTGCAGCACCATTTTGCAAGTGTGTTGGATGACAAATCCCCAGTTATGAATTAAGTATGGGATTTGCAGTCCAAGGCATCTTGAAAGAGCCAGGTTGGGGAAATGATTTAAACTACAAAAAGAGTTGGTTTGAAGGTGGAAACAAGATGCTGCTGGGGATGCAGTGTCGGCCACAGCCATAGCTTCCATTTTTTCTGAAGATTTTCATTAAAACAAAGAATTTTGTATTTTACTTAATAAATTGAAAACTTTCCCCCACTAATGTCTTCTAAACTAAATGATTTTTTGGGATCCTTTAACTAATATCTTAACAAATTAAGTTTTTCACACAAAAATTCCAATATTTGTATCTATTTTAGTTAGTCTCGTTGGAAGCTGCTTTAATTGTTGGAGAAAGGATGAATATGTTGCAGAGTTTTGAAATTCTGGTAAAATTACTTTTTCTATGCAGTAGAAGTACAGAGACTCGCCGAGGAGAATAACTACAAGTTTCCCAAATAGTTCACCCTTTCTCATTAACTGTCACTTACATATCAAAGAAATGAATGCATAACATGGGGAAAGGATGTATAAACAGAGAAGCCCCCTGTGCACCACATTACGCTCTTTGGAAGAAATGCAAGATAAAAATGGAATAAGATAAATACATTTAATGGAAACTGGAACAGAACAAAGGGTTATGCTGATATCCCATTCTTGTGTTTTGTTCAAGAAAAAATGGTTGAAGAAAGTGGATTAAAGTAGCCTTTACATGATGTGTTAAGTTCCATACATAATAATAGCTGAAGAGAGTTTGTGAAAGTGAGCATCTCTGTCACTGAGGGGAAAAAGATGAATGGGGGTGGAAGTGAGATCTGTTTTCAAACATGTAATAAATGCCATGAAGAAAGTGTAAAATTACTGTTCTCTCCACAGACTTGGGAGGAGAATAAGCAGCAGTGGGTTTTAATTGTGCATTTTCAACTGAATAATATTACTAAACTTCTCTAAGCCTAAGAACAGCTGGCAAAGCACTGAATTAGATAAGTTGCTTAGAGAATTTGTGGAATCTCCTTCTCTGGAGGACCTGGGCAACCATCTGCATGAATGGTTTACATTTGGCATGTGGTTTACATTTAAAGCATTGGACTGGGGAACATGGTTCTTTCTAGCCGCATTGCTATGCTATTGCACAATTATATTATTCTCAGCCAGCTCAGCACTTTTGACCCAGCTCTCATCTCTACTCTAGATGAAAATCAAGTCTGATTGTTATCTGCTGTCAAGTCACTTCCAACGTACAGAGTCCCTTTGACCTCAGAATATCCCATCATTATAAGCATTGCTCATCTCTTGCAAACCAAAGGCTATGTCTTCCTTTATTGAGTCAAACCACTCCATTTTATGTCTTCTTCTTTTCCTACTGTTTCCCCCTCTAAAACTAGGAATTCTTTCAGTGAATCTTGTCTTTGGACAACATACTCAAAGTGTAACAGTTCCAGTTTAGTCATTTTAGTTTCCAGAGAGAGTTCAGGATTGATTTGGTTTAAAACACACTTATTTGACTTTCTGGGTATCTATGAAGCTCTACTCAGCATACAATTACATTGGGAAATACTTCATAATTTGCTTCAGAGTTGGCACAGGTGAATTTAATGTGTTTTTCAATTGTCACACAACATAAAGGTGAATTAGCTTATCCTTTTCTCCTTCCAACCTAGACTTTTTCCATCTACCACTGGGGGCCCAGGAGGAGGACAGTAGCGAGGGAAAGGAGGCTTTGGGCATGAACTAAACCACAGCCAGCTGAGGCACCAGTGTGGACACCAGCACCAACAGAAATCAGGGTCATCATGTGACCACCTAAACTGAATCTAGTGGCAAAAGAGACTGCACATCAAGCTGATCCAAAGCTAAATTGCTCCAATTTGGCTTTCCAATGTAGTTGCACCCTCAGTACCACTTTGGGCATTAATCAACGGTGGTCCTGTCAGTTTTCCTCATTGCTCACCTTTCACACCTGTACATAGTAATCCAGAATATCATAGTATGAATGATGTTGACCTTGGAATCCAATGACACAACCTTACACTTAAGGATGTAGCCACACAATTTCCTCACAGCTCCTCTGCCAAATCTCAGTCATCAGATTTCTTGGCTCCAGTTTCTGAACTGAGGTATAGAAAAACTTCAGCAGTTTCAGTTCTTCATTTCCAGCATTAAAGTTATGTAATTCTTCTGCAGTTGTGATTTTTGGTTTTGCCAAATTCAGTATGTAGCCTATTAAGTGACTTTCAGGTAACACAGTTCTCCATGTAAGTGAGGGCTAGACTTTCCTGAGGTTCCATCCTTTTAAAACGGTGGATAGTTTTTATGCCTATATTATCAACTAGTTATTCTCTGTTGCTTCTTCAAGATTCACAATTGCTCTGAAAAACCTTTTCCTTAATTTTAACAAGGGAATGGAGGGATAGTAGTTGAGATGTGCTTTTGATGTAGATGCTTTGAGTCTTCCACTATTAGCTGCTACCTATTTCCATATGTCACTGGGTACAATGCTGGCTAGGTAATGATTTTGTTAATGGAGATGGTTTCAGTAATCTGGTAAAGATTCTACAGGTTTCGTTGGCTGAAAACCTTTTGCTTAATGTAAAAAGGTAAAGGTAAAGGTTCCCCTTGACATTTTCAGTCCAGTCGTGTCCGACTCCCATTTTCAAGCCGTAGAGCCAGTGCTTGTCCGAAGACAGTTTCCATTGTCACATGGCCAGCGTGACTAGGGAATGCCGTTTTACCTTCCCACCAAGGTGGTACCTATTTATCTACTAGCATTTGCATGCTTTCGAACTACTAGGTTGGTGAGGAGCTGGGACAAAGTGACGGGAGCTCGCTCTGTCGCGTGGATTCAATCCTACGACTGCTGGTCTTCTGACCCTGCAGCACAGGCTTCTGCAGTTTAGTCCACAGCACCACCACGTCCCCATTTGCTTAATGTAATAAGCAGCAACTAGAGTAAGACCATTGAATCAGTGGGGATTTGGTGAGTCACCTCTTGCATACGTTCCACTGATTCAATGGCCTACTCTAGTTGTTACTTACTATACTAAACAATAGGATATCAGGCACTTAGTACTGTGTCTACCTTTTTTGCATAAGCTGATTTATACCACAGCCAACTGATATATTCACCTACAGAGTAACATATTGCCAAGGCTGTAGCTCTTATTATTTGTAGTTCTGTGGTCTGGCTGATTCCTGATAGTTTTCAAATAATGTTATTCATTCTGAAAGCCCTTTGCCATGTGTTTTGGCAGTGTTTCTTATAGCTCAGTATATGATCCAAGTAACACCTAGGTATTTGGGGGCAAAGCAATTATTTAGTTGAATGCCTCTGCAGGTAACCTGAGTTTTCCACAATGCCTGCTTGTTTCTCAAGTGAAAGGTGCATATTCGAGTCTTAGCAGGATTGGGTTTGAGTTGGTTTCTACCATAATATGCACCAAGTTCTTCCAATGTATCTATTAGGATATGTTCAATCATCTGAAAACTGTTAGACTCAACAGCAAGTGTGAAATTGTCAGCATAAATAAACCTTTGGCAGATCACCAGTATAGATATTAAACAAAATAGAACTACTATTTTTGGGTAGACAGTTCTTTTGAATCCTCTATCAGTTGCATAGTCCTTGATAATTAACCAAACAATCTGTGATTTTGCAAAAGGGTTCTATTACTTTAGTGATCTTCTAATCCTTGATTAGACATTTTTCAGTAAATTCTGAGGATGAATCATGCCATAGGTGGCTGAGGGGTCAATAAACGCTATCTCCATGCCCTCCCTGTTTCCAAAGAGATCCTCAATATATTGCTTTAAATGTAAGATTTGTTCTGTACAATTCTTCCCAGGTTTAATGCCAGCCATTGCAGGAGAACGAGTGGTTCCACAACTTCTATTAGATGTTTAAGAATAACGCTTGCAGGACTTAGTTAAAGGAAATGAAGTAATGAGATTAGCCTGACACAATTTTCTGTATCTGTGAGATCTTAACCAAGTAGTGATCATTCATGATTTTCTTCAAATTTTTGGGATCCTGAGAATATCAAGACAATTATTAAAGAAAATAAGGAGTCAGTTTTTGTTACTGTGCCTAAATGTTTTGTCTGTTCTGTATGGAGGTCATCCAGGCCTGCTGCCTTGCCATTTTTGCAGCTACAAATAGCTTTTACCAATTCACTTAAACCAAATAACCTTGTAAGGTTATTGGTCTCCAGCTGGTCATTTCTTTCAAGATTGCATTCTGACATTCAGATCTGCCATTAATGAGCAGTTGGTGAGCAATCTGATTTGCTGAAATGTTTGCATGAGTAGAGCTGTTAGTTGGATCATTGTTAAGCTGCTTTATTAATCTCCAGGTCTTGATTGTTTCTTGACATGTTTTTCTCTTCTATAAGTTTTTTTTTTAATTTTCTCTTAATTTTTGAGACATGATAAATTAATTGTTGCCCATTCAAAATGGTTTCATTGCACAAGGGATTTTTCTCAAATTATGAAAAATACTTGTTATTCCTTTGGGTGGTTATTTCCAGTGTTAGACCTTGGAGGTACTTCGTTCTACATGCTTAGCACATGGACAGCCAAGTCACAGACCTCCAGGGCCAGATAAATGTTCAATATAATTCCAACCAGTGCTGTACTGAACTTCTGCCAACCAGCTTTTTAAAAATGATACCTCCTGTGCAATAGTAATGTTGATGGCGGGACTGCCACCATAAATTGTCACATTATCGACTAGTGCTGCATATTAAGAATTGTGGTACAGACTGACTTCACACAGTGTTGTTAAACTGATTCAGCTTTAAAGTACCACAGTACTTTGATTGTTTTCCTTTTCATTCCTTGTTCTCTTTTAATTTTGCTAGCATCCTCAAACAGATAAGCATGGGTACTATTTGAGTTTACACTATCCAGTATCACGAGAGAGTGAGTGAGTGAGTGAGTGAGTGAGTGAGTCTTCTTACTTCCTCTTTTTGAACTCTAGAATTATTAAGCAGCATAATATCAACAATCAAGTTTTTACATATATTGATATTAGAAGTGGAAATCCGATGTTTTGTTTTCAAGTGAATGTTTTGAAATAGAGATTTGTTCAAACAAAACATATTTGTCTTTAGAATATGAGATATTGCAAATCATTTGACATTGTGAGATCCAGTGGGGAAAATATGCTCATTTATGTCCAATTGATTGATTTTATGGAAATCATAATGTCTTTACTATGCCAGAATGGTTGGATTTCTGTGGTTTGGCCAAAGAATTTTCAGATGATTTCAGCAGCTCAATATCCACAAAGCATAAATCTGATACGGCCACGTATAAAACAAGGATTGCTCTAAGAGAGGGTCCTCATCATTTTTCTCCTCTTGTTGACAACCTGTGTTCTGACATCTTAACATTAATACAACCAACAGATGATGAATCAAACAAATACTTCACACTTCTACCACATCTTCCACTTTCTGATCCTGTGATATTTTGCCAAGCATTATTAAAGATCCAGCACATTTGATTAACTTGCCCATTATACGTGGCCAAACATTCCAGGAAAACTGAGATTTCAAAAACAGAACAGAAATATCAAGAGAATAATTCCACTACAGTTTTCCACTGAGGCAAATATTTTAAATGTTAACTCTCTATTGATTGATTTATTTTTCTAAAAACAAACTAATTGTTTTAAAGGATCCTAATCAGATTTATGGATAGGATCACAGTGTGTTTAACAGTATTTTTAAGTTGGGTTTTTAACATATTTAAGTCTGCAGCTTAATGGGGATATTTAAAAGTGCCATTCATGTTTTATGCCCATTTTACCATCACCTCCTTCACCCTCTCATCCTTAAATCATATTCTAATAAGTATGTATACATTTTTCTATTATTTTCTCATTAGTGAAAATCCATAATTCATCCACCTAGACTTTCCACTCAAAAAAAGCCCATACTTTTGTCCTTTTTGTATCTCGATTCTAATTTCAACATTGACCACCAATCTGTAGCTAGATCCAATTTCTCTATTCTTGTCTTTGGTTCATACGTCTTTATATGTAAGTAACACTCCCTTCTGATTCAATACTATCAATGTGAATGCTTCTATTGGTGCTACCTATATTGGAATTTTCTTATAGGTTTGTATTTGAAGTTTTTGCCATACTAAGCAGAGCGCCTTCCTCAGAATATGTTCTGCAAAATGTAATTGTTCTTTGAATTTCCCATACGAGACATATGCATGCCAGCCCATTTTTAAATCACGACCCTCCAATTTCAATAACCTTTGATTTTCTAATGTTATCCATTCTTTTATTCAGACCATAGCACATGCCTTATAATATAATAGCCAATTCGGTAATCCTGAACCACCTCTTTCTTTTAAGTCTTGCAGTATTCTAAGTTTTATTCTTGGTTTCTTGGCCTTCCATACAAATTTCAAAGTCAGGCTGTCTAGGTCCTTGAAGTATTTATAATTTTAAAAAATTGGTAAGTTTTGAAATAAAAATAATAGTTTTGGTAATATCATCATCTTTATTATCGAGATTCTTCCCATCATTGAGGTTTGTAGCTTATTTCATTTTTCCAAGTCTCTCTGTATTTCCTTCTGTGTTGTAAGATAATTTTCTTTCATCAAATTACTTGCAGTTTTTTGGTAATAATAAGTCCGAGATATTTCACTTTTTATACCTCCTCGAAGTTAGTTTTCATTATCAGTCTTTCCACATGTTATTTTTTTATATTTTTAATAATGAATTTTGTTTTTTTGATAGTTTATTTTGAGACCTGCTACAGTTCCAAATTCTTCTATAGTTCTCTCTAATTCTTCCAAACTGTCCAGGGTTTTTTTTCTAATATTATTGCTAAATCATCAGCATATGCTTGCAGCTTAAATTCTTCTCCCCTTATTCTAAGACCCTTAATTCCAGCATTCCCTCTTATTGGTCTGTTTAAAATCTCTAATGTTAGAACAAATAATAACGGAGAGAGTGGACAAACCTGCCTTGTGCAATTTGGATGTTTTCAGTTACTTGACCATTGATTTTAATCTTGGCCTTCTGTTTAGTATATATTGCTTTAATTGTAGAAAAATTCCTTCTGCTCCCATCTTTTTTAATTGCAGCAACATAAACTCCCAGTTGACATTATCAAAGGCCTTTTCTGCATTTAAAAAGATTAACATCATTTGTTTTTCTGGATGTGTTTCATAATATTCCAAAATGTTTATTATTGGCCTTATGTTTGATTATAGTTTCTTTTTAGGGGTGATCTTTGTGTATCATTTCCATAAGTACTTCCGTTAGCCTTGTTGCCCAAATGATCGTATATGTCTTATAACCAACATTCAAGAGGGAGATTGTCTGTTTCCTCTTTTGGAGCTGCCTCAGTGTTTTCCTTATAAGGTGTTGCTATTTTCTTTTCCCTTCCACCATGTTTAATCATAATGGTGCCTTTTTTATTTTAACATTTTAAAGCTGGATTTAACATGAGGAATTTTGTGGGGGGAATCCTGCTCCACATTTTGGTCACCTCAGAAATATACAAATGGCCCTGATTTGGTCCATATTTACACATATGCCCATTGACAGTATAATTCCAGTAACTAAAGTCCATATAATATATCGGGCTGGTTGGATAACTCAGTGAATTTGGTAGCTCGTGTGGAGCCAGGAATCAGGAGTTCAATACCTCATTGTCCTTCAAAGGAGAGGAGCCAGTCTGTGTATCCTTAGATAAACTGCACAGTTGCAGGGCACCCCCAGAAGGGAATGGTAAACTATTTCTGAGGACTCCATACCTAGAAAAACTTGGAAAGAGTGACTGAAAGTTGGAATTGCCTTGACAGCCGATAATTATTATCACATAATACATTTGTTATTAGTAAGTAAAATCTCTTTATTAGATCAAGATGATGCTCACAAAAAGGCATGCAGGGTTTTGCAAAACTCTACTGTGGATTTTTTTAAATATTTTTTTTTCTTAAGCCAAAAAGTTTACATTTGCTCTTTCTGTAAATCAGCTATAATCTGGCACAAATCTCTGTATTCTGTGATGTCAAGCCGGAACTAACTTTTAGTGACCCTAATAGGACTTGCAAGGTAAGTAGGATATTTAAGGAGTGGTTTTACCTGTTCCACCATCACCCCATCATGAGTTTCCATGGCCAACTGGGGATTTGAACTCTGTCCTCCAAAATAGCTTCTTCAGTAAAACTCCAACTACTACATAACTTCTTAAGTGTAGAAGAAACTATACTGTCTCAATGAGGCATAAATCAAAGCCTCCACTCCAGCCGGAAATGTGGCCTGATAATAAAGGGTCCAGAAACACTGGGGATAATGAAAGGGAATAGAAATAGCTACTTTTCATAGCCCAGGATCCTACAACACAATCAATACCAAGAGATGGGCAAATGGATCTGTATGGCTTTCAGTGCCACTATCCCTCTCCAAGTCAGAATGTGCTTATTCCCTTTTTAAAGCAGAAAAAAAAACCTCTATAGAAATCTGCAGACTCCCATCCTTTCCCTTACAAAGGAAAAAGTACTAATCTGGATACTTCTTTAAAAGGAAAAAACCCATTTTACCAACAGTTCATGTAGTTATTCTTTTATACATATACTATAGAGCTGTATCTCCACATGTTTAGAGAGCTGAACATGGAGATGGGAGGAAAGGTATCAAGCAAAGGAAGGAACAAGAAGGAAGGGGTGGTCTCAAGGACTCTGAGCCATGGGGGGGGGGAAACCTCTATATTAGTAGCAGGTTCAGCAAATGCTCCCTATTGACATCCAGTGTTAAAAAGAAATGCATGAAAGGTTGTATTTTCTAACAGCACATTGGGTAGGCACTGCGGGGTACCTTGTCCAGGGTGGCTCAGATTGGGACCAACTGAACACAAGTCTTACCTCCGAGGAAACACGTGTTCTCTTAAACTTCCAGTCTAGTCTGCTCAACAGATACTTAAGTAGAAATATGTGGGTGGGATTTTTCTAAATCTTACTAGACTGTAACTTTAAAAAAAGAGAAAAATGTAAAAGACAGAATAACCCTTTAAAGAACTATACATCATTCAACAGGGTTTGAAATGGGTAGCCCTGGAGGAAAGTGACCACATTCAACATTTAAAGTAAAATGACACTTTAAAAAAACTGTATGCTAGCCCATACTTTTTCCTGAACAATATGAATACCACAGAGTTGGCAAAGTGTCAAGTCATCAATTCTCTAGCCTCCTTATTTCTCTGCTTTTGATCTGTGATGAAAAGACTTGTGAAATGGATTTGCAGAAGAGGGATGTTTAAATGATGATCATTCCCCTTGTTCAAATTATACCGATTAAGAGGCAGTGGTTTACTTTTACAGTATTTTGTTGTAAGGAATTTGATTTTAAGGCTGTGACATCTCACAGCAAAAGATTGTTCTGTTACAACAGTGGGATGGTGCCTGGGTCATTTGCAGACATCTGACAGGCTCTCTGTTTTTGCCTTACAGTCCAAAGGTTTTACCTCAGGACACATGAGAAATTGTTTTTCAGGACCAAAATAATTGTTATGTGAAGAGGAAAATCCTTACAGAATAATTATGTGTTAGTATCACTGCTGACTGGATGAATCCCAAGATGGAATTAAGATTGCCAGAAGAAATATCAACAACCTCCGATATCCAGATGATACCACACTGCTGGCAGAAAGTGAGGAGGAATTAAAGAACCTCGTAATGAGGGTGAATGAGGAGAGTGCAAAAATAGTTTGAAGCTCAACATCAAAAAAACTAAGATCATGGCCACTGGTCCCATCACCTCCAGGCAAATAGAAGGGGAAGATATGGAGGCAGTGACAGATTTTACTTTCTTGGGCTCCATGATCACTGTGGATGGTGACAGCAGCCACGAAATTAAAAGATGCCTACTTCTTGGGAGGAAAGCGATGACAAACCTAGACAGCATCTTAAAAAGTAGAGGCATCATCTTGCCAACATTCTGCATAGTCAAAGCTGTGGTTTTTCCAGTAGCAATGTATGGATGTGAGAGCTGAATGATTAAGAAGGCTGACCGCTGAAGAATTGATGCCTTTGAACTGTGGTGCTGGAGGAGGCTCTTGAGAGTCCCCTGGACTGCAAGGACAACAAACCTATCTGTTCTGAAGGAAATCAACCCTCAGTGCTCACTGGAAGGACGGATCCTGAAGCTGAGGCTCCAATACTTTGGCCATCTCATGAGAAGAGAAGACTCCCTGGAAAAGACCCTGATGTTGGGAAAGTGTGAAGGCAAGAGGAGAAGGGGACGGCAGAAGACAAGATGGTTGGACAGTGTCATCAAAGCTACCAACATGAATTTGACCCAACTCCGGGAGGCAGTGGAGGACAGGAGGGCCTGACGTGCTCTGGTCCATGGGGTCACGAAGAGTCGGAAACAACTTAATGACTAAACAACAACAATCACTGCTGAGTTTCTCATGCCTCCCAAGGTTTGGAAATTAGCTTTCTTTGTTCGGCGATTCGTCTTCAGAGCCTAAACATGTCTTTCCTTTTGAATTTTGGCTGCTCAAACATGGCTGCCCAATATTAATGTCCACAGTGAAAGCATGAGCATTCTGTCACTATCTTCATGGGAATCAGGGCTATCTGAAATAATGAGATTCTGGTACATGTGGAGTCACTACGTGAGACTGGGGATCCTGAAAAACCAGGTTTCTTCATTGTATGGAGAGGTTTCATGTACAACAGATTGTCTCCTCTTTAGACTATCCTTTTCCACATGGAGAGGGCAACAGGCTAAGGGTGGGGCTAGAAGACTTTTTTGCTCGTGCTTTCAATTTAACTCTTTTTTGAAACTCTGAATAAGGTTATAAGCAAAGGGTGAAATGCTCTGGGGGAGAGGGGGAGATGTTTTTTAGCAGCAAAAGAGAAGGTTCCCCAAACTTAGTAGGTTTCGTATAACATTTCTTGAAGTAAAGGAAATAATGGACATTACCACCTAAACAGAGGAACTCACTAAGATAATTCAGTCCCAAACTAACGATTTGTTTACACTACTGCAAAAAGGCTGTAATATTCTGTGTGCCAGCATGAGCAGCAAGCGGAGTCCTCTTCTGAGCCATCATAGCTGCTGACTACCATTTGTCTCCCTTGGTTGACTCACAGAGAGACCTCTGCTAAAGTCCCTCTTGTTACCGAAGAGGTAATGCTAAGCAGCAAGTTGTGTGCAGCCCTTCTGGAAAGAGCTGACTGAATTGCATCACTGGGGGTGGGGGAGAGAGATGGGTGCATGGTATTAAGCAGGATGCTGCAGATCAGCTGGAAGGTGCCAGGGAATTGATTATCTGCATCAATCCATGTCTTATAATATCATTGTATTGGTTGCATTTTTTAAGTGTGACACCTATTCTGCAAATCAAAATCACTTGAAGTGCAATTTCATTTAAGTGTAAAGTTCATACCAGGACACATATTTCCTGCCTGCATTCAAAATAGAATCTTTAAATCAATGAGGAGACTAGTAACAAATGCCCATGAAACATCTCCACTTCTTAAATATGAATGAGTAAGCTGGAGGATGATTTAGACAGTTGCTACGGGAAGCTTGAGATCAAAAAGTTGACAGCTGTCCCATTTTCTATAAATGTAAGTGAACAACTGCTCTCTCTGTGTATGTATTCTGTTTTCCCTTCCCTTGCCTCATCTGAATTTTCCTACCAACTTCCTGAAAGCGCTTCCTGATTTCTCACCATAAACATCCTCTCCTTTTATTAGACTGTTTTGACTCTCTGCTCCTACAGGGTGAAGCCTTCCTCTGGCCTCTTCCAGAAATGTCATACATTTCCCTATCTTTGATGATTTCCTCCCTTTGGCTTCTGCAAGCTTGAAGCAGATGCTGTTTCAGTCCAGGCCAATCAATAAGCATCATTCATCATCTTGCATATTAGATCTCCATTACCTTTGTGGCAGGCAAAGTATTGTTGACCTTGTGGAAGCACAAATACCATTTTTCATTCAGTGGCAGCTTGTGTTCGACTAAGCCCAGCAAGTCATCCGGTAGCTGAAAAGCCCCTGATCCCCACAAATGAAGTGAACAAAAGCTCTGTCTCCCATTTTTAAAAAAGTATATGAGACGCATAACCAATACCATTTATTATCACCTCTCCCTGGGTCCATGTCTCTTGAAACAAAAGAATATCAAATTTGGCAGCATAAACTACAGATGAGGTGTCTCTTATTTTTGTAAACAACCCCACAATATTCCAGGATGATAGCCTAATTTTGGAATATTGCTATGTGAGAATAACCAACCAGCACCTTTTTAAGTATCCCTTGATGGAAAACTGGTGCCAATTAAATCTACTTCCAGTTGTTAAATCTCCAGAATTGTGCAGGTTCTTGTCTAGATCATGGTGGGTCTGTTGCTTCTCCCTTTGGGGCCTTTGCAAGATCTGGACCAGATCTACTTCCATCCTAAAGGCCAGTTTTTGCCATCACTTCCGTAGTTATATATCATGTACTAAGGGAATGTGTATAAGCAGCAGGTTGAGAAGAGACCACCTCTTCTGTCAGATCTAAATGTGAAATCAAATCCTCAGTAAACACATGTATATTCCTCTTGCATGATGTGTTAGCAATTCCAAATAATTTCTTATCAGTCATACCTTTGTTAATTGCGTATCTGAAAATGTTCGTTCTCCATTTTGATGCCACGGCTAGGCTTGCTTGTCATATTTCTTGCTACCTGGTCGAAAGCTACAGGAAGTGTGTCACTGTTCTCTAACTGGGGATCAGAAATCAGTCGAGCTGTTTCAGACTAGGTGGGCATGCTCAAAAATGAACCGTCGGCATAAAATATAGCAAGGGGATTAGTGAATGCTCTTATAGTGTCTCCACAAAAACTAAGAATGTATATACTATAGCAGGCACATCAGTAAATTAGGCAGAGTGGTGAAAGGAGTAAGTCTGCCATGTCCTGGGGCCATTGTGCTTTGACAGGACTACTCAAAACACACTTAAACAGAAGGTTATTTTCCAGTTACTATAGTGTTTCTCCCTCTGGTTGCCTTTTTCCCTCAAAAGAACCTAGAAGAGAGCGGCCGCAATATCTTAACAGTGATGCTCCTCTTCCTCCTGCTCACAGCTTATTTTGGTGCTGTAGGGAGTATATTTTAACTTTTTTTAAAAAAAAATTAGCACGTGATTGAAAACATAGTGAAAGAAAGAAATGTGTATACATATTCAAACTTTGTGTCACTGCAATGGATAATCAAAAGGGGGCATGAAATAACTTTTCTTGCTCTGGAAATGGGGGGAATTGACTAAATAAAGTTTTTCCTCTGACTCTTGTTTTCCTCTGATCAATTCCCAATTAAATTTTCTACTGGGATCCTAAAGAACTAGAGGAAACGGGTGAATCATTCTTTAGCTGCAGCATCCCAAATTGGTTTCATGCAGCTCTCCGATGCTGTGTGATGTTATGGCTTGACCCCGTTCCCAATTCAGTTTGCCACTGGGTTCTTAAGGATTTGGCCCTGTTGAGTCAAATATGTTGCCGCTGTTCTCCAGATTACGTCCATGTCAAATACATGTAATACATTGCTTAAGTGTCCTTGCCTTAGCTTTGCCAGCCTCTCTAAAACCACAGCTGCCAATAAGTTTCAGTTCAGAGGTCACATTTCTGGTTCCTGGAGCAAGATTTGTAAATGAGGGATAGGTGTAGCTGTAAGAGTAAGCGGAGGCCTCACAAGTTTTATCCCACCATGACAGAATATCAAGTAGAAAAGTATTCAGCCACTCCAAGGTTAAGGTAGGATTCCCTTCTCCAGTTTGGTTGCATGTCAAATACTTGTCATATATTACTAGGGTTCCTCACATGTTGACTAAAGGAGTGTTGGTGGTAGTGTAGATATTAGAGGTGTGCAGACTGCATTTTTTGGACTATGACTCCCCCTCCCCCCCAGGCTGTCTGGATAATTCTAAAATCACCGCTAATGGATATCATTTGCCCCTCTTCTGATGACCCTCTGGCTCCACCTCAGAGGACCCTGCCTCTGCCTGGACCGCTTTCCTGGGCACCAGTCATAATTGTTCTCATCTGCACTGGGCTGCATCAACATCTTTTACTTAGGGTATGCAAGAGAAGGAAAAGAGCATGGCAGTTGAAAAGTTTATCTGGGAAAGGAGAACAGGGATCTGTCTTAGACAAAAAAACAACAGAAAAATAAAAAATAAAAGGAGAGAACTACATTGTGGCACCTTAAAGATTAACTACTATATTTTAATGTAAGCTTTCATGGACAAGTCCACTCTCTCAGAAAGCTCATATTAAAATATAGCAGTTAGTCTTCAAGGTGCCACATTTTTTTTTTAATTTTAATTTTTGTTTTGCCTGATATGCTAGCACAGACTAACACTGCCACCTCTTCTAAACTGAGTCCATCGGTCTTGATTCTGTTGCAGTTTCAGAATCCTACCATCTCAGAAAATCTTGTCCTAGTTCGATATCAGATCACAAGACTTTCTTTCCTTCCCAGATAGAGATATGTGTCTAATCTGAAGTGTATGTTTTACAAAATGTGCACGTTTCTGTATGCATTTTCCCCTAATGATGAATGTTTGGCTATACCTTTTTAAAATGTATACATTTTGGGTTATGACTATTTTTCAAGTGGATTGATTGATTGATTGATTGATTGATTGATTGATTGATTGATTGATTGATTGATTGATTGATTGATTGATTGATTGATTGATTGATTTTACCCCACCTTTCTCTTTAAAAAGGAGCCAAGGCAGTTTACATCATAAAAAGACAATATTGAAGTTTACAACAGTGGGTATACAAATACTAAAAAGGACCACACAAATACCAAACTGAAAAGCATAAGCAATACCAAAACACATTCAAAGCAGTAAAGCACAACCATCCCTTTAAAAACTCCACTCAGACAGCAAGTCACTGAGGGAAAGCTTGCCTGAAAAGAAAGGTCTACAGCTGCTTGTGATGATTCCGAATGCATTTCGTTCCTTACTGAACAGCATCACAAATCTCAGGAACGTGTGGATTTTCAAGGCAAGATGTGCCAGCTGCAGAAGGTGCAAAGTGGCTGTTTCCATTGAGAAATGTGAACCTAGCAAGCTTCTTTTCTGTCCCTAAGAGAGGAAGATGAAGATGTTGAAGGCTTCCTCCTTCAATGAATGCGACATTCAAGGTAGAATTCACGAGGTCTACCAGTGATGTATGAGGGGACCACTTTGCCGGAAACCTGGGGTCTTGACAAAGCATCTATAATTCCATGCTAATTTTGGAACGGCCTGTATGTCTCAGTGGCAGTGCAGTTCCCACAAAACTGCTGCTAAATCCCCCTCCTCCCTGGGATCTTACAAAAATGTTGACACAGCTGCTAGCGGGACAAGGGCAAGTTTTAGAGATGGCAAAGGGGCAGTTGTCTTGAGCTTCCTGGAGTGCAGCACTAGACAAAGAAGAAAATGGAAAACAGGAGAACAAAACCATGGGGCCCATCTCAGCTGTACATTCCGTACGACTACTGAAATACTTGCCCCTATGACTGTTGTGACTTGAGTTGCCACTGACCATGAACAAGGAAAGATGCTGGCTTCCTCATCCAGCTTCTGTAATGACTGTTGTACAGAAGTCAGCTAGGGGAAAGTCAGGATAAAAGGTTAGCTCCTGATAACATTAAAGCCATCCAGACAGATACACAAGGCATTTGGTGAACCTAGGCAGAAGATCAGGCAAAACTCAAATAAACATTTTTTAAAAAGAAAGATAACAGACAGAAGAGGGTGGCTTTTTCGCCAGGTTCCCCAAAACAGGGTCATGCAGGTGCTGCACAAAGGACTTCTCTTTGATAACATTTCAACAATCCAGTATTACTGTCCCAATATTTTTTCCCAAGTGCAGTACTTCCTTCTGTATTGGTGAATTGCAGCCATTCCATTATTTAGAAGGAAATAAAAGAGTATACTTGTCTATGCTCTGTGAGCCAGACGAGCCTGTTAGCAGTCACACTCTCCCGGCTCCATTGTCTGCTTTGCACTGTCCCTGGCCCTTTATCCTGAACCACTTATGAGCTCATATAGAGAAATGCCACCTCTTTGCAAACCAGAAAAGCTGCCTTCCTGGCAGAATTCATTACCAGTCTGTCCCTGAGAAGCTAGAATACCAGATAAGGTGGGGGGGGGGGACAGACAAATGGACTTACCCTATGGAAGTTGTTACTTGGGACTCACATAGAGGTGTACAAAATATTCTGCTTCCAGTTTACCACAATTTGTGGGTTATTGGCCACAAGTCTTCTCACTCTCACCTATTTTTTCTTTTTTCTTTTGCATTGCCCACAGTCTTCTATTGCCCTCCAAAGTTGCATCTATAAGCCTTGGCATTAAAATCACGATGGCTTCCTCTGTTCTCCGCCCTTCCGGTCAAACTTTTATTAAGGAGAGTACCATTGTCAAACTGTAATGAAATGACACCTTTGTCTCTTCACCACTCTTTTCATTCTGGTGTAGATGTCTATTGTGTTCCTTGGATCACAACTGACAAAAAGGCTTTTGAAGAAACCACAATATCCTTCTCCCCAAAGTTTGGAAAAAGTTCCTCCTTTGGACTAGAAATTCCACCATCTGGAACTTGTTGTAAAAAAGAAAAAGTTAATTTTCCCAACTGTGCATCTTCTTGATGGGGTGGAAGCAAATACAAGCGAAAAGATGGATGGATGGATGGATGGATGGATGGATGGATGGATGGATGGATGGATGGATGGATGGATGGATGGATGGATGGATGGATGGGTGGGTGGATGGATGACAATTAGTGAGTGATGGCATCTTTACAACCCCTGTAAAATCACTATTTAGAATCTAATTACATCCACAATTAAAATCATATGCTGACAAAATTTGAATTGTGGCTACATATTTTCAGAAGATAAGATCAGTAACCAGAGCAATATTTTAAAGATCTGAACTTGGCCAAGAAGGAAATTATATCAAAATGCTTAAGAAAACAAATGGGAAAAATTGCAGCCATTACTATCGGAAGGTGCTTATGCAGGGCAAGTATGATCAGATGTAGTGTATCAGTGTCACTATATACTCTTTATGAAAACTAAGGAAGCAAACCCTTGTGATTCATGAAATACTGAAATAAATACCACACGGTCTTCTGCAGGGAAGTAAAATGTGCTCAAGTGGCTGTTTTCAGATAGCATAGCACTCACCTAGACCTGGGGGACCCAGACCCTAATATAATGGCTGTTACTGAATTATGAACTTGCTTGTGGTTTGTGTGACTTGTATACCACTTGACCAAAGGCCAGGTCAGTATACAACATTAAAAATAACAATAATAGCAATAATAACTCAACAGCAACATAACTAGAAATTCAAAATTAATACAAAATTGACAATACATTTTAAAATAAGCTTTAAAAGTAGGTGGTGTTTAATTCAGTGGATGCCGTTCTGTCCCTTCAATGCTTCCTGGAGACTGTACTGAAATGGATGCAGCTGAAGGAGTTGAGGCTGAACCCAGATAAGATGGAAGTCTTGAGGATGGGCGGTCCCTCCATCAGCGGTTTGGGTGACTTCCTTTCTTTTGGGGGGACGACCCTCACCGCAAAGAGTGAGGTTCGCAGCTTTGGGATACATCTGGACCCGGCACTCACCTGTCTCTGAAAACCAGTCCCTTCATTTTTTTTTTTGTCTGATGCTGCAGTCTACCATTTTTTAAAAAAATGTTGTTAGGCCCTGTGAAAATCAGTGGAATGGCTCAAAAACATGTAATCCACAGCTCTCGACGATGGAGGCTGAGAAGTTAGCTGATTTAGTTGACTGTGAGAACAAAGTTAAAGGATCAGCCAGAAACTAATTCTCATTTGCTATAAACCATACTCTCCATCCTCCTCCAGATGTTTTGCACATCTTTCCCCTGCCAGCTGTTTCAGCATATCCATGAATGCAGGAACTGTATTAGGATACATATGACATGTCTGATGCCAAAAGTATTATCTAATTTGTTACTGTTTTATGATGCTTTCACAGCTTTAAAAATTATTAGGAAACAAATGACCAAAGGTTTGTTGTTGTTTTTTAAAAGGGATTAATTTTAGATGCCAAAATGACCATATAATACATATTTTATGTGCTGAGCGTAACATATGAGTCATAGTCCATATGGTAGTTTTGGAACCAACTTACACATTACTCTTAAAGCCACAGGGATGAGCTCTCCATGTTTTTCACATATAATCAATGGTGATTAGGAAAGAATATGAATCATCATGGTGCATAGGACTGCCTAAACTCCTATTTGAAGGGTGAAGAATTCACATTTTTCCCTACATGTGTTTACTCAGGATTCTCCAGCCCATGAACAAATTAAAGGATAACGTGAAAAGAATGTCAATAGTTTTTAGATATGTAAATTGGCTGCAGCTCTATATTTATATGATTTAATGAGAACATGACAAATTTATTTATTTATTTATTTATTTATTTTATTTAATTAATTTATATGCCGCCCACTCTACCCAAAGGTAGAGTTATGTACTGTCAACTTGTATCTGACTTACGGCAACCCTATTAGAGTTTACAAGGTAAGTGAGATATTTAAGGAGTGATTTTACAGTGCCAATCCACAGCCAGTAATTTTCCATGGCTAAATCCTATTCCATTATTCTGTCCACTACACCACACCAGGGAATGTTTGAGGCAAAAGGCAAAATTATTTATCCTTTTCTGATAGAGAAGCCAATTAGATAAATCCTATTCTTATCTAATCTACCCTGCTAAAATCTAACACAAGAGATTCAGATATCCCTGGCACATTAACACACACAGGGACTCTTATTGATTGGATTCTAAAATGTAATATGAAATGAGATCTGCCGATGCTTAAAACAAAAGCAGAAAAACATTCCAATGCACACCCACCATACAAAAAATCAAATCAAATACTCAGGAAATGTTACTGCCTGAGAAAGGCAGAATATCAAACAGTAACCCCTCCTAAGTCAAATTGCACAGATCAAATATTCCAAAATGGCCTGAGGCAGAACATTCTACAAGTGCTTCATCCTCTTCCTGGCAATAAAAATGCAATACAATCAACTGTGCATGCATTGGCTGCACTTTCTAGGATCAGTTACCTGCCTAACTTTACCTAATAGTAGGGCTGGCCCTTTGTTCAATCATTGAGCACGTAAAGCTCAGGCTGTGAACCTAATACATATCCATACATGGAGGGGGCAATCCTCTACATTCATTCCCAACATTAAAAAAGAGAGAGAGATTCTAGGAATCCACTTGACTGAGGCCTGTCTTGAACAGATACTGGTGAATTCCTTCTTGTAAAAATCTTTATTCTACAGCTGTGAGCATCAAATAGTCCAAAACTGTATATACTAGCAAAGATCCCAACCATTAAAAAGTGCAGATCCAGACCTTGAGAATGACATTGGCCTGTAATCTGAGTCTGTTATAGCGAAACCCTTGTTTACTCAGAGGGCATCTCTTTTGACAGCCAAGGAAAGTGTACCAAACAACAGAACATTCTAAGATCAACATTTGCTTTGAAGACTTTTCCTCCATCATGTTCATGCAAATGCTTATAATGTTACATAAGTTGCTATAATAATAATAGTTTATTTACGGTCCTTAGACCAGTTACATAAGTATAAAGCCTTATAAAACATTAAAATTCCTACATAAGTTGCTATAAAAATGCTTATACTGGAGTAACCTTTCCAAAAAAAGATGTAATCAACTCTAATTTGTTATATTAAAGGGGGGAAAAAACAATCCTGAATTTCCATTGGGTATACATCATACAGAGGGATATGGTGTTGCTGCGGGATAAACTGCAGAAGTCTCTGTGCTGCAGATTGGGAAGGCGAGCAGTCATAAGATCGAATCCATGTGACAGAGTGAGCTCCCGTCGCTTATCCCAACTCCTGCCAACCTAGCAGCTCGAAAGCATGCAAATGTGAGTAGATAAATAAGTACCACCACAGTGGGAAGGTAACAGCATTCCGTGTCTAGTCGCACTGGCCACGTGACCACCGTTTTTTCCTATGCGCAGCTGGCATTTCGCTTTTACTGAGCACATCTGACATTTTCTGTGAATTTTTGGTTCTTTTTGTTCAACCCGGTTTGTTCATAGGAGCAGACTGTTTTGTGCTGTGCATTTCGCACAATGTTCTACCTACATTGTATGATGCAGTTGAATATACTGGAATGTTTTAGACCTTTGATGGGCTTTTTAAAAAGATGACAATGTATGACATCCAAAGTGAATGTAAAGATGAACTCTTAGTTTTCTTACCATGCTTACCTCTCACCACTAACAACATCCATTTAAAAAAAATTATTGTTTAAAAATGAATATTTTACTGAATTATGAGCTACAACAGAGATACAATGTGTATGGGCTGCACTGCCCAACCAAGAGAGACCATTCAGCTGAGCTGCAACTTCAATGTCTCATTCCATTTCTTATACTTCCTCTGCCATTTCCTTTCCATCTCTGTCTCTTTCAGAAGCTCCAACTCACTTCTGAGTTCCTCCCCACTTCCAAGAGCAGCAGTGTCAACTTGGAGAATGTGGGGGGTAATGCTGTCTCTCTCTCTCTTTCCTGAGTGAACAACATAAACCTGCCTTCTCCTCCATTTGCCTGTCTGGACGAGGATGAAAATACAACCTGGGAGGTGCAAGAGGAAAAGGAGAGAGCCACCTTCCAGAGAAACTCACGGCTGGCCTTCAGACAATGCTCAGGAAGATGTCTGCGTTCCTTTTCCCATCAATCGCCTGGAAGACCAAGCTGGAAGACCAAATGCAGAGCCTGAGAGAATTCCCCAGTGTGGTTCCACACAAAGCTGTGGCCTTGCACAGACTTCATTGCCCCAACTTTTTGGGATTGAGTTTAACACTTCCCCTAGTAGACTTCAAGGAATAAAGTTATGTTAATGCTTTTTAAAGTGCTTTTAAAATGGGGAGAATTGGTGCCAGCACAACAAAAAGTGGTACGATAGTGAGTTCTTTCAAAATCGTGGTTTGGAAGGACTTTGGGGCTAGGGTGTGAAAGACAGGGATGGAGAAGGGTAGTAGATGAATAGGCGGGGGAGTGAAAATGGCACAGAACTTGGTGAAGAAATTGGCAGAAGAGGAGAATGAGAAAGCATGAGGCATTATGAGAAAATGTCACTGTTTGCATCCTCTGTGTAGCTGCGGCACTGGATTAAAAGATCATATAGATGTGGACAAAGAGGGCCATTGTGAAGTGTGAAGAAACTTTATAGGGACTAAATTAAAGCTAGTCTGAAAATATTTCATGATTTTTGTAGTAAAGGATAGCATTTTTTGTATGTGGAGTGTTTCTCCAATGGTTTCAGTCCTGTGCATGTTGTGCCACATGACAGTCTATTTTACAGTGATAACTACAAACCTTTTTTCTGATCTTAAGAATCTGGGAAGTATAGATGGGCACAAACCTTGGTTCAGAGATTCATGCCGATTTATCTACATAGCACCAAAGCTACTGGATCCCCCACTCACTAGCTGGTGCACACTTCTGTTCAACCAGTCTCTGGCAGGAACACAGGCTTCCCTGCCCCGCCTCCTTAGCTGATCACCCACTGAGACAAGGAGACAGGACAGGCAAACCCATGCTCCTGCCAGTGAATGGTCAAACAGCCTAAGAAGAGAAGAGCACATGCCAGTTCATCAGTGGAGGATCTGGCTAGGGAGGCAGGGGAAGAGAATGCGTAACACCCGTGGCACCATGTGTACAAAGTGGCATGACCCTCCAGACTCAGGCATGTCCATCTCTATTGGGAAGCTCCTTAGTCTGAACTAGTCCATTGATCCCTCTAACCCAGTACTGTGAACACCGCCAACAGCTGGCCAGGTTTCAACAGCTTGGTGGTGTTTCTTACTTCCAAGAGATAACAAGGATGCCACCTGGAACCTCCTGCATATGAAACAAATGCTCTCACACTGAACAACACACACCCCTCCTCCTTTCAGAAGTGGAAGATACACAGCCATGTACGCATTTTTCCTATGTGCACTTGGAGGCACTCAGTACTATGGGCTGGGATGCATGAAAAATTCACTCAGTTGAGGAATTTCTCAGACAGATTTACTGGATTTGCACTCTTCTGGCTGTGTACAGAAACAGAAGTAGTCTCCAGTAAGGTAAGCATTATTCACTTTCAGATTTGCAATGCATTGCACAAAAGAGAAAAAATGCCCACATCTGAAAAGTGAACCATACAAAAACCCAAGAACAACAATGTTGCATACATTTCTAAAATATACACTAACAAATGTGAGTCAATGATGTCGGGGGTCCACTGGTGCCTCTATCTGATCAATGCACCAAATATGCACAAAGATTTTTTTTCATATTAAAGCAGGGGAGGGAGAGACAGAAGGCGATCCAGATAGTATCAAAGACGCTGATGACCCAGTGTCATGGAGAAGGTGAATCCACTTTGACCCTAAGTCCAAACTTTACTGGAACTATCCAAAGTGCTGAAATATATCCACAACATAGAATAGCTCAATTAAGGCTTGAACAATCATTATGGGATATATCCATAATTGAGGTCATTATCCTATGTTGTCCTATCTGGGAGTAGAGCCCATTGAATTTAGTGAGACTTACACACTTCCAATAATATAATTTCAACAACAGAGTGTGACCTTGATGCTAAATACAGCCATTAGTCCCTAACAGATTAGACCCATTGAATCAAATGGGGTCCTCCCCCCATTAATAAAGGCTTTGCATTTTGAGGCTCTGGAGCTACTCTATAGGACCACTGACTTATTTATAAAGGGGTTGCACAACCTATGATCCCACGGCTTCAGGTAGCCTTAGCCACAGGTATGTGTGGCAGAAGTGGTGAAAAGAGCCATTAGTATTTTCAGTGGTGATTCCTTGGGAATAGGAGAAGTGAAAAACAGAAGGCTGTCCTATGGCAAGATCACAGCTTGGAGCATTACTTTTTAAAAGAACCTGGCTGCATTACTCATTACCTTTTGACATCCAATTTGTTATACTTGTTTTTGTTTTGATTGCACAAATAATTGGTTGTATTACAAGTTATTAATGCACTGCTTTGTCCTACCTGTAGGAGAGAAAAATACAGGGAAAAACTTTCAGGTTCCCCCTGGTGGCCAACTTTGTTGTTGCATCTTGCAAATATTCAGAAAAACACATAACCAAACAATACATCCCTTTTGCATTCATGTTAATAAGAGAATGCCACAACATCTGAGACATTCCTGTCCAAAAAAGTCTCTAAAATGCATTGAAATTACCTTTGAAAAGTATATCTAGGTAATTATACCTTAAAACCAAAACTGTGCTCATGACCTCAGGTTCAATCCCAGGTAGCTGGTTCAAGGCTGACTCAGCCTTCTATCCTCCCGAAGTTGGTAAAATGAGTACCCAGATCACTTGGGGGGGGGGCAATGTTTAGCCTGCATAATTAAATTGTAAACTGCCCTTTAAGCACTGTAGAGTGGTATATAAGCAGCATGTTTTGCTTTGCTTTTTGTTATTAGTTACTCCCAAGCTCTGAACAGCATCACTTTTTTCCTATTGTTATAGTGGACAAACCACAAAGATTGCTTGACAGAGCCAAAAGGTGTAGCAGCAGCTGTTTTCACCTACCTACAAAGGCTTAGCAATCCCTACATATTAGCAAGCACTCAGGAAAGGGTTAATTCTCCCTGTCTCTGGATGCAGAGATTTAGAGAGATGGCAAAATAAACACTGAGACTGGGGAGGGGCATGTATTTGCCTAAACTGAATGAAAACTCACATTAACGCACTGGTATCTGAGCTTTTACTAGACCCATTTTACTGCGGTGGTGGTACGTTAAAGCTGTGCTTGTATCTGTTTATGTCATTATTATGGAACTACCATATCCAACAAGTCCTTCAGATTAGTTTGCTAATGTGAAAGACTTGCAATTTGATGGCTCTTCTTTGCTGAACACTGTGGAGCATCTGTTTGTTAACTCATCCCTTTTGTTGATGTAACTGGAAATCAGCTTAGAAGAAATCTGGAGCAAAGCAGGCCCTTTGCTTTGCATGGCCTGTCAGGCACCCCATGCTCCAAAGGAAGAATCATCAGCCGTGCTGGAGAACGGAGAAGAGAGCAGCCAAACTCAGCCCTGCAGGCCTGCAAGGAACACCCATGCCAAGAACAGCAATAAATAACCTGTTCCAAGCTGATCTCCAAGTAGCATGAAGATTTCCAAGCTCAGCAGGGGCCCTTTTCTTTCTTTGTCTTAAAAAGCCACATTACACTGAACGCAGCTGCCTGAACGGGATATTTAAAGCTGGCACACTAATGACCTTGGTGTTAAAAAAAAAACACTGCAGTCAATAAACTCTATAGTGCTATAGCTGTCAGATTCTTTATATAGTGTAACAATTTGATCTGTATACAGCACATGGACAGTGATTGCTGCAACTGGTAAGGAAGCTAACTGCTTATCTGAAACTAATTTGAGTTCAAAATAAGAGCCCCAAAAATATTATGTGAGTTCATTTGAGGGCTCTAGGTTTCCGTGTGTGTGTGTGTGTGTGTCTCTCTCTCTCTCTGTGTGTGTGTGAGAGAGAGAGAGAGAGAGAAAGAGACAGACAGACAGACAGACAGACAGACAGACAGACAGAGATTAAATTCTTAAGCTCTGTGCAGATAATACTATGGGAAGAACATAGCCCATGAAGGCAAGGACTTAAATCACATCCGCATTGTATATTTGGTTATAGACAACTCAAATGCCTCTAGCAATTATATTCTCGAAGGCTTTCATGGCCAGAATCTGATGGCTGTTGTAGGTTTTTTGGGCTGTTTGACCATATTCTTAAAGTTTTTCTTCCTAACGTTTTGCCAGGCTCTGGGGCCAGCATCTTCAGAGGACAGGAGTCAGAACTCTGTGCTCTGGTGTAACTTGTGGGATAGTTGAGTATTTATAGCTGTGGGATCAGCTTTTTGTCCTTTTCAGGAGATTGGGTGATTATGGTAATCAGTGTGGTTTTTTTGTTGCGGGTGTACTGTTGTGATAAGGGGGAGAGATGATCTGTCATTGTGATTGATGGGTGCTAAAGATACCAATTCCAGTTGGCCTTCAGGCCATGGCATGGTACGGAAACAGCATTGGTTGCCCTGCAGGATGACCTGAGGGAGGCTGACAGGGGCAATATGTCCTTGTTGGTCCTCCTCAATATCTCAGCAGCCTTCGATACCGTCAACCATGGTATCCTCCTGGGGCAAGTCTCCAAGCTGGGGATAAGTGGCCTCACTTTGGCATGGCTCCATTCCTTCTTGGAGGACCATCCCCAGAGAGTGTAGCTTGGTGACATGACTTCCACCCCATGGATCCTCAATTGTGGGGTTCCTCAGGGGTCAATCATCTTGCCAGTGCTATTTAATATCTATATGAGACCGCTGAGTGAGGTCATCCAGAGTTTCTGGGCCCAGTGCCATCAGTATACTGATGACACCCAGCTCTACATCTCCTTTTTTCCAACTGCAGTGGATGCTGTTCTGACCCTTGAACACTGATTGGGGACTGTCCTGGGGTGGATGAGGGCAAATGGATTGAGGTTGAATCTTGCGCGTGGGTGGCCCTGGCATCAGTGGGTTGGGAAACTCCTTTGGGGGAGGTGACTCTTCCCATGAAGAATGAGGTTTACAACTTGGGCAACTGTCTGGACCTGGATCTCACCATGGAAACCCAGGTGACATCTCTGGTCCAGGTGGCCCATTTCCATCTTCGGAGGACTGCCCAGCTATCTAGACATGGGGGCACTCATGACATTGATTCATGCCCTTGTAATCTCAAGATTAGACTACTACAGTTCTCTCTATGTGGAGCTACGCTTGAGGTTGATGCGGAGACTTCAACTGGTCCAGAATTTGGTGGCCAGATTAATAACAGCATATATCCCCCACTCTGGCCACCCTTCATTGGCTACCGGTTACATTTCTCTATTGACTTCAAGGTTATTATGATAACATTCAAAGCCCTAAACAGTTTAGGACCTTGGTACCTATCAGAGCGCCTGCTGCCAGACAGATGTGTCCATAATATCTATTTTTCACAGGCAGGGCGGTTGAGGTCCATGACCCCCGAAGGAAACCCGGAGGGAAAGAACAAGAAACCAGGCCTTCTTGGTGGTCACCCACCACCTGTGGAACAACCTGCACATTGAGATCCACCTGGCACCCTCACTGGATCAGTTCAAATGAGCATTGAAGACTTGGTTCTTCTGCCAGGCTTTGCCTGAGCATTAGGTTTTTGAGATCTCGGCCTCCCTTTTACCATCCTTTTCCCCATCCTTTTCATCATCCTTTTTACCACCTTTATTACCATCTGTTTTAATTTATCCTGCTGGTTATTATATTTGTTGAATGTATGTATTATTTTATATTTTTATTGTGTTTTGATATTGTGCTCTTTATATTTTTGTTAGCCACCCAGAGTGGCTTGGTTGGTGAGGGGTGTAAATCCAGTAAATAAATAAATAATACATAGGACTAACAGGACAATGCCTACACAAAAGAATTAATGGACATGAATTGGACATCAAAAATTGCAATACACAGAAATCTATCTCAAACCACTTCAGTCTACCAGGTCACTCTTCACAATATATGAAAGTTCATATTCTAGAGCAGAAAAAAATACAGTGGTGCCCCGCATAGCGCCGATAATCCATTCTGAAAAAATTGTCGCTATCCGGATTCGTCGCTATGCGGGACTAAAACCCCCATAGGAACGCATTAAAACATGTTTAATGCGTTCCTATGGGGGGAAAACTCACCGCTATGTGGAAATCCTCCATATGGCCGCCATTTTCGCCGCCCAGTATGCGAGGAAACCACGCGAAAATGCTACGGGCAGCCATTTTTTTCTGGCAGCCATTCTGGAACTGCCGATCAGCTGTTTTTAAAACATCGCAATGCAAAGATCGGTAAGCGAAATGCTTACCGATCACCGCAATGTGATTTTTAGCCATTGAGAACATCGTTATGCAATCAAAAAAATGATCACAAAAAAGGCGTCACTATGTGGATTCGTCGTTAAACGGGGCGCTCACTATGCAGGGCACCACTGTACAGAATAAGAATCTAGAGGGAAACAACTGAAATAAATTATACATGCATGTTGGGCACCCATCTCAATAGATTAAATATTAGCCAATGTTTTAAGCCATTACCAAATGTAATAATTATGTTGTTATCTATTGTTATTTTCCTCTTCAACTAACCAGACTCAACTTTTCAGAACAAGGCTCAATGTCATTCTCTACATTACCACATACTGTTACTCATTTTGTTTCCTTCAATTATTGCTGCTGTTTATAGAACTAAACTTCGAAAGAAATGAATACCAAACAGGGAGTATAAATCATTATTAGGTGTGAAATGCAACTAAACACCCCTAGCCCTTTATGTTAATGCCTTACATGAATGCTTTAACATGTAGTCTCTGTATTCTGACTCTTATGTCTGAACTGGACATGTTGCATGAACATACAGCACTTAGTCTTTAAGATGCCAAAATGCCTTCTTTTGTTTTGCTTTTTGCTTTTCTTTTGTTTCTTGTTGAAATGCCCCTTTCCAGTTTCCATCCATTCATTTGAGCAGAACTATAAATTTACACATTGAGCACACATAAATTCTCTGTGCATGCATCCCCTGATATTTGTACCATCTGTGCACAGTGTAAATGATTGCTCATCTGCCTTTACAATGTCCTGCAAAAATGGCATTGTGCAAACAGAGCCTATGCACATGTGGCTTATAGGACATTCAGCCCATCCATGTGTTCATTCATCCAAGAATATCATCTCTGAGGAGAACAGGAATGACAGCCACTCACAGATCTCTGGAATGACTTGCCTTCCACCAAACCTTAAGAATTCTGAGAACAGTACCTCCTCAAAATAATGTCTCCAAGTCCCAGCTACCAGCTGGACTTCTCAAAGGCCCAGGCTGGCTAAAATAAAATTATTTGATTTAATGGGAAGAGGAGAGGCCACAAAGCCCAATGCTCTAGTCATTGCTACTTGAACAGTCATCTTGCCCTGAATAAAAATGAAAACAAATTGAAACAAATGAGAAATGGGTTGGAGTGAAATTGAGTCAGGATGAAATCTGTTCCAGGTGATCAGAGTCCCAATGGACAGGTCAGCCAACAGTTAGCATTAAATAATTGAGGAGGAGCTTCCAAGCACAATTGTACACCACTTTTTCATCATCTAGAGTTCTGGCTGGATCTTAAAATGAAATATGAGACAGGCACTGACACTGTGCATAGCAAATGACACTTCTGTCGTGCTTCTAATGTAGGCACTGCTCAGGCAAAAATAAGACGAAAATAAGATCTCCATTTGATGCAGCCATTGTGACCATTTCATATTCATGTTTATATTGCATGTTCAGCTTCCTTGCTGACACCATAAATCATTTTACATACAGTTTTTACCATTAATTACATGTGATCCAGTGTATGCTGTCACAATATGATTGAGTATAATCCAATATCCTCCCTTTTTCATACAGTCTTCGTAAAGTTTTTACAGAGCATTAAAATAACATACTGGAATTAATGGATTAACATCTAAATTGCTGCTTTTGCCTCAGATAGGCGGAAAAGATACTGATCCTCCAAAAATAAATACTGTACTAGTTTCAAAACATTATTGTTAAGAGATCAGATGTATCGGTTGCACCTTACTTTTTGCACCTGTCTTTAAGAGTTTAATGCAAAAGTAATGATTTTAATCTTACACATTGAACTGAATGCACCTCCACCCATTTTTTTCTTTTCCTAACTTTATGATGCAGCCATAATATTATAGCTGCAGTGCTGATATTTTACAAAAGCATTATTCTCACCTATTTTACCTTCTTTTGCTACTTCAGGTCAAACAGTTTATTTGAATATACTTCACCACCTCTGAAAAGGTGGGACTTGTCACAGTGCAGCCAGCAGCTCTCGGGGAGAGCTCCCGGAAAAGCTGGTACTGCCCGGTTTGGAGATCCTTCAAAAATGAAGGATCGAAGGAGAAACTAGGAGACGTCTCCCTGAAGCATGCTGAGCAGCAGAGATGAGGGAAGCTGGGCAGCAACCTGGTGTTTCTTCCCTCTGAAGAACACAGATCGGAGGGAGCCATTTTGGGCACTCAGCTGTGAGTAGCCCACCACAACCTGGAGCAGAGGAGAACAAACAAATACGGCATTTAAAATACACAACGACAAAGTAAATTGAAGCCTTTGATTTATGAACAGCCCCATTATGTGGAAAAAGAAAATCACAGTGAAAATATTTGGCCAAAAGAAGGTAAGGAAGGGCGAGCTTGCTTACTAGTCTGCTTTTTCAAAAGCGAAACTGACTCTTAAACAGCAGGCTGTTTCAAGGCCAGAAGTGAGAAAGCATGACAGAAAAAAAAATTGTTTCTGGGAAAAATCCCAGCATGAAAAACAGTGGATGGGGACTTAAAGCTTTTAGAAACAAGGAAACCAGATTGAGAAACAGAGACTAAAATCCTGTGATTGCTGTTTAGCTGGGACTTTCTCCCTAGATTGCATGGGACTCTGATAATAGAATTCTCTTAGGTTCCTGGAGAAGAAGGAATGAGTTTTTAGAAGCAAGGAAACCAGATTGGAAAACATAACATCCTAGTACCAGACTTCAGAACAGCATAGATCTGGGAGAGATAACGCCGGTTGAAGATTGACTGTGGAGCTAGGAAAACCAGGACTGGAGTTCTTGATTGAATCTTTGGATTAATGGAAGGAACATACAACAGATTATAAGGACACCTACTGGAGAGATTGAACCCCTGTGATTGCTGTTTAGCTTGGACTTTTTCGCTGGATTGCGTGGGACTCTGATAATAGAACTTTGTTAGGTTTCTGGAGAAGAAGAATTATTTTTACCACGGTTGTACTTTAAACTGCTGGGCTAAAAGTTGATTTATATATTATAACATCTGTGTAAAGATTGGATTGCTGTCTCCTTCATGGATTGCTGCCTTGTCGTGGCGAAGGGGCTTGAGTAACTCAGAGAAGCTATGGGCTATGCCGTGCAGGGACACCCAAGACGGACAGGACATAGTGGAGAGTTCCGACTAAACGCAATCCACCTGGAGTAGGAAATGGCAAGCCACTCCAGTATCTTTGCCAAGAATGCCCCATGATCAGAAACAAAAGGCTAAAAGATATGACACTGGAAGATGGGTCCCTCAGGTCGGAAGGCGTCCAACATGCTACTGAGGAAGAGTGGAGGACAAGTACAAGTAGCTCCAGAGCTAATGAAGTGGTTGGGCCAAAGCCGAAAGGACGCTCAGCTGTGGACGTGCCTGGAAGTGAAAGGAAAATCCAATGCTGCAAAGAAGAATACTGCATAGGAACCTGGAATGTAAGATCTATGAACCTTGGGAAGCTGGAGGTGGTCAAACAGGAGATGGCAAGAATAAACATCGACATCCTGGGCATCAGTGAACTAAAATGGACAGGAATGGGCGAATTCAGCTCAGATGATTATCATATCTACTATTGTGGGCAAGAATCCCGTAGAAGGAATGGAGTAGCCCTCATAGTCAACAAAAGAGTGGGAAAAGCTGTAATGGGATACAATCTCAAAAATGATAGAATGATGTCAATACGAATCCAAGGCAGACCATTCAACATCACAATAATCCAAGTTTATGCACCAACCAGCATTGCTGAGGAGGCTGAAATTGAACAATTCTATGAAGATTTACAACACCTTCTAGAACTGACACCAAAGAAAGATGTTCTTCTCATTCTAGGGGACTGGAATGCTAAAGTAGGGAGCCAAGAGATAAAAGGAACAACAGGGAAGTTTGGCCTTGGAGTTCAGAATGAAGCAGGACAAAGGCTAATAGAGTTTTGTCAAGAGAATAAGCTGGTCATCACAAACACTCTTTTCCAACAACACAAGAGGCGACTCTATACATGGAAATCACCAGATGGGCAATATCGAAATCAGATTGATTATATTCTCTGCAGCCAAAGATGGAGAAGCTCTATACAGTCAGCAAAAACAAGACCTGGAGCTGACTGCGGTTCTGATCATCAGCTTCTCATAGCAAAATTCAAGCTTAGACTGAAGAGATTAGGAAAAACCACTGGGCCACTCAGGTATAATCTAAACCAAATCCCTTATGAATACACAGTGGAAGTAAAGAACAGATTTAAGGAACTAGATTTGGTGGACAGAGTGCCTGAAGAACTTTGGATAGAGGCTCGTAACATTGTCCAGGAGGCAGCAACGAAAACCATCCCAAAGAAAAGGAAATGCAAGAAAGCAAAGTGGCTGTCCAACGAGGCCTTGGAAATAGCAGAGAGGAGAAGGGAAGCAAAATGCAAGGGAGATAGGGAAAGTTACAGAAACTTGAATGCAGACTTCCAAAGAATAGCAAGGAGAGACAAGAGGACCTTCTTAAATGAACAATGCAAAGAAATAGAGGAAGGTAACAGAAAAGGAAAGACCAGAGATCTGTTCAGGAAAATTGGACATATTAGAGGAACATTTTGCGCAAAGATGAACATGATAAAAGACAAAAATGGGAAGGACCTAACAGAAGCAGAAGACGTCAAGACGAGGTGGCAAGAATACACAGAGGAATTATATCAGAAAGATTTGGATATCCCGGACAACCCAGACAATGTAGTTGCTGACCTTGAGCCAGACATCCTGGAGAGCGAAGTCAAGTGGGCCTTAGAAAGCCTAGCTAACAACAAGGCCAGTGGAGGTGATGGCATTCCAGTTGAACTATTTAAAATCTTGAAAGATGATGCTGTTAAGGTGCTACATTCAATATGCCAGCAAGTTTGGAAAACTCAACAGTGGCCAGAGGATTGGAAAAGATCAATCTGCATCCCAATCCCAAAGAAAGGCAGTGCCAAAGAATGCTCCAACTACCGTACAATTGCACTCATTTCGCACGCTAGCAAGGTTATGCTCAAAATCCTACAGGGTAGGCTTCAGCAGTATGTGGACCGAGAACTCCCAGAAGTACAAGCTGGATTCCGAAGAGGCAGAGGAACTTGAGACCAAATTGCTAACTTGCGCTGGATTATGGAGAAAGCCAGAGAGTTCCAGAAAAATATCTACTTCTGCTTCATTGACTATGCGAAAGCCTTTGACTGTGTGGACCACAGCAAACTATGGTCCTAAAAGAAATGGGCGTGCCTGACCACCTTATCCATCTCCTGAGAAACCTATATGTGGGACAGGAAGCAACAGTTAGAACTGGATATGGAACAACTGATTGGTTCAAAATTGGGAAAGGAGTATGACAAGGCTGTATATTGTCCCCCTGCTTATTTAACTTATATGCAGAATACATCATGCGGAAGGCTGGACTGGAAGAAACCCAAGCCGGAATTAAGATTGCCGGAAGAAATATCAACAACCTCCGATATGCAGATGATACCACTCTGATGGCAGAAAGTGAGGAGGAATTAAAGAACCTTGTAATGAGAGTGAAAGAGGAGAGTGCAAAAAACGGTCTGAAACTCAACATCAAAAAAACTAAGATCATGGCCACTGGTCCCATCACCTCCTGGGAAATAGAAGGGGAAGATATGGAGGCAGTGTCAAATTTTATCTTCCTGGGCTCCATGATCACTGCAGATGGAGACAGCAGCCCTGAAATTAAAAGGCGCCTTCTTCTTGGGAGGAAAGCGATGACAAATCTTGACAGCATCTTGAAAAGCAGAGACATCACCTTGCCAACAAAAGTCCGAATAGTCAAAGCTATGGTTTTTCCTGTCGTGATGTATGGAAGTGAGAGCTGGATCATAAAGAAAGCAGACCGCCGAAGAATTGATGCCTTTGAATTGTGGTGCTGGAGGAGGCTCTTGAGAATCCCCTGGACTGCAAGGAGAACAAACCTATCAGTTCTAAAGGAAATCAACCCTGAATGCTCACTTGAAGGACAGATCCTGAAGCTGAGGCTCCAGTACTTTGGCCATCTCATGAGAAGAAAAGAGTCCTTGGAAAAAACCTTGATGTTAGGAAGGTGTGATGGCAAGAGGAGAAGGGGACAACCGAGGATTAGATGGCTGGACAGTGTCTGCGAAGCAACCAACATGAACCTGACACAACTCCGGGAGGCAGTAGAAGACAGGAGGGCCTGGCGTGCTCTGGTCCATGGGGTCACGAAGAGTCGGACACGACTAAACGACTAAACACAACACAAAGATTGGAGGAAGATCCTAGGGGAGGCTTTTGATTATGTGTTTGGTTTGTTGATAAAATAGTGGAAACTTCTGAAAGAGTATGTGGTATATTTGAGGGTTGGTCACTTTGGTGAAGGATATAGTATTATTTACACAAACCCCACTCATTGAAAAGATTGAAATGGCCTCCAAAAAACTAAAGCACCAAATGCTGGAGACCTTTCTTGCCCAGTCTCAAAGTTTGGGAAAATTAATAGCACAAGCATCAGACAAAGAATGGCAGACTACCATGCAAAATATAGTAACAGCAGGATTTCAGCAAGTAAGTGAACGTCTTAGCCAAATAGATCAGATGAAAGAGATGACATTAGATGTCAAACAACAGTTAAATGAAACTCCACTAACCGCAGAATTGCTTTTATTGAGTATGATACCAGGCAAAATAGATGAGATAAAGAGTTACACAGAGATCTATACAGTGGGGTCTTGACTCAAGAACGGCTTGAGTTAAGAACATTTTGACTTAAGAACCGCTCTCATAGGAAAATATTGACTTGAATTACATACTTAGATTTGAGTTAAGAACTGAAAAAAAAAACCATGTGGGAGGCAGGGAAAGTGCAAAATTTGAACTTTCAGTTAACTGTTGGCCAGTGAAAAGGGTGCCTGTCTGCTTCCTCACTCCTCCCAGAGCTTAGAGAGTGGATTGGGAGACAGTCTTCGGACTGCCTGGTACTGTACTGCCTGGACTGTATTTTCCCTGCCTTCCCTGAACCTTTCTTGACCTAAGAAAAAAGAAACAAAATATCCCCCTCTAGTGGTCGAAGGCAGAATAGCAGCTTCCCATTAGTTTCTATGGACGGAAAAGAGCAGATACGGATCAAATGGTTCTCAATGCATTCCTATGGGAAATGCAGATTTGACCTGAGAACTTTTTGACTTGAGAAACGCCTTCCAATACGGATTAAGTTCTCAAGTCAAGACCCCACTGTATAGCTACTACAGTCAGAAAGCTTTATGCTGAAAATTGGAAGAAAGCAGAGATACCGGAACAAGAGGAACTTATTGAGAAGATATGGGAAGTGGCAGAAATGGATACTCTTTCAAAAGGAAACTGAACGATGGGATTTATTATATAAATGGCTTCAGTCTCCAGATAGTGTTGGAGTAACATAGATTTAAACTAAGATGTAACTGTAAGTCAAATTGTAAAAAAAGCAGAAAGTTATTTGTTATTGTAACATGAATAGCCTGGATGATTGTATACTTTGTGTTCTCCTACCCACCTAACCTTTTTCCTTTCCCCCTACTTTCCCCCTACTCCTTTTTACCCTTTGTATTTCCCACCTTATTCTTAGTTGATAAAAAATAAATAAAAGAGTTAAAAAATGAATATACTTCACCACCTCTTAAACATCTCCACTGTGTATCAGTAAACCTTGACAGAAACTACACTCTCCAGGAAAACCGGATCAAATCCACAGCAACTCCTGTCATAGCATGAGGCCAAGCCATACAGCATTTCAAAATGGCACCCAATCATAAACGAAGAGGACCAATTCAGATACACAAAAGCACCTTTGCAACCAAAACAAAAAAGTGGGGCTGGCATTTCCATCATATTGTGTTATGCTCAGCCCGAAAGGCCCATAGCAACACTGTGCACCCCCAGCCACATGAAGGTGCACCAGGTTAAAACACACACAAAACCCATTGCAACTTGGCTGTGTCTTACAAGTAGGACCACATGTATTTGCAGGTAACCTACAGCAAATATATTTTCCCTGGCTTATCCCACTGGTGTAGTTCCAGCCCTTAGCTTCTAGCCTATGAGTAAAGTAGTGGTCATAGGCTATCACTGTTTCATGTAAAGTTGGGCATCCTCAAGCCAATTTAAACATTAGATTAGCTCCCCAACGAAATTAAAACATCAGGTTACGTTGGGTGGGTTGGCAGGAAATGGTTTTGATGGCAAGGATGTGAGGAGTTTTTGAAAATTCACTTTGTTCAGCAGTCTGTGAATTCCTGAGGATAACAAAAAAAAAAAAATCTAAACTTTTCTTAAAATATTCCCAGAAGGCTTCACTGGCCTCTCCATTAGACAAAGTGAAGCAGCTGCCTCAGAGTGGCAGACAGCCAAGAGGCTACATTCACTGCTCACCTTCTTTTTTTGGAGATGTGTCGCTGCTTCTCTCAGCCCTCTGGAACGATCTGTTTTTTCAGAAGCCTGGCTCTGAGGACTCCTCAGAACCTTGGACTGGGGGCTGTTTTGGGAAATTGTCAGTGCTAAGGAAGCAGGAAGTGCCTGTCACTTCCACTGTTTGGGACAATTTCTGTCCAGGCATCCTTCACACCTGTTTGCTGAAATTTAACTTTAATGCTCAACTTCTCTTGAAAAATAAACTGGAAGGTGAGGCGGGGAAAAAGCCCGGTAGAGTGAAATAATGTGGGGACTGATTGCCTTTTAAGATGCCATTCTGTGCAGAAAAAATGACTCATGAAACCTCCAGAAGTTCTTCAAGATTTCCAACATGATTTCTTGGGGGAGGGGGATGTGATACAAACAAGGCTTGCTGTGGGGAGTAAAAAGTCATTCCTACCCTTCCTCAGTTTCTCTCAGAGTGAAAGGTTACAAGATTCACATCCTTGCTTTTTGCATATAGATAGAGTAGGTAAAGGCAAAGCAAACCTTTCAACTTGCTTGAGATAAGTGCCTCTCAGAAGAATGCATAAATTTAGGAGGCACAGGTGATGGTAGCTTTTCAGTCCATGCCAAGGATAGCAGAAGGGTGTCCAACAAGAAAAGAAACTATGGTTAGAACTGGTAGGGGGAGTGTAAGGAAGGTTTTTGTGGCACACGCAAAAAACATACTCAGACTCAAATCCTGGGTCACATAATCATAGAGTAGTGAAGTTGGAAGGGGCCTATAAGGACATCAAGTCCAACCCCCTGCTTGATGCAAGAATACAAATCAAAAGATATCTGCCAGGTGGTTGTCTAAATTTCTCTTGAATGCCTCCAGTGTTGGAGCACTCACCCACCTCTTGAGGTACAGTGGTGCCTCGCTAGACAGTTACCCCTGCACGACAGTTTTTTCGCTAGACATTGACTTTTTGCGATCGCTATAGTGATTCGCAAAACAGTGATTCCTATGGGGGAATTTCGCTGGACAATGTTTGGTCCCTGCTTCGTAAACCAATTTTCGCTAGACAACGATTTTGACAACTCCCTCTGCGCTCGCAAAATGGGTGTTTTCGGGACCTAAGCTTCGCAAGACAGCTATTTAAACAGTGGTTCGCAAAGCGGCTTTCCTACGGCCAATCCTTGCTAGACAATGACAATTCCTCCCCATTGGAACACATTAAACAGGCTTCAATGCATTCCAATAGGGAAATGCTTTTCGCTAGACAATGATTTCGCTAAACATTGATTTAAGTGGAATGGATTATCATCGTCTAGCAAGGCAACACTGTAATTGGTTCCACTGTCTTACTGCTCTAACAGGAGGTTTTTCTTGATATTCAGCCAAAATCTGGCTTCCTGTAACTTGAGCCCATTGTTGTGTGCCTTGCACTCTGGAATGATCGAGAACTGATCTTGCCCCTCCTCTGTATGACAGCCTTTCAAGGATTTGAAAAGTGTTATCATATCACCTCTCTGTCTTCTTTTCTCAACGCTAAACATGTCCAATTCTTTCATTCTTTCCTCAATGCATCACTATCTTGCTTGAACTACAGGCCACCTTTCTGAAGTCCGAGAGATAACCGTCATCATGTGCTTATCATGTCAATTATGATTTCTGGGGACCATCTTCAGGGATTTCTAGGTAAAGAGTGGATTGATATTCTCTTCTTCTGGGGGTGCCCTGGGACTGTGCAGCTTGTCCAAGGCCACACAGGCTGGCCCTTCTGGTATGCACAGTGGGGAACTGAACTCACAACCAGATGCCTAACTCAGTGTGCTATCCAACCAGCTAGTCAGAAATATAACAATGTGAAATTACAACCAGCAGATGGGATTAGTAGTGCTTCCTTTCCTACTTAAAGAGGCAGGAGAGTTTGGGCCACTCTTGCAGGAAGACAACACTTTTGAAATACAATTCAGTAACTCTATTTTCCTTTTCTTGCACTTTTCAGGGGCAAACTACAACACACACACACACACACACACACACACACACACACACACACACACACACACACACACACACACACACACACACACACACACACACACACACACACACACACACACACACACCCCTGACATTTTCCTGGAAGAGAAACTTCTAATTCATTCATATGCTTATGAAGGGAAGGGGAAGAGAGAGAGTAAAGGGGGGTGGACCAAATAATGGTGACAACGAAGCAACTTTTTAAGAGGCAGAAAACAATAACTTAAATTGGTTGATATCTCATTGAGTTGGGTATCTGGCTGATGAGACAGAGGTTGGGAGTTTGATTGCACACTGTGCCTTTTGTGGAGAAGAGCCAGCCTGTGTGGCCTTGGGCAAACTGCTCATTCCCAGGATGTCCGTAAAAGAAGGGAATGGTAAACCACTTCTGAGTATTCTCTGCCTAGAAAACCCTGAAAAGTATTGCTCGTATAAGTCAGAATTGACTTGACAGCACATTATTATTATTGAGCTATAAGTTGTGCTTCCTTTTTTTTAACATTATGTATTAGCAGAACTGCTATATTCCGAGGCTTTCCATGAAATAGGACCATGTCTGTGAAAATATTTACAAGCGCCACAATGACAAACTAACATTTCGTATTTAGAAAAACAAAAACAGAGGCAGTCTAGATAAATAAAGAAAGGCTTGCTTCACACTGAGAGTAGATTTGTGCAGTTCTTTAAAAAAAAAAAAAAACACCCACCGAACAACAATTTACACTTGCAGTCTCTTAGCAACGAAAGGCAATAGAGAGCACCATGTCCAATGGAAAATATGGCTGGGATTTTGGCATGAAAGGTAAATTCTCACAATTAAATATCAGCTGGGATTCACTTGGATCTGCTTTCACAGAGGAACTAATCAGATGTTTAATAACCACTACTTGCCAAGAATGTGGCTGAAAGCTGGCTCTTTACATCATGTAATGGTGCATTTTTCAACCAATTTGCTGGGTAGAAAAGTGGGACTTCTCTTTTGAATAAACATGCTTGAGACTGCACTGCACCTGTCCTAAGGCTACAGTCCTAAGCGTGGTATCCTCCATAGTTCAGAAAAAAAACCACAACCAAACATTTTTCAGAACTATAGAAGCCCAGAACATCATTAAGACGACAAGATGAACATTTAACCCGGCTTATTAACATCAGCCAAGCAGGACTGCAAACTGGGGGGGGGGGCACATCTGCATCCAACTACTAGGTAATACTATCAACTTGGCTTCAACTAGCTTCACCTAGTGCATAAGTGGTGGAGGTTTGCCACATTTCTGTAACTCCTCCCTGGAACATTGTGTTTCCAAAGAAGCCGATTGGGGCGGAGGAAATGCAAAATCCTGGCAGCCCTTTGTTCGATGAGCTGGGATAGAAAAATCCAAACAAAGGGCCACAGGGTGGAATTTGCAATATACACCTCTGACTTACATCCCTGACTTGGGTTTGCAGCCTGCATTTTGGAACTCACCTTCAAGAAACCCTTGGCATGCTACTGCTTGTGCATCTGACTGTACAACTTGCTGCACAACTCCAGCAAAGTTCCATTTGTTTTTCCAGTTGCACAAGCAGCAGTGCATTTGTGCTTGTGGTTCCCTGCCATCAGGCCTGCTATTACTTGTACAATCAGCTGGACTGGTCCCCTCATTCCCCGAACCACCAGTTCCCAAATACTGTATAATCCAAAACTAGATTCTGCAAAGATGTCCGATGAGGTAGCTGCGTTAGTCTGTTGCAGCAAAACCAACAAAGTGTTATGTGGCCCCTTTAAGGGTAGCGAATTTTGTTTGGCATAAACTTCCATGGATGTAGCCCAATTCTGCAGATGCATGAGGATTAGAGATGGGGGTATTCGTATGTGTGTGTTTAGTCGTGTCCGACTCTTCGTGACCCCATGGACCAGAGCACGCCAGGCCCTCCTGTCTTCCACTGCCTCCCAGAGTTGTGTCAAATTCATGTTGGTTGCTTCGCAGAAACAATCCAGCCATCTAATCCTCGGTTGTCCCCTTCTCCTCTTGCCGTCACACCTTCCTAACATCAAGGTTTTTTCCAAGGACTCTTTTCTTCTCATGAGATGGCCAAAGCACTGGAGCCTCAGCTTCAGGATCTGTCCTTCCAGTGAGCACTCAGGGTTGATTTCCTTTAGAACTGATAGGTTTGTTCTCCTTGCAGTCCAGGGGATTCTCAAGAGCCTCCTCCAGCACCACAATTCAAAGGCATCAATTCTTCAGCGGTCTGCTTTCTTTATGGTCCAGCTCTCACTTCCATACATCACAACAGGAAAAACCATAGCTTTGACTATTCGGACTTTTGTTGGCAATGTGATGTCTCTGCTTTTTAAGATGCTGTCAAGATTTGTCATCACTTTCCTCCCAAGAAGCAGGCGTCCTTTAATTTCGTGGCTGCTGTCTCCATCTGCAGTGATCCTGGAGCCCAGGAAGATAAAATTTGACACTGCCTCCATGTCTTCCCCTTCTATTTCCCAGGAGGTGATGGGACCAGTGGCCATGATCTTAGTTTTTTTGATGTTGAGTTTCAGGCCGGTTTTTGCACTCTCCTCTTGCACTCTCATTACAAGGTTCTTTAATTCCTCCTCACTTTCTGCCATCAGAGTGGTATCATCTGCATATCGGAGGTTGTTGATATTTCTTCCGGCAATCTTAATTCCGGCTTGGGTTTCTTCCAGTCCAGCCTTCCGCATGATGTATTCTGCATATAAGTTAAATAAGCAGGGGGACAATATACAGCCTTGTCATACTCCTTTCCCAATTTTGAACCAATCAGTTGTTCCATATCCAGTTCTAACTGTTGCTTCCTGTCCCACATATAGGTTTCTCAGGAGATGGATAAGGTGGTCAGGCACGCCCATTTCTTTTAGGACCATAGTTTGCTGTGGTCCACACAGTCAAAGGCTTTTGCATAGTCAATGAAGCAGAAGTAGATGTTTTCTGGAACTCTCTGGCTTTCTCCATAATCCAGCGCAAGTTAGCAATTTGGTCTTGAGTTCCTCTGCCCCTTCGGAATCCCGCTTGTACTTCTGGGAGTTCTCGGTCCACATACTGCTGAAGCCTACCTTGTATGATTTTGAGCATAACCTTGCTAGCATGTGAAATGAGTGCAATTGTACGGTAGTTGGAGCATTCTTTGGCACTGCCTTTCTTTGGGATTGGGATGTAGACTGATCTTTTCCAATCCTCTGGCCACTGTTCGGTTTTCCAAACTTGCTGGCATATTAAATGTAGCACCTTAACAGCATCATCTTTCAAGATTTTAAATAGTTCAACTGGAATGCCATCACCTCCACTGGCCTTGTTGTTAGCCATGCTTTCTAAGGCCCACTTGACTTCACTCTCCAGGATGTCTGGCTCAAGGTCAGCAACTACATTGTCTGGGTTGTACAGGATATCCAAATCTTTCTGATATAATTCCTCTGTGTATTCTTGCCACCTCTTCTTGATGTCTTCTGCTTCTGTTAGATCCCTCCCATTTTTGTTTTTTTATCATGTTCATCCTTGCGCAAAATGTTCCTCTAATATCTCCAATTTTCCTGAACAGATCTCTGGTTTTTCCTTTTCTGTTATTTTCCTCTATTTCTTTGCATTGTTCATTTAAGAAGGCCCTCTCGTCTCTCCTTGCTATTCTTTGGAAGTCTGCATTCAATTTTCTGTAGCTTTCCCTATCTCCCTTGCATTTTGCTTCCCTTCTCCTCTCTGCTATTTCCAAGGCCTCGTTGGACAGCCATTTTGCTTTCTTGCATTTCCTTTTCTTTGGGATGGTTTTCGTTGCTGCCTCCTTTACAATGTTACGAGCCTCTATCCAAAGTTCTTCAGGCACTCTGTCCACCAAATCTAGTTCCTTAAATCTGTTCTTTACTTCCACTGTGTACTCATAGGGGATTTGGTTTAGATTATACCTGAGTGGCCCAGTGGTTTTTCCTACTCTCTTCAGTCTAAGCTTGAATTTTGCTATGAGAAGCTGATGATCAGAGCCAAAATCAGCTCCAGGTCTTGTTTTTGCTGACTGTATAGAGCTTCTCCATCTTTGGATGCAGAGAATATAATCAATCTGATTTCGATATTGCCCATCTGGTGATTTCCATGTATAGCGTCGCCTCTTGTGTTGTTGGAAAAGAGTGTTTGTGATGACCAGCTTATTCTCTTGACAAAACTCTATTAGCCTTTGTCCTGCTTCGTTCTGAACTCCAAGGCCAAACTTCCCTGTTGTTCCTTTTATCTCTTGGCTCCCTACTTTAGCATTCCAGTCCCCTAGAATGAGAAGAACATCTTTCTTTGGTGTCAGTTCTAGAAGTTGTTGTAAATCTTCATAAAATGGGGGTATTCGTATACAAATACAAATATCCCCTCACAGGTGGAGATAAAGAGAATCTGGGCCGGACTGTCCACTCATAATTCTGCCATTGATGCGAGCTTGATGGAGCCTTTCTATCGCTTCATTGTCCGCAATGGATTAGCCAGCCCTGGCAGGAGATGGGATGACAAGCCTCTCTGCCAGGTTGCAGAGTGGCTAATCCAATACAGACAATGGAGCGATAGGAAGACTCCGTCGAGTTCACGTGAGCGGCAGAATCGTGAGTGGTCTCTCATTATCTCCACCTGTGGGGGAAATGTTCATATTTTTATATGAATACCCCCATCTCTAATGAGGATCATACATCTGCAGATTCAGCCATAGATTTATATGCACACTGGTTCTGGTTATGGGGGTGGGAGACAATGAAATGAGATACCAAAAATGACAGTGGTATTACCAATGTACTGGTCCTGAACTTCCAAAAGGCTGGTCAGGGTAGACCTCTTTGTCCCACTCCCTTTGTCCGTACTTCCCTCACATGGCAAGTAGCAATTTTGAAAAAGAAAGGCCATTCTTTTTCATGGAGGCAAGCATGCTGAGGTCCGCTCCGCCAAGGCACTCTCCTGCCGTGGCGGGGACGCTTTGCCCTCCTGCTTGGAAAGCAGCATCGCACAGGTGATGCTGCCTTCGGAGGGGAGGGAAAACTGAATTTTCAAAAGTCTCCATTTCCCCAGCTCAGCATCTTTTGCAGGTTTAGCCAGCAACAAGAGCATGTGCTGCAGCTGTGCGAGACAGTAGTTTCACTTTCTCGCATGCACCTGTTTTTCATTGGAGGAGACCTCTTTCGCTCAGAAAGGATTAAGTCCCATTCAATTTGTTTTTATTATTAAACTTCTTCACTTGTAGTGGTTAATTTTGTCCTTAGAATTGTTTTGCTTCCTTTTAGTTTGCTTCAGAGCACAGGGTGTGGGTGTGTTTTTGGTTCTTCCCCTCCACAGGCTTCACAGCCGGGGGGAGGAATTGGCTTTCTTGTTGTCACGTTCCTGGGGGTTTCAACAGCAAAGTCCGATAAGCCAGTACAATATCAGAAGTTCAGAGGATGCAGAGCCGATACCAAAGTGCAAAAGCCAAATCACAAACCATGAGCCGAGGTCAGGGTCCAAAACCAAATCACACAACGTTGTCCAGGGTCAGAGTCCAAAGCCAAGGATCCAGAAAACAAGGTTCAAGGTATCCAGGAGCATGGATGCGAGCCAGAGGTTTGTTGCTTCCATGAGCTTAGCTGATTATATAGCCAAACAATCATTGAACTCCTGGAAGCCTTTCATCCTGTCAAAACTCAGGACTAGCTAACCTGATGTTTTTGCGGGCAGCATTCAGGCGATCCTCTGACCTTTGTGTCATAAGTCTGCCGAAGTCTAGCCCTCACCCTGGCTACTGGGGCAGGAGAATCTGGTGGCGATTCAGCTGTCTGTGCTGCACCACCAGACAGGGTCTCAAGGCTCGATGGGAAGAGCTGGTTGGGGGGCGGGTACCATTTCATAGAGCAACTGAAGGCATGCTGTTCAACGGACAGCACAATTCAGTAATAGGAGCTCACCCTGGTCTAGGAAGCGTTCAAAGAACTAGGATTATCTGGACATAAAAGAAACTTGCACTACGGTAGGTCCCCTTGTATTTTGGGGAATACAATTTAAATAGTTAATAAAGTTGTGGCCCAAGTTTTAATCCAACATTCTGTGTTTCACCTCATTATTTCCGGGCTGGGAGGGCAAAGAAGTGGGATTCTCCTTCTCATGGAACATGAGGATGATGATGATAATGGTGATACACCATCAGAGCTACAAAAATGTCAACAACATATTGCCATTAGGAAAAGCATATATACTATGTCAATATTTAACAGACACTTAGGATTTTGGTTAAAACTTGTATCTGTTATATAATGCCAGTCAATATTTTTATAATTTTGATTGACTGTGCCCAGTATTTTTGAAAAAAAACAACAACAACAACAATAAATGTGAGATCTGTGAGGGACATTATGGATCATTGATTCCAACCCCTGTCAAGGAGGCACAGCGGGGAATTGAATTCCCAACCCATGGCTCCACATCCAGATTTCAAAATCACTGAGCTCTGTGAACAAGAACCTCTTTTCTTTAGAGTCATTGCTTTCCAAGAGAAGAAAGCAATGATGAAGGGGGCCATGTCTCTGCTCATCTGCTGTTTAATGGTTGTACTGGATAAAACTGAATAATGCTCAAATCGGGCTATAGAATTTAGGCCTGCTATAAGAAAAAAAATGTGATCATAATATGTAGTTTAAACTTTTTTATATATATACAGTTGGCAATGGTGTTACATAGACGTTGCCACTTTCCACTTGTGATCCTCCCTGATTTTCCTATGGTTCTTGTCTTTCTCCTTTCCAATAGTGTGTGTGTCTGTGTTTGTATATATCAAGGAGAAACAGATCGGTTAGTTGGGTGGTATTTTTTTCTAATGCTAGCATTAGAATTGCTCTTGGTTCAGCAATATATTGCTTTGTTATTGTTATGTATCTTCAAGTTGCTTTTGACTCTAGTGAACTTATAAATCAGTGATCTCCAAAACAGCTCTGCTCAGGTCTTGCAAACTGAAGTCTGTGGCTTCCTTAATTGAGTCAATCAATAGACAGTTGCTATCTTTCTGTATCTCTAATAACACCTAATAGAAAAGAGCTCAGGAACCTGTCACTTCACACTGTCTTACAGAATTCCAATTACCTTCCCCTTCACCAGCTTTGCTAATGCTGAGGTATTGTGGGGATAGCAGTTTATCAACATCTTAGAGACCAAAGCTTTCTTATTCCTGTAGCAGAGCCTAATATAAATGTCTGCTCCCTTCCCCCATACTCCACTTGGAAATTAAATTAAGACTTGCTTCGAACACCAGCCAGCTTTTTCCTTCTTTCACCCTGCTGCTTTCCGAATGAAGGGGGCACCAAAAGCATTTCTCAGTCTTTTATATCTTTTTTCAAACCACCATGAAATCTGTGTTTTCTACTTCTCTTTGCTATGTTTTATTCCCTGTGTTTTATCAGCTGTTTCACTTCACAGTAGTGTTGTTTAATGTTACAGCTAACGGACAGGTCAGAGATGGGCTAGAACGGGGTGAGCAGTTCAGGTTGCTCTTACAGAGCCCCAACATCTAATTCAGTTAAGTTGATGATCAATGGCTGTGTAAGTTAGGTGACTATAATAAAGCCTTACCCCCTCCCACACTCATCCAACCCAAAGTTTTTAAAGATACAACTTCTGTTTCTACTCTTCTCCTCAGTCTCTCTGCTTCAAACTCTGGACAGAAGGAAACAACTACATGAAATTTTGGTGGGAAAGAAACTATTTCTCTCCCCCCCCCCCCCCAATCCATCGTACCTTTTTTCTTGCTTTCCCTCTCCTTTATAATCTTACCATCTCCCTTTGAACATTCTGATCCCAGGTTGTCAAAATCCGACTTCCTGGGACCCTCAAAGAGCCTCTCTGTGGCATCTAGTGCATAAAATATGAAAGGACCACTCTCCTGATGTGATGAAGTACACCAGCTGTCCAAGCAATCCTTATTAACTGCGGTTTTAAAATCATTTAACTTTATACTGTATGGCTAATGAAGTGATGAAGATTACCAGCTTTGCATGCATGCGTTTTAAGTTCTGAACTCTGCACGTGTACCAAAGTACTATCTATCTTCAGGGTTCAATGAGGCTTACTCCCGGAAAAAGGGTTCATAGGGTTGCAGTTCCTTAACAGTGCAAAACAATGCAGATATATGCTGAAATAGACCCAAAGAATTGTGTTCTTACTCTTATAAAAGGCTTATCTATTTGTTAGTTACATTAGTTTGGAGCAGAAATGCAATAGTTGCAATAGTGTAAGTGTTTTCTCATTCTAGGAGGCACCCCATCACACATTTTGGTATGCATCCTTCAGTCTCAAGAGACTAGTAACGTGCTCTGAATACAGGACTTGGAACAGCATCTAGTGTGGCTGAAAAGGCCAATATGAGAGTGACAATCCCTTCCCTACTGAAGACAAATCCAATCTGTCCCCTGTTCAGCTCCCTGATTTTGCTGGTTTTGGGACTGCCTCTGCCTCAGCCTGCTGGGCCATGCTACACCGTCTGCCTCTAGGCTGAATGTTCAGATGTCAACGAATGTTCAGATGTCTCTTCAAAACAGGAGAGGCCATGCTACACCGTCTGCCTCTAGGCTGAATGTTCAGATGTCAACGATTCCCATCTGTTGAGGATGATTCCTAAGGCCTTCAGATCCCACTTGCAGATATCCTTGTATCACAGTTGTGGCGATTTCCCTGCACTAATTCTCCATACGGAGATCTTTTGGAATCTGACCATCAATCATTCTCACCACATGCCCAAGCCAACATAGAAATTGCTGTTTCAGTAATGTAGACATGCTAAAAATTCCCATCACACAACTGATAACACAACCACTGACCACTGCAAGGCGAGGCATGCAAAGGAAAGCACAGTGGAGTTGGGTGGGGGATACTTTCCATTACTGCATAACATAACAGGGTAATAATAACCACGGGCTCTCTTTACTCCAAATGTTGTATTTGTTTTTCTGTAAACATATATAATGTTCAGTAAAATGCGTAGTTGTGGAAATAGTTTGTTTGCAGGGAGGGATGTTGTGATTAAAAGACACTTAAGCTACAATCCCACAGCCATATATCTGTGAGTAAACCCCACTGGATACAATGAGACTTATTTCTGAGTAAACCTGCGTAACATTACACAGATAAACCTTTTAAAACAATTTTAAAAAGGTGTGGTTATACAAACTGCTGCATTAAGTTATACAACATTTTGGTATTTTATTTCTTTGCTCTGCAATGTTTGCATTTCGGTTAAACACAAGGTCCAGCAGAGATCAAAGCCAGACTTTCCTACATTTTCTGTTCTGGCCCTCCAACATTTCTCTTTTGCTGCAAAGTCCCATATCAAAAACGTTGGATTAGAGCAAGGCTTATCCTTCACCTACTGCTATTCTGCTCCTTCTTTCACAGAAGAAGATTACATCTTTGGTGGGACAGAAGAATGCTTCTAGCTGCTACTGTTTTCCTCTCTGCCTTTAGCAGAGAAAAGAGGTGGGATGGAATGGAATGGAATGCCAGTGGATGCCTTAGCAAAGGGAACTTTGGAGCACTCGATGCTGCTTCTCAGACCTTTCTTCAGTATCATAAGGTAAGGTAATCCAGTTTAGGTCCCAACCTAACTTGGACCCAAGTTGGCTTCCAACTCATTTCCAACGGTTAACATAGAGTTTGCATTTATTTATTTATTTATTTATTTATTTATTTATTTATTTATTTATTTATTTATTTATTTATTTATTTATTTATTTATTTATTTATTTATTTATTTATTTATTTATTTAATTTATATGCCGCCCACTCTACCCAAAGGTCTCTGGGCGGCTTACAACAATTAAAATTCAACACAATAAAATATAAAATGATTAAAATACAATTAAAATACAAATTAAAATTTAAATTGCCATCATCAAGACCCACAGTTAATGTTATTTCAATTAAAAGCCTTCTGGAACAGGAAGGTTTTGACCTGGCGCCGAAATATCATCAGTGTCGGCGCCAGGCGAATTTCAGTTGGGAGGGCGTTCCATAGTCTGGGGGCAGCTGCCGAGAAGGCCCTTTGTCTACAAGCCATCCCTCTTACCTCCTTGAGGGATGGCTCTTTCAAAAGGGCCCCCTGGCTAGATCTTAAACAAAATTCAAACTGGATTATCTTCCTGTTACACACACAACAAAACCTAAACCAGTTGGCCAATTCTGGTTTTGCTACTGTTGATTTCTGAGACAAGTAAATAAATAACTTTTGTGACAGTTTCATATAACTGAACTCTGAGCATAGGAGGGGATGCTCTTACCATTTTAAGTAATTTGATATAAAAGAAAACCCAGTTGGTATTTTCTTATTCAAGAGAGCTGTATTAGGAATGCCCACAATTGACAGCTTTCTATGCCACCTCTGGAAAAAAGAAAATGTAAACACAATGGTAAATATTAAAAGATAAACATTTGAACAATTTGAAAGGGAGCAGGGAACTAAAGAAACAACTCTGCCTTTTTACTTCTCGTTCCTCTCCTACTGGAGGCTGGTCATCATCATGGCTCCCTTTACTTCGGATGTGGCAGCTCTACGCACTGATGTTGTATTGCATCTAAACCACCCTCACAGGTTTTTCATTCATGAAGTTCTTCTTCCAGCACTTTCCCCACATATTTTACTTGGAATGGTTGAGCTGTAACAGTTTGTATTTTTCATTTCTCTCTTCATGGTCAACGTATTATGGCTTTCTGCCTTTTATGTGTGTTACAATTTCTTCATTCATTTTAGTTCTTCTTCATTGGTCACCTTCTCAACCCAGGAAATTATTGGTGTCCTAGGAGAAATCCACATGTCAAACGTTTCCTTTAAAAAAAAAAAAAATTACCACCTGAGTTAATGCATGATTTCATGCTATACAGTAGAACTGAGACTACACAGCATCGTCCAATGAGCATTCTCAAAGCCGGTTTTAAGCAGATTATGTTCTTCATGCTTAGGAAGATATTCTGGGCCACCTCTCTTCTGACTTCTACTGACAGCTCTAATCCCACTGTCCAGTTTTATTTGGTAAACTAAAATTGTTCGCAATAGGTACCCAGATATTAAAATTCCAGCTGTTAGTGCTGTCGTCTTATTATCATCAGAAGCACATTTGGCAGAATAGAAGAGAGAGACTTCTCAGTGGCTGCTCCCAAGCTCTGCAACTCGGTTAGAATCAAACTAGGTCCACCTCTGTTGTCCTCCTACTGGCAGACAAATGCAGTTTTTATTCTATAATTCACATGACCTGACATAGGTTTCAATATGATGGATATTGCTTATATTGTTCATCTGCTTTTAATCTACACATTTAATTCCATTTCTACTTATCTGTTTTTCTGTTTCAAGTGTCACTTTGGATTTTATCTGTAATTTTCATATCAGCTGAATACTACTCTTTGTATCCAAAAGGTGGGATATTATTTTAAGAAGAAAATTACAAAACAGAAAGAGGAAAACTTCTTTCTAAGTGTGATGTGGCATGCAGCATATCAGCCATCACAATTTAATGAAATGGTTTATTTTTAAATATTCAAATAATATTTGGTTTTCTGATTTTTTTTAATCTTTTTTTTTAACTTTAGTCATGGGAGGAGACCCACATTTATGTTCGAAAAAGCTAGAAAAGACAGCATGGAACAGTAACTTAACTACTGCCTGCTACAGCCTCCTTTGGGGTTTTTCCTGCCCTCACACTCTCATAAACTCATTCCAAGGATTTGGTTTATATTTTAAGTGATATTCAAAGTCCTCAGCATGAAGCTTAGGGCTTTAAAGGTCTTCTGAGATTATAGTCATAACTGTTGACTTTAGAACCAGGTAATATCTTTGCTCTTCTACAAACAGGTTCCTTGTGTAAAATAGGTCATAGCCTTGGAATGAACAAAAATCTGCTTGAAGACAGTTTGAATTAAAGTGAATGAAAAAGATTGTATCAGTCAAGAGAAGGGCACACCTATACAGGGCTGTTATTATGATTAATATAGCTTCGTAGTCGATTATAACATTTTATAGCAGTATTAAAAGCACACAATTTTTTTCATTCTAGTCTCTGTAGGAAACATTACAAAGAAATATATTGAGTAGACTTCTAAAATTGTTTTTCCCCAAAAGTAATCTTCATTTCCTCCAACCCTGAAAGTCCTTACACACCCGTAAAGGCCGAAGCCTTTTCCCTCAAAATGGCCAGTCAGAAGTTTTTATTGTTTGATATGCCATTGGAAGCACTACCGAGAGTAGCCCATTGAATTCACTGCCAAATGGTGAGCCAACACTTACACAAATCGCATTAATTCAGTGAGTCTACTTTAGATGGGACTACCAGTTAGAGTCAACCCTGCACTTTCATTCTTCTGTTTGTGAGCTTCCTGGAGAACTTGTACTATGGGCTGGACATATAAAGGATAAATCTAACCTCTTGTTTTCATTCCCTTCAAGATTTCGAACCTACTATTACAGTGGAAAAATATCATTCTATTTAAAAAAAAAATACTAACCACCATATGGGTGCAACAGGACTTTACCAAACATCAAAGTTCAACTGTGTGTGTGTGTGTGTGTGTGTGTGTGTGTTTATAATGCTTTGATATTTTGATATTCAGTGAAATTATTATCTATTCAATCCAGTATGTATTTATTTTGTTTAATTTATCTTTGTTATTTTTTCAGCAGTAAACTGCCAAGGAAAAGCCCTCCCCACCAAATACTGGCAGAAGCAGAAAGCAAGAATTGAAAGCGCTGGAACTTTTATCTTCAACAGCTGAAAGCTCTGGCATTTGAACTTTTTCTGCTTGGGCTCTAATGGGACTTCCCTCGGCCCTTCCTTCCCTAATTTATGCCTTTCATAGCCTGGCCAAGTTTCTTTATATAGGTTCCCCTGTGCTGTGAGGGAGTGAAAAAGTCAAGAAGACAGTATCCATGCTAAAGCATGATAGAGAGAGAGGGGTCCCACCCCCCACTCAGCCCTTTCATTTAAAAAGGATCCTGTGTGTTACAGGATTTTGGAAGCTGCAAAGAAAGAAAGAAAGAAAGAAAGAAAGAAAGAAAGAAAGAAAGAAAGAAAGAAAGAAAGAAAGAAAGAAAGAAAGAAAGAAAGAAAGAAAGAAAGAAAGAAAGAAAGAAAGAAAGAAAGAAAGAAAGAAAGAAAGAAAGAAAGAAAGAAAGAAAGAAAGAAAGAAAGAAAGAAAGAAAGAAAGAAAGAAAGAAAGAAAGAAAGAAAGAAAGAAAGAAAGAAAGAAAGAAAGAAAGAAAGAAAGAAAGAAAGAAAGAAAGAAAGAAAGAAAGAAAGAAAGAAAGAAAGAAAGAAAATAAGTCTTCCATCTTGTTGGCTCAACTCAGCCTACTAAACTGAAGGCAAGCATTAACCTAGGGAAGGTATTTGTGTCCATACATGGACATGTCATGCTGTACATACAGAAAATGCTCTAAGATAGGTCATAATGCTGACAATCAGCTACAAAAATAAGACAGCGTTTTGTGTCTCACATTACAATGCTGTGCACACTTATTTTGCGAGTGAGCCCCATGGAATTCAAAAAGGCATAGAAAAGACTGCGCTGAAAATCACAACTCATGTAGATCTTGCACTAAATAAGATCCTTTGGTGGGTGGGTGAGTTGGTATTTTAAAGCAAGGAAAAGTATTCAAACATTGATGATGGTGGTGGTTCTATATTGGGTCAAAACAGATATGCTGGGATATACCTCGCAGTGTTTATCTGTCAGCAAAGCAGACCTCAGTGGTGGCATAGAATTTCTTCTCCGGTCTCCCATGTCTGCTCTTCAGCATGGAAAGATCCTCTGGAGCAGATCTGCAGGGCACAATGAGATGCACGAAGGCGAAGTAGGAAGGGAACCTCCGTTGCAGAAGAAGAGGTCCATACCTGTATGGAATGCAGCCGAATAAGTTTTATAAAATTCACTATTTTTTTTCCAAAATTCAACTATTTCCCCAAATTGAGGACATTAATCTCAACAGATGAGAAGAGAGAGAAGGTTAGTCTCCTCAGGTGTCATTCTTCTAGTGAGGCAATAAACAGTCTGAAGAAGGTAGAAGAAGGGCCACCATTCTGGGTAGAAGAAGGGCCACCGCTCTGCACATGAAAACTAAGGGGTCCTTATTTTTCATGTACAGTCTCCACCTGTAGTGGATTGTCTCCTCTTCCAAGTGTCAACATGCAAAGAATAACAATGGAAGGGTATGAAGCTAGAACTCCTCCCCCTTCTCATAAGTTCAGAATAATGCTTTCCTGAGTATCTGAACAGAGCTCATATTGTCTGCTCATACCAAATACTAGGTCTGTACACAGTAAGCTAGTTATATACACAGTTAAGGAATCCTTTGTGCGCTGTTCTCTCATTTTTCCATTCTGCCTTATCATGCTTTAGCCAGGACAGGGTCAGCAAATCAACCAGCCAGCAGGAGAATATTAACACAGAGATAGTCTGAAGCCTGGGATTTTAAGAATGATCCTTAATTAACAGATTACAAGTTAACCAAGCCATTGGACCAAACTTGGCAGAAGCAAAAGAATTCTTCTGCAGCATCACTGAGAGAGAAGAGGGTTTATGATGAGCTGTGATTATCAGCATTTGCATCGCTTTCATTTTATAGCTCCTTTTGCGCCTACTCCATTCTTGTGACTTCTGACATTGTCTTAGTCTAATCCAGAAGAAAGAGGCAAGATAGACCAGGCCTCCAGGAGAGATTTTAGGCAGGCTGCCAAGAGGTACAGATGATTGGCAGACATTTCCTTACCGAAGCAGCAGAGGGCATTTGTACCCAAAGCCTGATAAAGATGGAAACAGAGGTAGTATCCAGATGGATATCTTATCTTAGATGGAGTACCATCTACCCAAATGTTCCCTGCTGTAATTATTTTTTTTCTTTGTTTGCATATTATAAATTACAACTTTGATTTGGAGCACATTTTCTGCTGCTTCACTCAGCTCCCAAAATTTCTAGTTGTCCCTCACAGAAGGGAATGGAGAGAAGAGGAATCAATAAAGAAATACAACAAAACCCACAAAGGAAAAGGGGGGCTGTTCCAGATACTATTTGCTCAAACTATTGAAGACCCACCTCTTCAGGCAGGCTTTTAACAGCCATAACTGAGTACCAGGATGCTGCTTTTTAGCTAAGTAAATTTGCTTTTAAAGTTTTAATTGTTTTAAATCACTTAATGCAATTATTATTATTATTATTATTATTATTATTATTATTATTATTATTATTATTATTATTATTATTATTATTATTATTATTATTATTATTATTATTATTATTATCATTATCATTATCATTATCATTATTATTATTATTATTATTATTATTATTATTATTATTATTATTATTATTATTATTATTATTATTATTATTATTATTATAGCTTTTTAATGTTTAATTTATTGTGTTTATAATTTTACTTGTTTTAACATTGTGAGTCACCTTGAATCCCCTCATTGTGAGAAAGGCAGCCTACAAATGAAACTACCCTGTTCACCTGAAAATAAGACCTAACCTGAAAATAACCCCTAGTATGATTTTTCAGGATGCTCATAATTTAAGCCCTACCCCCCAAAAAATGCCCTAGTTAAGTGAAACCCCGTTCTCCAGCATTGTGCAGCAACCAGAAGAAGATGGCATGACTGTATTTGAATAAATGTAGATCGTTGTACATGAAGAAAAAAAAACATCACCTGAAAATAAGCCCTAATGCATTTTTGGAGCAATAATCAAAATAAGACTCTGTCTTATTTTCGGGAAAACATGGTACATGCATTCATGCATAAAATAATAACCAAAACACCTCTGTATTATGAACCTTTTCCCCTTGCCTCATTGCTCCTGATCAGAATTCCTTTTCCCCAAACAGAAGCCATAACAATCCAGCAACTGGAATTAAATGTATTTGTTTATTAGTCTCAAAAAACAATCAGTTGCTATATAGAAGTTAAGAAGCATGTATTGTCAGAAGAAGAAAATGCTGTGTAGCTGTAAAGCTGTACACAGCAAAGAAAGTCTCAGAATTTAATAGCTGGCCTCAACAGTCCTGCTGGTAATAGGCTATACAGAAGTGATTTTTAAAAATGCACACATTTGAACACTGAATGTTCCTGAGTCATGTTGTGTGATTCACAGATCATATTCCCAGTTCAAGAGATTTACACACATCGTTCCTTTCTTCTTCATTGCCGTTTACTCAAGAAGTCTTATTAGCAAGAACCCTTGGTGAGCAGTTTACTGTCATTAAGATGTTTATTTTGCTTTTTTATGCACTGACTGACCTCCACACTGTGCATCATGGCCAGCTTTAGAACTTCAGCACTTACTACTGCAATCTGGCAATTACCCAAAGATGCTTATCAGATCACAGACCTCATCAAGTTTGATACCAGTACTGATCTCCTGTAATGTGCAATACAGAATTGACTAAGCTTTTGGGAACACACCCCAACTCTGTTTTGAGGAGTAGGGAGACAGTGGCCAGTATAACTGTAGAGGGGGGCAAATGCAGAATGGGTGGTCTAGGAAGGCCACTTATGCCCCAGCAGAGTTGTCTCAAGACCCTTGTGCTGCCCGAGGAAAAAACAGGTTGCTTCCACCGACAACACCATCATTCCATATAGTGTCCTCTCTTGAAAGCAGCAGGCTTGCTTAAAGACACAAAGAAAACTGCTGAGCATGCATAGGAAAAAACTGAAGCAAAACTGTCCCTTTTGGTGATGAACATTTTCTTTTTAGATGATTATTGCCCTCCTTGTCCTCCTGTTTGAAGACACCCGTTGTCCAATTTGGTGATGGGGTATTGGCCATCTTAGGAGACTGGCATTTTTGGAGAGAGAGGAGAACACAAATAATTTGGGCCGTGGCTACATAAGGCATCACCTGTAAATGTTTCTGGACATCGAAATCTCCAGGAGATGTAAATGTGTTTCCCCTATGTTGCTCCAAGACTGTTGAATGAACTTCCCTCAGAAGCCCAGACCAGATATTAAAAACTGAACAGCAAATAAATAGATAGATAGATAGATAGATAGATAGATAGATAGATAGATAGATAGATAGATAGATAGATAGATAGATAGATAGATAGATAGATAGATAGATAGATAGATAGATAGATAGATAGATAGATAGATAGATAGATAGATAGATAGATAGATAGATAGATAGATAGATAGCCCTCACATCTTCTGTCATCAACTCTCCTCAGAGGTCTGGAGGTTGAGAAGTCTGAAAAGCAGAACTGCATGTATTTTTATTTGTTTTATTTAAAATATTTTACCCTGCATTTCCCCTTAAAAAGGGCCCAAGATGGCTTACAAATATCAGAAGATTTATTTAAAGCTGTCAAGAGTGAGTATACAAACACTAAAAAGGATCAAACAAATACCATACTAAAAATAGTAAACAAAAACAGTACTAAACAGTACTATGTTCAAGCAGTATGGTACAACAATCCATTTAAAAACCTCACCCAGGCAGCCAGTCACTCAGGAAAAGCTTGCCTGAAGAGAAAAGTCTTTGCTTGTTTGCAGACGGAAAGCAAAGATGGGGCTAGTCTGGCGTCTTCTGGGAGGGAGTACTAAAATCTTGGAGCAGCAACAGCAACAGGCCATCTCACGTGTCCCCACCAAATGTACCTCTAAAGGTGGTGGGACTGAGAGAAAGGCCTCCCCTGGTTATCTTAACACCCAAGCAGGTTCATAAAGGGAGACAGAACTCTTGGAGCCAAGCCGTTTTGTATCCGTAAGAGCTCTCCATGGCATTTAAAGTCCAGCAAAATGAGGGTTCTAATTTGCACAGGAACGATGGAGACTTTATCCTTACCATGGTGCCACAAATTAGTTGTGCAGTCATTTGGAAGAGATGGTCAAAAACATGACATAAAACAAATCCATTGCCAAAGCTCAAGCTAGTAGAGAAAACCCATCCCAACACAGTTTCCTTGTAGCTGTTAAAGAGCTAATAGTAAAAGCAAAAGAGCATCACTTCCTCTGTTTCTTCTTTTACTTTCTGTTTTTCTTCCTTCAAAATGACAGCTTGCAGCTGAAGTACTATAAAAACAGTGACATAATATGCTGTTTTACCCCTAATGAGATGAAGATTGCTTAGGTTGTCTGTATGCTTGATACCCTGATTACAACAGTACTGTCTCTACATCTTCACTTTGTACAGTTGTCTGTTCAACAAGAGAATCTGTTGGCAGCTGCTCTCCCATGTCAGCCCTTATTTGATTCTCTTCCCTTCATGTCAAGGGAGCTTTTAACATCAAGGGTAAAACGTTGTTGGTTTTCTCCTCACTCGTGAAGGCTAAAATTTGCTCTTATGTATGCTAGAGTACAAGGTTCACAGTTCAAAGAGGTTGCAGAATAAAATAATACAAGGAAAGATCAGGCTTCAAGGGATTGTCTTAAAAGCATGAAACCAAATACACACCACCTCAAAGAAATAATCACATTTGGGTTCCAAGTCAGGCTTGGGCCCAAAGTAACTATGTCTTCCTAACACAATTTAGGCATTCATAAAGATCTACACTTGGGCTAAATTCACCTTGCCAACTCAGACGGTTAGGTCCATTTTTCCTGGATTTCTCCTACTTAGAAATCTTGCCTTCACTTCCAATTTAGCACAAGAGGAGGGAAAATGGAAACATAACTATTGAATCTCAGAGGCAAAATTTTTCCAGTTACATTAAAAAAAAATTACTTCATTGAACTACGAACACAGCCAGAAGAATGATCTCTACCACTAACCTTTCAGTTTGTCTTTGCACCTGATATGAGATGTTTTCCTCTCTTCCCCCCACCCACCCCTCTCTTTACTTTTTTCAGCTCTCAGACTTAATGGAGGCCATAGCTTTGATGCTGTTCCAAATGCAGATGCCAGAAGAACCTCAGCTTTCCAACAAGCTCTGCCAATTTCAGCAATCATTAATTTTGTGTGCTAATTTTTCATTTCGCTGGTTTTGTCTCTTGAACTTCAATGAACCACTTTATTTGAAAGCGAGGATGTGCTTCAAAAATACAGAAACGAAGCAAACCAACAAAAGTCCTCCCTCTCTCATTTGCGAAAAATAAAACAAAATACACTTCTTTTTGGTAGATACTAACCAGATTTTCAGAGAATATAGATTTCCTCTTAGTAGCTTCAGAAATTCGACTAATATACTAAATATTTGTATTATGACTCAGTAAAGATTTTTTTAAGGAAAGAAAAAGAAACCTCAATTGAAAACCAACTTGTGCTAAAGTTTTTTTTTCTATGTCTTCCCTTGCGCCACAGAATGGTTATGCTGAATTGATTTCTGAATAGAAGAAGGATTTGGATTATATAAAATACATTATTGAATGCCAGAGCTTGGAGGTAGTTATGAAAACTTGTTACTTGTAATTAGTTCCGTTTCCCAATAATCAAAATATATCTATATTAACTTATTATTGTAAATTAACAAAGGATGGTGCCACTCTATAGACAAATGGCAATCAGGACTGGGTGGTGGTGGTGGTCCCTGCTGCAAAGCTTGGGAGAGGCACATCCCCTTTGGATCCTCCACCTTTAGTTACTTCTATAAATGGGGGCTGGCATCACTATATGGTGGTGGAGAAATATCACATTGTTCAACTACTGTCACGCCTGTCTACCTTGTACTTTTTGTAGGTGTCAAAGCTAGGATTAGATAGAGAGATAGATGGAAGGAAAGCATATTTTGTATCACAGTCCAGCAATCTGTGTAATTTAACTAAAAAGGTGAACATTTTATGACTTTTGAAAAAAGCAAAGCAAAGAGGTATTTTGTAAACTGTAACTATAAAGGTAACTATTGATTTTGGAGCTTTGACATTATAAATGTAACCAGTTACTTTTAAAAACTCTCTAAACACGGTTGAATGTATGTAAGCCATAAGTAACATTAGAGTGAAAAAAATATTTTGCTGTAAAATATTTTGCTCAAGAAAACACACTGTGGAGATCAGGAATCACATAAAAATAAAATCTGTAGTGTTTAGGTTCAGCTAGCATTTGTCTGAATGCACCAATGTTCTTTTTCCCCCCTCAAATATGCTTCTGAGTGTCACATGGTGTTTTTTTACTATGACCTGTAACTTATTGTTATACAATGAAAAATGCAGAAAAAAGAAAGAAAAGAGGAGCACAGAAAAAGCCAAACAACAAATCCACATTTATTTTCTAGTAGAGATGAGCATGAACCTCAGTTCAGAGGTTTGTGTCAGTTCATTGGCTGGTTCCCCAACTCACCAGTGGGCGCGCACTACTCTCCTCCTCCTCTTCATATGTTTGTCCAGTCACAGTAGAAGCTTGCACTTTTCTCTTCTGGCAGCTGCCCCCTCAGACGAAGAGCCAGACCAGAGATTTTTGCAGCATTGCCTTTGAGTGGGTGGCTGCTTGTGGAGGCAAAGCAGAGGAGTCATCCAACGGGGTGGAGGGAGGGAACGCACAATACCTGTGATACCATGCCAATGAATGGGCACAAACGTCCAAACCTCCTGCTGCAACTGGACGATTGCAGGAAGAGCAGGTGAAGAGCAGCACATGCCAGCTGGTGAGTGGAGGAGCCAGCCAAGGGGCAGGGGAAGAGAACAATGAACCAACACAAACCTCCGAACCAAGTTTCGTTTCCATCTCTATTAGCCATGCCTATGTTAAAAGACTTAGTTCACCTGAAGACATGCTACAGCACAGTCCTGGGCAGGTTTACTACCAGCCAAGTTATGTTGTGTTCAGCCTGCTTATTCATGAGTTAAGGCTCTTTAGGAGGTCAGACTTTGAGAGAAATCTGACGGTGGTGCGAGGAAAGTGTTAGATAAAAAAACAACACTAGGCCGGGTAGAAGCTGGGTGAGGGGTAGGGAGGGGAAACTAGAGGAAAATAGGGACTAGGGATGTGCTATTCAATTTTTTTGGACTTTATCATCTCCCAGTAGTTTCCACTGAGAATTCCACCTGACAGCCCCATGGCTCTACAGACACCTACGTGTGGCTCACCCAAACAGAAGCCTAGCTGGAAGTCTTCGTGGCCTAGCTTCCTGTTCAAAAAGGAAGCTACCCCAGTGCTTGCTGGAAACTCTGAATGGCACATGTCTAATGGGTATACCAGTTTCAAGTCTTGCATTCTATCTGCTTTCTACCAGGAGGTGTCAGGGGACATCACAGAGCAGATGCAAATAATGTGGTAAGATGCCATGAAGTACCTGAACACGAGCATGAAGGGAACTTCAAGATGTTTCATGAGCATGCAGATCTCCTTCTGCCTGTGGGGAGTGAAATGAACAATGGAGGCAAATGGGAGCACAAAGAGATGGCCCACACTGTCCATTCTGTGGTGACACACTGCAGCTTGTTGGCATGACATCAGTAGAGACCTACTCTGTGATTTGGAAGAGCTAGAGGAGGAGGAGGAGGAGGAGAAGGAGGAGGAGGGTTGATGGAACATCCCTCTGCCCCAGAGAACACAAGTGACTAAAGGTGCTGGAAAACAAACAGAGAGTCACCAGGCACCATCAGTAAAGAACCCCAACATCTGTGGATGCAGCTGAAACAGAGAGGAGCTCCAGCCAATAACTATAAAGAGCTTTCCCAGTCAGGGCTGTTTTCCTGGAAACAAAAAGAATTCTTCATTTGCAACCAGTTTGGGACATCTTTGCTTTAAATTCCTTGTGATTCAACCTGGCTCCTCTCCAGTTTTGTTTATCACTCATAAAGGGCTCTGTGGCATTGACTAGAATTCCTTCTCCTGCCTTCCCTGTTCTGACCTCTGAAGTTTCCAATTTGTCTTGTCTTGGAAAGTTGAATCTGATCTGGACCAAACACATTGTTGGCGCTATATCTGGTTAAAAATAACAAAAGGTAAGCCATGCACTGGAGAGGTATCTTCCATGGGCATCATCGTGAGTCATGCATATGTGAGCAGGAGCAAAGTACTAGTGTGCAGTACATTGAACTCACACACACAAAAGTGTAGAATTAGGCACCTGGAGCAGTCCCCAAAATACTGCAACTTCCTAAAAAGGCAACAGTGGTGCTCACACCCATTGCCCAAACTGAAAAAGACACGGTACTCGTGCCCACAATTGTCTGGCTGCTGTCCAAGGCACATGTGACATCTTAGACAGCTAACAAAATACGCATGTGTAGTGAACAGCCCTGCCCTCATCTGTCCATCACAGTGGAACAGTGCAGAAGGAGCCAATGAGAGGATGGAGGTCGGAGCCAAGGGGGGAGGGGGCTGGATATAAAGGCTGGTGTATGGAGTATGAAGGGAGATTCTGGTAGTGAGAGACAGTGTGAAACTTAAAAGTGAACTAAGAGTGAGTTAGAGATCTGTAAGAACGCTGAATGGTACAGAGAGTTATTAGAGATTTAAAGTCATAGTAGGACTGATACAAATACAAGTAATTAGCAACCTGTGATTTACTTATCGAATATTAATCATATGTTAACTTCCCTGATTTAATAAAAGAGTTAAGTTTCAAAAGCACATATGTCTCCTTGATTAAATGGTATTGAAGCAGCAATACCTGGTGGCAGCGAAGAAAGAAGAAGGGTGAGAACCTTGTGAAGACCTGAGGAGATAGGGGCTTCAGAGGGGATCCCCACAGCTTGCTGGGCTGCTGATAGAAGACAAGAGCAGGGATGGCATCCATGTCTCTGCTAGAAAGAACACAAAGGGGGAGGGGTCATTATTTATTAAAAAAACAATCTACAATAACAGTCTAGAAGGGATCCTTGACTCTATCAATTAAAATTAAAAACCTTCAATTAAAAACTTCAATTAAAAAACTTTCAGGACAGGAAGGTTATTACCAGGCACTGAAATGTCAGTAACATCAGCACCAGTCGGATGTCGTGGGGGGGGGGCTTCCAAAGACCATTAAAAAGGAAGACTTCCTCCTCCAAATAAGGATGCGGATGCCATAGCCGACGGTAGTTCCCACCACTGCCAGAGGCTGCCTCTGGGGCATTATAGCAGCATTTGCCACCCTTGGCATCCTGCCTCCTAGACAACAGCCTCCTTCCACATAATGATGAGAAACTAACCGGTTGCCTTTTGCCAATGGAGAGTAAAGAGAAAGAGGACAAATATAGCATGCCTACGCTTGCTCCCGTTTGCACGTAAAACAACCATGAATTGAGAAAGTGTGCATGGGCCTTGTGTGTACTGACACATTTCCTACCCTACCTTTTACCCTGAAATGATCTCTTTTAAGCAAGTTGCAAAAAGAATGCATTGCTGGGCAGCACGATTCTGTATTGTGAGAAATCTGGTCTCTTATTCTTCAACTCAGGGGCACAGGCAGAAGCAACTTTCATAATCAGCTTGTTTTCTTAACATCAGGTTGCTACTGTACTTATGGCTATGGTAATTAGCTTCACTAGAATCTAGTGAAACTGTCCCCTTTGTATCTTTCTGATCTCTACAGAAGAAATGCAGAACTTCTTTTAGTAGTTTAATTATGAATCAGCAAGTATGTCCTTCAGTGAAATCCATAACTTCATAAGCAACACACTTCTGCCGTATTATATTTCTCATAAAGAAACAGAGCCATGTGCTTTTCATTTTACCCTCTAGACCCCCTGCCAAACTTATAAACACAAAAGAATGGTAGTAAGGGCAGGGAGCAACTTGAAATTCAAAGCAAGCAAGCAAGCAAGCAAGCAAGCAAGCAAGCAAGCAAGCAAGAAAGAAAGAAAGAAAGAAAGAAAATATTGATTACATTTTCCTGCTTGTCTCTTGTAGAGTGAAGCAAACATAGAACCATTACACTTACACTTAAAGCAAAAACAGCTGAATCCCCTTGGCTGCTTTTCCTCTGTAGCAGAAGCAATGAGACACGTTGGACGAATAGTTTGTACTCTGTAAGTGATTAAAATGGTTGTTATTATCCCTCCTTACCAAAGTCTATAAAACTAGGGGAAAGGAACACACCAGTCAACCTTGAAAGATAACATTTTGAAATGTTAAAATCATATTAATTATGGTTACATCCGTCTCCCCTTGCCTCCAGACACACACACGGCTTACCCTCTTTGATTTTTACCCACTCAGGGAGATGTTACTGTTTTTATTTTAGAACAAGAGGGCATGTTGAATTCTCATGAGATTTTGTCATTTAAGAATTGATTCATAATATTCTTTTCTTGGATTCAGACTGTGCTGAGGCCCATTTTTTCAGCTTAGGATCAAATTAGACAATGCACCCAGCATGCATTTAGCAATGGTGCTTCCTTAACTGGTAAAAGACATCTGTTTCTCCTAGTGTGTGCTTTTTTAATTCGTTTATCTTGCATTTAGCTATGCTTTGTTTTGGTTTTACTTACTAGAAGAAAAACCTCTACATGTTCATTGTAGAGCACATGCATTTCCCCCAAAATTTGTTTTATTTATTTAGTATGAGCAGGTAGTGAAAGCAGCATTACATCCATTCAATTCTAGAACCAGCACAGGATATGGGAGGCAGGCCCTTATGATGCCTCATACCTTTGTGATGTTACAGGTGCAGTAACAATTACAAAATAGTTCAAACTGCAATAGTTCAAGCGGCTTGCGCCCTGGATACCTGAAGGACCACCTCCTTCCATATGAGCCTACCCAGCAGTTAAGATCTAGCCAGGGGGCCCTTTTGAAAGAGCCATCCCTTAAGGAGATAAGAGGGAGGGCTTGTAGAGAAAGGGCCTTTTCGGCAGCTGCCCCCAGACTATGGAATGCCCTCCCAACTGAGATTCGTCTGGCGCTGATGCTGATGACATTTCTGCACCAGGTCAAAACCTTCCTGTTCCAGAACACTTTCAATTCAAATAATATCAGCTGTGGGTCTGATGGCAACTTTTAGAGTATATATTTTAATTGCATTTTAACTTATTTTTTAATGTATTTTAAATGTTATAAGCCGCCCAGAGACCTTTGGGTAGTGTGGGCAGCATATAAATAAATAAATAAATAAATAAATAAATAAATAAATAAATAAATAAATAAATAAATAAATAAAATGGAGTGTACATGATGGCATAGACCCTCTGTGATGACTTTAAAGGCTAATATATATATTTCACAACAAATTATTTCATCTGCATGCTTTCAAGAACTAAAGGGAGTTGCAAACAATGGAGTACTTCCAAATGTTTTTCCTAGAAGAGACCACTAGTATCAATGGGACTTATATAAGTGTTCATTAGCAAGTTCCATTCACTTAATGGGTCTTCTCTGCTTGTGATTATCAAGTGGATTTAGCTCACAGGGGTTTAGGGAAGAAAGCCCTCTGTGCAACCATGACATTCTACTATAAAATAATAATAATAATAATAATAATAATAATAATAATAATAATAATAATAATAATAATAATAATAATAATAATAATAATAATAATAATAATAATAATAATAATAATAATAATAATAATAATAATAATAATAATAATAATAATAATAATAATAATAATAATAATAATAATAATAATAATAATAATAATAATAATAAAGGCATGTGTAAGAGACATCTACTAAGATTCCTTGTCCCCATTCATTTCATAGTTATGTAGCCAATGGCCAAACATTGGGAATGACATTCCTATTTTCTTCCCATCTTATTTTCAACATTGTTGCCTCTTCTATATTCAACATCTAGCATCAACCAAAGATTTATCAGAAAATAAATCTTTTATAGGGAGATGCCACTGAAGTGCAATAGTTCAAACTGCAATATTTGGACGATTTGAATAAGTCTGACTGCGTCTGATCACCAGCCTATACATGGACCTCTCTCTTTCATTGAGGCCTGTTCCATTTGTAAAGGGTTGGAAAAATAATAGTAGCTCTTTTAAGAAGATCATGTGTAAAATACATTAGAGCTAAGCTAAAGTATAAACAGTACTGGGGGGGGGGACCAGGTAACCTCTGTTGGTGGTATGGCCAGCCATTTTGAAACCAACCCAAAAAGAAAAGTGATACAATACTTTAAAAATATAGTTAGATTTGAGTTTGCCTCAGTTCTGCCTGGGAACTAGAGCCATCTCTATTCTTTAAAAATGTGTCCACTTTCTTTTTTTGATAGATTATGGCACATGAATTACTAGTTAATGGACTGCCCAGCCAAAATTACTGCTGCAGCACAGGGGCAGGAGCTACCGTATTTTTCTGTGCATAAGATGCCCCCATGTATAAGATGCCCCCCACCTTTCTAACCCAAAATTTCTTTCTTTGCAAAAAGCTGCTTTCCCCCTCCACTTTTTGTGAGGGGGAAAAACAGCTTTTTGCAAAGAAAATGGAGGGGAAAAGCACTTTCCTCTCAAGAAAGTGGAGGGGGGAGGAGGAGCTTCGTCTTGGTGAAGCTAGCAGCTCTCGGGAATAGCTCCTGGGAAAAGCTAGAACCACTTCGGTCTGGGACCCTCCCAGAAACGGGGGAACCAAGGAAGAGTCAGGAGAGACCCTTCTGCAGCAGTTGATGAGCCACAGAAGTTAGAAGATTGGGCAGCAACTCGATTTTTCTTTCTTCTGGAAATTCACATCAGCACAGATGAAGACGGGCGCCATTTTTGGCAACTAGCCAAAGACAGCTCCGTTCGCCGAGAATAAGAAAACAGAAGCACGGCGAAAGTATACATCAAAGTAAGTGGAAGCCCTTGTTCTATGAAAAACCTCATTAAATAAAGAACAAGTGATTGTGTGCAAATTTATGACCAAATGAGATAAGGAGCGGCATTCCTAGCATACCAGCTTTTACTCAAGCTGAAGTTCAAGTCATTTCTAAAGGAACAGCCAGGCAGAAATAGCTCGTGTCTCCATTAAAGGAGGAAAAATAACTCTTGAAGAATCAACTGACAGGCTTTGAAAAAAATAAATTCTGTTGCAAGCTGTTCACTTTGGACCCTTTTCCTCTTTGGATATATATTTTTAGACTGTGTGGGACTCTGCTTTCCGTGGATAATATATTTGCCGGGATCCTGATTGCTGGACCTCCCTTTTCGGGGGAGGAGAAGGAAGCCTCTGGAAGTAAAAGGGAGAAGAACGGACTGTGAGCTGTGAACTGGGGGCTATGTGGTTTGAACTGAACTGGGATCTTGACAAATGACATTCTAATAATAGAGTCTTGCCGGGTGAAGGTTAAAACAAACTTGGAGAAGAGAAAAGAAGGGAAAAGAAGAAGCAACCGGTCTGAAAGTTATCAGTGACGTGGAAAAGGACTGGACTACAAAGACACTTGAGAGATTCATGTTTTAGATTCCATCTCTTACTTGAATGTACCTGCTATCTTATTGCTAATATTGTATAGTTGCAAGGTGAAATATTAGAAATATTGGATGTGTATTGGGGTAAAGGGGAGAGGGAATTTTAAGTGAAAATAGTGGAAACAGAAAATGGAACCTCCCCCTGAGAAAATTACAGATCGGTGGCTAGACTGGAAAACCTCTTTTCAGATGTCACTGTTGCAAAAATTCATGCAGGTAAATTATTATATTGACCAGATGGAAGATGTGATTGGAGGCTCTAGGGGAGGGAAGGTAGCGGAGGTTAAATTATACCAAAAAGAGTTCTCAGAACCGGCTGTATTGATGAAGATATCAGATAATATACAAGGGATGGAGGGCCACCCAGTAAGCGATGTAGCGATAGCAGATAAGAAAATTGAGGTTGAAAAGCAAACTTTGAATGATATTGTTCCCCCTTTTAAAATATGGAAGAAAAAAGAGTCGCAGAAACAAAACAAGCACAGGGAGGAAAGGGGAGGGGAGAGCAGAATTTATCTTATTTTGGGTCTGTTGAGTGTATTCTCAAGAAAAAAGGAGGGTGAAAGAGGGGATATATTTCACAATTGGCCTTGGTGTTCTGATGCTGTGGGAATAACATAGATTTAAGCTGTATTACACGTATAAGTTGAAAGCTAAAGAGGTTAATACATAGACAAAATAGTCAAAAGAAGAAGAAGAAAAAGAAGAAGAAAGATGAACCTTTATTGGAACATGAATAGATTAGATGTCTATATACTTGATATGAAAGATTGAATGATTATGCATTTGATGTTTTCTTATTCTCAAAACCCTTTTTCCATCCCCCCCACTGCCCTTTGCCTTTTGTATTCCTTCCCCATTACCCAATAGTTTTGAAAATAAAATTTAAAAAAAGAAAGAAAGAAAGTGGAGGGGGAAAGAAGGAATCGCTTTCCCCTCCACTTTCTTGAGAGGAAAGTGCTTCCCCCCTCCACTTCCTTTGCAAAAAGCTGTTTTCCCCCTCCACGTTTTGCAAAGAAAGTGGCGGGGGTGCTGTCCCTGTCCACTTTCTTTGCAAAAAGTGGAGGGGGAAAGCAGGGATCAAACATTTTGATCCCTCTCCCCCTCCTTACTTCTGAGTTTAAAACAACCCTCAATTTTTCCTCTAATTATTTTAGGGAAAAGTGTTGCTTTATACACAGAAAAATACGTCTGAGGAATGATCTGCACCAAAAAAGGCATCTTCTCAGAAGCCTCTTGTTGTTGTTCCATCACCATACCCTGTTTATGGAAATTACAAGTAGTGGGTGATGAAACATTATTGTCTTCTGCATCCTTTTTGCAACATTTTTCTCTTTTTTTCTACACACAAAAAATGAAAATAAACATCTATTAAGGAAAAAAACCATAAAATAGCTACAAATTGACTTTTCATTGGCAGCACTGGCAGCTTTTCCTCCAGATGAAAGCTCAGGGCCAAACTATACATTACTTACAGCCCCTCATTAGAAAAAGGATATCCATGAATGCTGCAACCATTTGATTGCATAGCAAGAGCTTTTCACACCTCTCTGAGTTTGCAAATGAGCTTCCTCTGGTTGTTCACTGGGAAAGTAAAACATGCTTCTTTTGCAAGTAAACTCAGAAATTTAAGGTTCTAAACTGACATCTAATGTGGTTTCAGCTTCTAAGGACACACTATCTATGACATTTTGAGGAGGTTGCCCCTGGACCCTCAACCCAGGTACCAAAACAGAGTCCTTGGACACAGCTCTGGTTGGATCTGAGGCATGAGCTATTTATTTATTTATTTGTTTGTTTGTTTGCTTGCTTGCTTGCTTGCTTGTTTGTTTGTTTGTTTGTTTGTTTAACATCCTGGGTTACAACTTGTCAAATAGAAAACAAAAATAAAAATTGACATATTAAAACCAATAGCAATAACCCTAAAAAAGAAAACACAACAAAAACCCGGATGGCACCGACTAATCCCAGAGCAGATGGAGGGAAAGAAGGGAAGGAAGAAGAGGAGCAGGAAGAAAAATGGAGGGAAGCTGGTCATTTGGGGTCAGCATGGAAAGCCTCCCTGAAAAGCAATATCTTTAATTGCTTGCTAAAAGTCCACAGGGAGGCTAGGCAGAGCTCCTCTGGAAGCTGGTTCCATAAAGTGGGAGCCACTGCAAAGAAGTCCCTACCTCTTGTAGAGGATTTATGAACCTCCCTCAGGGTCGCCACCTGGAGGAGATTTGACTAGGATGAACTTGTGGGCCAGGCAGATGACATTAAGGAGAAACGGTCTAACAAGTAACATGGCCCCAAACTGTGGAGGGATTTGTATGTGAGTGTCCAGGATGCCACAGGCAGCCAATGGAGGTGAGCCAGAACTGGAGCGATGTGGTCAAATTTATTTGCACCAACCACCAGTCTGGCTGCCACACTCTGGACCCGCTGAAGTCTCTGGATCAGGTTCAAAGGGAACCCCATGTAGATAGCATTACAGTAGTCGATCATGGAGATGGCCATGGCCTGCACCAAAGTCCTGAAGGAGTCCTCGTCTAGGTAGGGGCAAAGCTGGGCATTAAGCCTAAACTGGTTAAAGGCTTATCTGGACATGGCTGCAATCTGGAACTCTCAAGAAAGAGCAGGGTCCAGGAGAACACCCAAATTGTGCACTTTGTCCCTAAACTGGAGGGGAGTGGCATCCAGCCTAGGAACCATCGTCCCTAACCTAACAGAGTTCCCCCCCCCCCGGAGCAAAATTTCTGTTTTGTCCGGGTTCAGTTTGAGCCTGTTAGCCCTGGCCCATTCCAATACTGCAACCAGGCAACGCTCCAACGTCTGGATGGCATCCACTACAGAGGCAGTAGCGGAGAGACAGAGTTGCATGTCATCAGCATACTGATGAAACCTTACTTCAAAACTCCTGATTACCTCCCCCAATGGCTTAACATAGATATTAAACAGCATTGGGGATGGTGCTGATCCCTGAGGAGCCCCACACCAAAGGGTCCAAGGTACCAACACCAAACTCTCTGGACACAATCCCTGAGGGAAGATTGGGGCCAGCTCAATCATAGCCCCTACTCCCAATCTCAGAAAGCCTGTCCAGGAGGATACCATGGTCGACTGTACATTAAGTCAAAACACATAAACCAAATGGCACAAAAAATGATCCAAATAACAAGCTATTCTGCCACTGCAGACATTCCTCAAACATCACATCAGTTTGGGCCATGGTCATTAACAGTTGCAATTGCTTGACATTGCGAAGCTTAAACGGACAGCTCTTGACAAGTTGAACTGAAGCTTATTTGTCCATTGAATTAAATGATATTTCCTCTAAAGTTTAGATACTGAAAAACAGGAAGACAAAAAGGAAGAAAGGAGGTTCTCTTATGAACTACACATTTATATTCTCACCAAAAGCAAGCATGGATCGTTTCATTGTGTCTCTGTTATGCTTCCAGAACCTCTCAGCTGTCTTAACCTTCTGTTGTTATGTTTGAATATTTTTCACACTGTTCCATTTGTCATTCTTTAGATTTTTATGAGAGTGGATTTTGCAGCAGACTTATCCAAATGCACCCTGCTTGTCAGCAGAGCCCTGTAGCAACACATTTAGGCCAAGTGAACAAACATGGAAAGGGCATGGGAAAATATGAGATATCAAATCATATTAGATCTTGAATTAAAGCCATATTGGAATCATAATGGACTTGTAGGTCTAACTCCCAATTGTTTCCTTGGTTCCAGAATAGGACCCCCACAGTTTTCTAATCATTTCTTGCTGTTTGAGCAGCCTTTGTCATAGCTCAGAAGAGCTGTGAGTGAGAGATTTTGTGATCTTCCCCTGGCGCAATGTTGCATCACTCACCCCACTCCCCAAAAAGAGCAGTGTGGGTACAGACTGTGAGCAGAATTCCTCACAGACTGGATTGAAGGAAAAGGGGCCAGTCAATTTTTTTGTTAATTCTCATTGTCTTCCTGTTACTGAGGGTTAGATGAATTCAAGAAAAAGTATGAGCATTTAACAAAGAATCAGCAGAAACCGCATCTTCCTCTATTGGAGAGTCCTGCTAAATCTCGGTATTTCCCATGAATGAGACAGGTCAGAGTCCAGCCCAATGAGTTTATCCCCATTTGCACAAAATAATATGTGTAAGATTTGCTCAACAGCAATGCCTTGCCATCTTTCCTCATAGCACAGCTGGGCTTGGCCTAAACTGTACAATATGTGAGAGATGTCATTTCTAGAGTATCTTTCAGTGCTCTTTCAGGGAGGGAGGCTTTCTTTGAAGTCTATTATTTCCTTTGATGCTGTCAACTACCTCCCTAGCACAACTTCCCATGTATGGCAATCTTCAGAAGAGCAACAGGTAGACTTGTGTGGGCAGCAGCCTCCCATTCCCTGAGATTTTAGGGCAAATCCTGAGAGCACAATGAAGGCCCTTGGGTTGCCACAGGAAGAGGTCCTTGCAAAGTGGGCCCTTGTTGTAGCAATTGCAAAACAAAGTGTCGGAAAGAGGAAGAGAGAGTATGTGGGTTCCTGACATTACTGCCTAACACTTTCTATATGTACAAACTGCATGCAAACACTCTTTCCTTCTGAGGTAGCAGACTCTGAGGCCAGTTGGGAAGGGGGAAATAAATGAGCACCTATGCATCAAAGCCACCACATACAATAAAAACCAAACTTTCAGCTGTCTCTCTGAGATCTGGTAACCCAGCCAGAGGGCCAATATACTACAGGAGCCATTGTTATTGTTGTTTCGTAACCTTAATCTTATTCTTCTGTTTGACACTTAAGTGCTATGAACAGTTCTAATATTTACTAGCCCATCTGTATAAATGTTCTTCAACTGCATTGAGTATATTCCAGCCAACCAAGATTTGCATTCAAGTATACAATGAGTTCCAAGTCACTATTAAATATCATTGCTGTTTTCCAAACTAAATGATTTATTATGCTACAGTATGATGAATAACCCCTCACTCTGGACCCCCTCACTCTGGTCACAATGCTCAGTAAAATCAAACTTTCACTTTCTTCATCACCTTTCACTCTGAGATGTGTTTCCTCACCTGCAGATTTGGAGAAGCCTAGCTATGTCTTGAGACATCAGCTGGTGCCCTGAGAACTGGGCACCCTTGTAGCGTTCACCCTCATTATGTTTAGTTATGCATATTCATGTTGCAGGCTAATGTTGCTGAGAGGCGGCACTAACAGATATGTAATAAAGAGGCGGAGTCAGAGTGAGTCAGTCAGTTAGGGAGTTATTGTGGAGAGATAGAGTGTAGTATTTGGGAGATCTGAGGTGTGATTAGAGTGAAGAGTGAATAAGAACTGTGATAACCAATAGAAGGTTGAGATTGATGATAATAGAAGTTAATTATGATTAATAATCAAACATATCTGTAATCAATAAACAAGTTTTATTTAAAAGTCAGTGAAGTTTGGACCTGCATCTTCATCCTTTCATAAGTAATGTTGATTTAGTGATCAACTGGTGGCAGCGGGGTAAAAAGGAGTAGTAGTTTGCCTTTGTGTGCTCTGTGTTTGGGGGGGTCAGGCAGGGGTATGAGGGGTGAACGCCACAATTGTCACCCTACCAAAGAGCACAAAGTAGTCTTCATAGATAAGGAGAAATGTTAATTCAGACTTAAGCTTATTTCCAGTTGAAATGGCACAGACATTCTGTAAGCCACAGTTCAGAGGACTGCCCTCACCCTCTGTAGTTGTCCTTGAAGCTTATAAAGCCACCCCAGGACGTTTTAAGACCCATGTGTTAAAAAATGTGACCCTAGCATATACCAAGGTTCTCCACCTTCTTAAGACTATCGAAAGAAAAATAAATGTCCTGAAATCTCAGATTCAAAGTGTAATTAGCTAAATAGGTGTAAGGTTACCTTGCAGGTTGTGTTACTCTCTAATAGGAAGACTAAAAATCAGAAGGATTATGTTAAACTAAATAAATAAGAAAGGTCTAGGGAAAGGGGGCAAATTAAATGTTTTGCTATCCACACCTCAAGTTCTTGCCACTCTTACCCCTGGAATCAGGGGGAAAGGGGGGGATATAAATTAAGAGAATGGGATATGGGTTTTAAGTTTTTTCTTTTAATTTTAGTCATGATTCTTCAGAGATTTAATTCTGAGAAGCAAGTGAATCAGTCAGGAAGATTTCGCTCCAAAACACCAGAAGGTCACTCCCTAGGTGTGCATAAAAACACAGGAACAAAGACCAACCCCTGAGGAGACAATACAGTAACTAAGGAATCTCACTCCCATACTGGGAAGGAAAATTATACCGGATGATGAAGCAGAGATGAAAGTTTTGGGCAGATGGCTCAACAGAATAACACGAGCACCAATGTTTCTGGGAAGTTCTTGTGGGAGATTGAATATGACACAAAGGAATAAGCTTATAGCAACAATAATGAAGGCAGCAAGGATTACACAAGATTTGAGGCTACAATCCTGAAAACATTTTGCATCAATGTCATCCTCAGCATGACTTCCTTCCAAGAAAAAGTATTTAAGATTGCAGCTTTACCATAATTCTACTATTGTATTATGTTGGAAGACATAACATTTGAACATTTATTATTAAATGTGTTCTTTGATGGCAGAGTGTAATATGAAAGATACTTGTTACTTTTAATAGTCCTTGGATGCAGAATTTCCCCCATGACACAATAAAGATATGACACAGTAATTGAGATTAAAGACTTAGAGATTTATTCAATTTACAAAATCTGCAATAATCAGGATCTATATCAAAGCTTATCTACCTCTCCATATGCCTGTTAAAAACCATCCAGTTAACTGCTTAGTATGCATTTGCAGTGAATGGGGTAGAAAACCCACATACTCACATTTCTGTTTCCTCTTCCTTAGTGCAAGTTTCAGGGAATCTACAATACAGGAATCATGTGGGGTTAAAGGAATATCATATTGTACAAGATGTCTTTAGACTTGGCTGCATTGCTTAACAAATTTGATATTTGTGCCCCCCCCCTTTTTAAGGTGGTATGCAATCTTAAATAAATAAATAACAAGGAAAAGCTATGAGGGTGAGCTGTGACTAACCAATCATTCAAGGATCCTGGTGGTGGTGCTGAGGGAATGGAAAGTGATTCGTAATGTCTTTTAAAGCACTTGCTTTCATAGGATTCAAGCATGGACGTTTTCTCACTTGAATTTGCTGTTTCTCTTTCTTTCCAATTTCCCATAGTTTTGGAGTCAGGAAGGAGGGAGGGAGATACAAGTATGTAAAACTAGATTTGCTTGGGGTTATAAAAAACAAACATTAAAGAGGACTACCCACAATTAGCCTAATTTTAACCCCACCGCTGAATTTCCTCAGAGATCCATTCCTCAGTAATATGATTCCCAAATCAAGCTCAACAAAACAAAGCTTGCTGTAATGCTAAACACAAAAGTGAGATAGAGGACATGCTATGACAAACAGATATTTTTCACCACTTGAGGGAGCATCACTTGTAAATATGTACTAAACATGTTCTTTAATTTCATCCACTTATAGTTCATACATCACTAAAGGTCACATAAGGGCTGACTATGGCCAGCCACCAACCTCATATCACCCACGTTGCTACACTGTCATCATCTGGTTTTACTAACAGTGAAATCTTATGTCTCTGTTCTCAGATTCAAAAACAGTTCCATAGCATCTCTGGAATATCAAAACTTTCATAGCTTGTTCCGGCTTGACGTCGCGATGAGACAGCAGCAGGAGGACAGAGCTCTGTCCCCTGGGCTGAATTCTGACCCATTTTAGGACACCGTAGGTTGTCGGAAACACCCTGGAGGGGTGGTGAACTGGGACAGAAAGCCTGTTGATCACGGGGGGCAGCGGCCACCCCGGTTCGATCCAGGAAACTCCCTAATCAGCCAATGGGCACAAATAAGCAGCTTCAGCTAGCTTCCAAGTCGCTGGTAGCCGTCTGAGAGAAGCAAGGAACAACACCTGGCATCGCTGTTTTTCCATCGGGTGAGAATTCTTTTGCAACTAATTGCCTACGTACCCCTACATATGAAAAAAAAAAGAATTGCTATCTTATCTCAGTAACTTTTTAAAGCGGCAGAAAATCTGGTGAGAGGGATAGCTGAAGAAAGTAACTTTTTTAAACTATACTTTAAGAATATTTACAACCTGGCGTTATAAGCTTAAGAGACCTTCCTGCAAATTAAGTGTGGACGTTGTTTTGTCTATCTAAAGTGTTTGGAATGATTCCCAGAAGAGGTGGCCTTGGACATTCTGTTGTTGCTTAAGGCTGAAAAACTGTTTATCTCCTCGTGAGCTTCTCTTTGCATTTGGCCGGAATTAACCCTAAAGTGGACTTTTCAAAAACTGTTCCTTGGGTCGAATTTGGTTCAACTCTACATAGCCAAAGCGGAACTCCTGAAATGACTCTGGAAATTTGGAATATCTGTTTATAAGCATCTAGGCAGCAGAAACAGAATGGCACAACAAGGACAATTTTGGAATGAAGTAAAATTTATGCTTCAACAAATATTAACGAGCTGCTTATTTGTGCTCATTATGAAGAGGCAAAATTATCCAATCAACATCAGAAGGACTACAGTCCACAAGCAACTGAAAACAACAAGGAAGGAAATGGGAGTATCACAGATGATGTATGCCAAACCAAGCAGCAGCTTGAGAAAGTTAATCTAAGAGAATCATCAGTCTTGGACCAGAGGAGAGTACCAAGGGAAGACAAAGGGAAAAAAACCGCAAAATTAACCAAAAAAAAGCCTGGAAGACTCATTGAAGATAGACGAAGTACAAAACTAGATATAAAGCTGGGTCATGAATCTGGAACCACTTTCAATAAGAATGTTATTAGAAGATCTTGAGAACTTTATATAATATGAGAGTAATATTATGATAGTAGCTATACTATATACTAAAATCTGTATATGAATGGTTTAAAAGAAGGTCGGAATTTGGGGGGAATAATCGAGAAGACACTGAGATGTAAAAAACAAATAATTGTAAGCAAGTATGTAACACGATGTCTGACAAGCACAAACAATGTAGATAGATTGGAAAATTAATAAAAAAATGTTTTAAAAAACCTTCATAGCTTCAGTTTTCTGTTTGTTTTCTGTTTAGTGTAGTGCAGTAAAGTGCAGTGTAGCACAATGTAGCGCAGAGTAGTTTTAGGGTGACACAGTAACCCAAGAACAATTCTCAACTTAGATATAAGTCCTATTAAAGCCAATAAAATACAATGTCAGATAAATGCACAAAAGATTGGCACTGAAATGCTCCTTTCTCACAGACCTTCTATACACAAAATATTTCTAAATGTGATGCTACTTGGACATGAAAAACTAACCCTTCTCACATTCAGAAACAACCTGTGTAGGCTAATGAGGCATCTCTAGCTTCAGTTTCCTGCTTGCTTTGCTTTGCTTTAATAATAATGGAATTAGCGGACCAGCAATACTCTGTAGAAAATTCTTGAGAATGACATATACCTTCTTGTTACTGTGTAGATTGAAACTCTAGAACACTTAATCAGCATTCACCAGTCTAGTGGTAAAGGGAAACGGATGAACCTGAAAAAACTGCAAAGTGGCCAAAGCCTCTTAGTCATCCAAGTCTTTCGGGAAAATTTAAGCTTCAAGAGAAGCAGAGCAGGTGGCCCCATCTGTGCCCTTTCGATCCAACTAAAATAACATCATCTCCAGCTGTGAAGGAGGGCAACGAATATGACTATCATCCTTGTGTGGTTGGAATACTGGACCCTTTGTGGCAAAGAAATATTTGTTAATTAGAGCTGGGTTCATACATTTGCTCTAGGCAATAAACACAAATATGTCTCCTGGCATAGCAACATCCACCCCTCCCCCCCCCGCAAGAAAACCTCTGGTGCAGGCTGCATTCCACCTTCAGTGAGTAAGTGTGGCACGGCAACTATTTCAGAGTATGCCTAGTACAGTAAACTTTTAAGCAGAAAAAAATATGCGCTATAATGAAAGAGGCCATCTTTACCTGCTTCAAGGTTTAAAATGTCACCATTTTCAGTACAACCCATTGACCTGATCTGAAGCTTATTGCACCGGGTATATAACAGAGAGCTGGGAAAGAAAGAGAGATGAGATAACAATAAGATTTATTCTTATATATTTTTCATGGACTCTGTTCAGCATTTATGAAGGGCTAATTCACCCAGGTTTAGCATGCCATTCGCTTTAGGTTTGCTGAAAAGTATCTCCCTGAATTTCATTGAATTGAATAATTGATATGAAACAATTTTTAGGGAAAGTGAAAGAAGAAAGTGCTAAAGAAGGATTGCAGATGAATGTTAAGACAAATATCATGACTACAGAAGAACTATACAACTTTAATGTTAACAATGAAGAAACTGAAATAGTTAGAGACTTTTTATACCTTGATTCTATCATCAGTCTTAATGGAGACTACAGCTAAGAAATCAGAAGACTGGAATTAGGAACGGCAGCAATAAAGGATCTAGAAAACATCATCAAGTGCAAGGATGTGTCATTAGAGACCAGACCAAGATGATCCACACTCTTGTATTTCCAATCACCATATACTGGTGTGAAAGCTGGACAGTTAAGAAAGCTGACAGGAAAAAAAATGATTCATCTGAAATGTGATGCTGGAAGAGAGCTTTGCAGATACCCTGCACTGCCAGAAAAATGAAGAAGGGAGTCCTAAAACAAATCAAGACTGAACTATCTCTGGAAGCAAAAATGTTGAAACTGAGACTGTCCTTTTTTGAGCACGTCATGAAAAAGCAAGATTCTCTGAAAGAGACAATAATGCTGGGAAAGATGAAAGGCAGCAGGAAAAGAGGAATACAAACAAATAAGATGGACTGGCTCCCTAAAAGAGCCCATGGGCTTGGGTCTGCAAGACCTGATCAGGGCAGCTGAGGACAGGACATTTTTAAGAGCACTCATTCATAGGGTTGCCATGAGTGACCTGACAGCACAGAACAACGAGCTTGGATATTTGCCCTTCTTGGGCAAGGTGCTGAAGCATGCTTTAGCATCTCAAGTTCCATGGGTTTGTGGATGAGATGAGTTCTGGGTCTATTTCAATTTGGTTTCAAGGCTGATTACAGAATGGAGGCCATTTCTTAACCATGCCATGCAGTCTGCACATGGAGCTAGTAAGGGAGAGCATGCGACTTCTGCTGGGCTTGTCAGCAGCCTTCAATACCATTGACCAGGAAATTCTTCTGAGCCACCTCTTTGGGGTGGGACTTGGATGTAACTCAGCTCTCTAGGGTAGAGCTTGAAGATTATGCATTTGCTCTAGTTCACCACTGCTATACAAATTGAGAGGGTGGTGTGAGAAAATTCTTATTTGATGCCATGACCATTAGGCTGTGGGATTGATCCCTCAGGGTTCTGTTTTATTCCCCTTTGCTGATTAATGCAGGCAATGAAACTGCTGACAACCATTTCCCTGAATTCTGGGATCTGTAGGCTGATGATACCCAACTCTGTATTTGTAGCCAAACCCAATGGAACTGTTTTTGTTCTGAATCAGCGTCTGAGGCCAAGAATGAAGTTGGAGCTTGCTCTGTACCATGTCATGAACTTTTGTAAGACATTCTGAGTATTACATTTTCATCGTGACTTGGACTTCAGAGTTAATGCAGCATTCTTAGTGATTGAGTCCAGAGCACTATCCCACCCAGTTTTATTGAGTGACTTTCAGTCATCAAAGGCTGAAGAGATGAACTGGATGTTTTGAGCCTGGCATGCCACTTGTATACTCAACTCTTTTTTGTCTTATTCTCATTCTTTTCAGCTTATTAACTCTAGCAGTTAGAAAATGTTCATCTAGTTTCACAGACTGTAAATGCCTCACTGAAGGAGGGAACAATTCCAGTTTCTTTTAAGAGAAGTTAGAATTTGAAATTCCACACCATAAGGCATCTTGCACTTTTCATATATATTTTACCCCACCTATTGGCATGAGATAACAGTCATGAGCGGGGAAGCAGACAATTCAGTTCGTCTGGGTTACAATTCGAACAGCTCTTTCCGTTTTTTGAGAGAGAAAAAAACACCTGTTTCTAAGTGTTTAATAATTAAAATATTTACACCTGAATGTCAAAGAAAAATAGGAATATTTTAAAAACTCAAAAAAAAAACCCTTGTTCTGTTAACTAATGCAGTTAAAGATTTGTTTGGGGTCTGAAGTGTAAGTTGAAAAAGGAGGGAAAAAACAGATAAGGAATATGTCAATGATAAGAAAGTGTTTTTCTTAATTTTTAAAATAAGCTTTATAGTATTATGGTGCCATAATACTTATTTAAGTCACAATTTGTTCATACTTTAAAATACTCATAAGCAGAAGTCTAATCCTTTCCAATTCATGCTTATATTTTGAAAGTGGGGAAGACTAACACTCGTCTCTGTGCTGAACAGTCTTGCCTTCTGTATTCTCATGCTCTTCCTTCACCTCCTCTCCTCACAGACAACTACAGCCAAAGGTGGGATTTAAAAAATACACACTATAATTCACGTGCTGGCTGTGGCATTCTGGAAGTCACAGACCAGTTAAATTAAATTACATTAAATCGAAAATTTAAAAAAGAACTGAAGCATGGTGATAGTAAAATAACAGGCATTCTCAATTTGCAGTATACTAAATATCTAGACCCTGATGTTGGGAAAGTGTGAAGGCAAGAGGAGAAGGGGACGACAGAGGACGAGATGGTTGGACAGTGTCATTAAAGCTACCAGCATGAATTTGACCAAACTCCAAGAGGCAGTGGAAGACAGGCTGGCCTGGCATGCTCTGGTCCATGGAGTCACGAAGAATCAGAGACAACTAAACGACTAAACAACAACAACAATAAAAAAAGGAAGATCTCAGAATGAGAACAGTCGGACACGACTTAACAACTAAACGACAACAAACATCTAGAAAAGCATTCCTTCACCTTCATAGAAAAAATGTAAAGAAAACATGTTTTTTTATTCACAGACCTCTTAGAGTACATTTCAATGGGAACCCAAACCATGAATTTCTTTATGCATTATTTTTTTAAAAAACTGGTTAAGACCTAATACAGAACTGATCCACGGATAAGCTAGCAAAGTTTTTATTTGGTTTTTCACTTTTTATCGGGGGTTGGGGAGAAAGTGGGATAATATGGTATTGTCTTGTGAGTTTTTATTTTATTCTCTTTCTTTTCAGTCAGTGTATTTTATTTATTTAATTATTTAGATTTCTACCCTGCCCATCTAGACCAAAGGTGTAGTGATTTATAGTTTGGTGCTGCCCTCATCTCTGGGGATTGCACCATCCTACATGTTTTTCCTGTTCATGTTTAAACAATAACACCCAAGGATGTGCCAAACACCATGTCCATATGATGGCCACAGACATGTTTTCCCTCACACCATTCCAAGTTACCTTAACCTGTCTCTTATCCTAACTGGGGGAAAAACCCTATTGGGAGAAGAAACAATTATTTAGCCTTGAGCTAGTTGTGATCGTTTGTGGTTGTTTTATTGTATAGTCTACAACCCATCAGGGATACAGCAAAGACATAGTGGGAGAAACCATGCTTTGCATAGAAGCAAATGCTCCATTATTAACATTCATGAAACCACCTGGGTTGCAGACTTAAATTTTATTATGTATTTTATAAACTTGGGGGTTTAGCAATAATATTTTGTATTGCCAGCTCAGCTCAAAAAGCATTTCCATCATAAAGGCTGTTGCTCGCAAGGGAATATGTAAAGCCAATGAGAGTTTTACTTCAAAAGCTGTGTATATCTCTGAAAAATACTCCACGAAGCCATATTCGAACACTAAAATTTGATAGAGACTCATAATTATTTTGGCATTACAGGCTGCTCTGGGATATCTAATACTGGTGGGGTTTGGGGGAGGGGGGCATATGTGTGTCCTGAACTTTGTGTGTGGGAGTTCTTGCTTCCATGTCAAGAAACATTTTATTTTACAAAAGAAATATATATATATATATATATATATATTTAAAGCTAAGCCAAAGTTGTTCAGCGTGAGAATTCACTGCTGCTCACCATTTGGCCATTTATGGTGAAGATAAAAGGTTGTCAGCAGCTTCGTAAATTTAATTCCCATGAATTTTTGCACATGGTTTCATGGGCCCAGTACTAAACACCAATATTTGAAAGCCATTTTGTGTCAACAACATCTCAATACCTAAGTTCCACTCAGAATAAACCATTGTTTAATGTTAAGGTAGGACTGAGAATGCTTTTCTAACAAAGCTGTGGTGACTTTAACATACGCTTGATGGAAAATTTTACTAGCTGGTATCGTAGATTGCAAAGAATATCAACAAGGACTGGAAATGTCTGTGAGTTTCCTGTTTCCTGATTTTAATATGTTCGTTTTCAGTTATTGGGAGCTCAGAATGACTTGATCTCTGCCAAGGCAAAAGCCTGTTCAGTTAGGGGTATCTAACATTAATCCATGATTTTAAATTAGAAAAACTGAGGTATTGCATTAAGTCTTCTACCTCCCCCTTGTTTCTGGATGTTTGTGATTAATTTGGGTGTGTGCGAGAGAGCTGAGTTTTAAAAATCTTCAGTCTTTTTTTTAAACTAGGTTCTATAAGAACTTTTGACAATGAAGACCACATTTCTACTTAAAATGTAAGTGTGCTTCCAAGTGACATTTTATCCTGCAATCACTCTACCTTAAATATTGAGGTGGATGTTTCCAAATGGCATCACCATATAGACCTATTGTTTGCCCTCACTGTTTCTTCTACCTTTTTTGCTACCAGGAAACATCTGTTAAGGAAGTAAGATGGGATACAACACCTTTTGATCTGTAATTTTAGGACTTCCCATCTGAAAACATCCAAAATGCTGCTTAGAACCCTGCATTTAATTCTTCCATTCAACTTATCTCACACAAAAAAGAGTTCCTCAATGACCAAAAACATTGATCTTTCAAGAAGATATGTAGCAAAGCTGTCATCCAAGTGCAGCATTTGTCCACCTTGTTTCACTCTGTTTTTCTCACTCAGTGCTGGAAGATCATGAGATATACTGTGATTTGCCTCCTGCTTCTTAAACTTGCCAGTGCTAAAGTACTTCACCGCTTTAGCACTCTACTTTCATTTCCTGGTGTCTAGCAAATTCCTACTACAGTGGTGCCTCGCTAGACAGTTACCCTGCATGACAGTTTTTTCGCTAGACATTGACTTTTTGTGATCGCTATAGCGATTCGCAAAACAGTGATTCCTATGTGGGAATTTTGCTGGACAATGTTTCGTCCCTGCTTCGTAAACCGATTTTCGCTAAACGATGATTTGCTTTTCGCTAGACAATGATTTCGCTAGAAAGCAATTTCAGTGGAATGGATTATCATCATCTAGTGAGGCACCACTGTATCCTTTCTTTCTCTTTCTCTTGTCTTTTCTGTCTGAATTTTTGCCACCTTTGAGTTACGGCTGAGTACTTCCTTCACTGCCACTCAGGCTCCTGCTATCAATGACTATGCAAGGATCCTGCCTTACACCAAGAGATGTAGCAGCACCTACAAAAGCAGCATTAGCACTTTGCAGAACCATCACATTCACCCAGGGAGTTTAGAGGGTGGAACCCAGTGTTAAATAGCTGGGGAAGCACCATAGCGCTAAACACCTCAATATAAAGCAGTACATTTAACCTTTTCTTTTGGCAATAACAAGAATCACTTGGGGAAAAGCAGTAAAAAGTGAGAAAAGACTATTGCCACACTGGTGACTCAACTTGGACTTTTTGAAGGGAGATAATAAGTCAAAAAGCTGGGAGGAAGCCATCTTTGCTTCCAAGTGCTGACATGACTGCCTCAAGCAGTTCTCCTGTTACACACCTTGAAACAGGGAATGGGTCAGATATGTATTTTAGTTGTTTTCTGACAAAAACCGTCTAAACATTGCAAATGTCTTCGTCAATTTGAAAGAATGTCTAGCAAGTATATGAAATTTTGTTTCTAAAAACTGGACATAGGAGAATGAAAATGGCCAAACCATCCAAGCCGAGCCCTTACTACTTTGACTTTAAAGGGCTCACATAGTGACACTGTATTTCACCACTGTGCAGTTGGGCCAGCAATTTTGCAACTGGTTAGCAAATATTTCAAATTGATAAAGACAATAGCCTTTGCAACTTATTGTGCAACTGCAAGAACAAAAAACATTTTTTTAAAAATCCATGGCTATCACCCTTGCACTAAATCTGGGAATACCCAACTACAGTACTACCTCTTGCTGTAATACAATGACATTATTGAACACAGACATATTTATTCAGCCTACAGTTGGATTACACTGCGGAATTAGGGCTACCATGTCGTTTTTGCAAGAGGCTCCTCATTTTTAATAGCTGCATGGCAGTCAGGTACAACATGATCATCTCCATCCTGGAAAAAACGATGCCTATTGAGTTTGACGTCTTCTGCTAGTTGAGAATGTTGTTTCATTAATTATTTTACAAGAATATCACAAGATTAAAAAATTTCTTCAGCAGAAAGCTAATCAGGTTAAACACAATTGAATGTGGCAGGAGGGGAAATCCCCAATTCAAGTAATTGACAAAGGCAGATTTGAATTCAGTCTACAGGCTGGTATAGCTTTCATTAGCCCCTGGCAAAACATGAATCATGGACTTGGCAGTTGCCAGTCTAGAAACACACACAGTAAATATTAAAGGCTGTGGATGTTTCTTGTATGGGCAAGGATGTGATCTGGGGAGAGGGGGAAATGGAGTACAACTCCCAGAAACCCCCAGTTAACAAGATTGCAGGACCTTCTGACTGAGGATTCTGAGAGGTATAGCTCAAAAAAGTAAAATTTGAGATTGTTGGGTATACCAACAGAAGGAGCAGACGGAGGTCATTGCTTGGTATAGCGTTCACCTCCCTCACATTCTCCTTCCTTCATGCTTTACCCTGCAAAAAGTCAGATTTCTATAAATTCCTTCCTCTTCTTTTTGCCAGTACCTTTATGAGGACATATCTAGTAATTCCAACATAATGGAAGTTAAGCCATTTAGTCAGTAAGCAGTATGTAATTCACAAGCTGGAATAAAATTTTATATGTATTTGAGCTGATCACTGAAATTGGTATCAGGCAGTTATTGTGGCAAATAACACTGCAAAGATTTTGGTACCTTCCTCTTTTTACTTTTCTCTGGCAAAGACCTAAAGAAGAAATATCAGAGTAATTTAAGACAGGGGGCAATAACACAGATTGTTAATTTTAAGTATAGCAAAATCACAGCAGGCTTTGATTGAGAGGAGCCAAAATAAACATGTGAAGTATTTGCCTGTTTGAAAAGGATATACCACATCCTTCTTCGAGTTGCAAAAGGTTCCAAGATTTCATCACAAAACTCCGTCAAAGGATTTCTTTCTGTAGCCGAGGTATGTACGTAAAAGACGAGGCTGTGCCAGGGCAAGTGTCTGGCATTGGCAACCTTTTTCATGTTTAATTGTTGAGAATTTTGCTCAACACAGCAAGAAGGGGCCTTGATGTTAAAAGGTGGCTTTGATTAATCAAGACTTGATTGGATGACAAATAGTCCTCTTCCCTAAAAAGCTGACAATGCAAGAGCCCTACTGCCAAAAGCCATAAACATACAAATAACACCGTGGAAATAATATAAAGACAAATTACAGTTCAAAATGGCACCTATCAGAATGTCAGTTTATATGATAGAAACAAAGCTTTCTGCTTGAGGTGATGGAAAACAGATCTGTGAAAATTCAGTCTAAGGCCCTGATGACTAACGAGAACACATTTTCTTATTTTCAAATTAGTTTTTTTATCCATCATACTCTCATTCTTTGTTTACAGTAATAAATCATAATTTCTTTTGTTATTTTGATGAGGAAAATCTGAACTTCCAAGCACATTATGACACTTATTCCCAAATAGCTACTCTGCATAAGCATCTATATTGCTCTCTAGAAAACCATAAATTCTCCCTTTGGAACAACAAACACAACTGCACATTGTGGATTGCTCAAAACACCATCAGGTTTCACCTAGAGGTTCCATGTACCCAATAGGGAACCAATGGAAACCAGAAGTCCAACAAGACAGGGACCCCACCCCCTGTCACTGCCTGAAAAAAGTTGCCTTCCATGCAAACTCACAGTTGAACAGAAGCTTACAAACCAACTGGGCTTCCATGCTTATGAAACTGCTGAGAACCAAGAATGTGTAACATTCTAATATTTTGCACAATGACCTTCTAAAGCAGACTGTGACTCATACGTTCCCCAATATTTTAGCAGAACTCTTATATTTATTAGCTGCATGCTGAATTTCCTGTCACGGACTACACTGAGGAAGGAAGCTGTACCTGTTCTATTTATATTTACTGGCCACTTTTAAATAATTTCTAAATATTGAATGGAATCCAGTGGAAAAACCACAGTGGCATTCAGTTCATCAGCACAAATCTCCATTGCAGATTGACTCAGTTTAAGAAGTTAGCACAGACATTTCTTGTCACGCATCAAGTCACTTGACTGATGTGCAGCAGTGAATGCCTATGTGAAGTTTATAGAATTATTTTAAAAAAATGAGTTGGAATGGGGCCATCGAGTCCAACCACCTGCTCAGTGCAGGAATCCAAATCAAAGCAGATCTGACAGATGGTTGTCCAATTTTCTCTTGAATGCCTCCAGTGTTGGAGGACTTCCATTGTCGTACTGCTCTAACAGTTAAGAATTTGTTCTATCTTTCTTCTCAATTCAATCTCAAGAAAGATGTGGTAAGCCTGGAGGTAGGGTTCTCAACTTGTGTGTGTGTTAGTGATAATCCCTGCCATAGAAAGATAGTGAGTTACAACATAATGCCTATTTACCATGTCAAATCGACCTGGACTAATTTTCATCTGTGTGAGATCTGTTCACTAGTATCTTCTCACTTCCTTCCTCCCTTGAACATTTCATATTTCAGACGTTTTCACTAGAGGATGTAACAAGGAGCTTTCCTTGGTTGGCCCTTGAATGGAACTCTTGTTGTCACATCAAATGTGACAGGCATGAGGGGTGAGGCACAGAGTCTTCCTGGAATCATCACCTAGCATGTACACCTCTGTTCCAGTGGATGCCCACCAGGCCAAATCATTGCAGTCTTTAAGCAGGTCCTTAAGCTGACCTGTTTACTTTGGCCTGTACAAATTAGGACTTTATTGGCTGCCACAGTGTATATGGTGCTGTGCCATTTAAATAGTTAATGTTGAATTTGTCATTATGTTCAGGTTTGATTGAAGATTTACTCTTTTTTTAGGGATGTGGTGGCGCTGCGGGCTAAACCGCAGAAGCCTGTGCTGCAGGGTCGAAAGACCAGCAGTCGTAAGATCGAATCCATGCGACAGAGTGAGCTCCCATTACTTTGTCCCAACTCCTTGCCAACCTAGCAATTCAAAAGCACGTAAATGGGAGTAGATAAATAGGTAAAACAGCACTCCCTAGTCACACTGGCCACGTGACAACGGAAACTGTCTTTGTACAAGCGCTGGCTCTACAGTTTGAAAAACGGGATGAGCACCGCCCCTTATAGTTGGACATGACTGGACTAAAAATGTCAAGGGAAACCTTTACCTTTACCTTTACTCTTTTTTAAGAAAGAAAGAAAGAAAGAAAGAAAGAAAGAAAGAAAGAAAGAAAGAAAGAAAGAAAGAAAGAAAGAAAGAAAGAAAGAAAGAAAGAAAGAAAGAAAGAAAGAAAGAATTTTTAAATCTTTAAAGTAAGCATACACTGAAATTATAATGTTGTTCCATGCTACATGCCCTTATCATATCTAATGCTGTTACAAAAAAAATCTCCATTCAGGAGCTAAACTTCTCATTCCACATTCTTCCACGTTAGACTAACATTTATTGAAATATCATGTGGGTTTTGTTGGTTTGTTTTCTTTTGTTTTTTGTTTTTACTCCAACATGGTCTCCTTGTATTTCCTGATTTCACAAACCCAGTTGGACTTTGTTGGGCAAAACGCTGGATTTTTATGAGAGGAGAAAAGCTATAAATCTGTTGTCACTGGGAGACACCATACACTATGTGGCATATTGATGATATCGCCAGCATGCTTTGTTTTTAACACACAGCCATTTGCCCATAAAACTGCCCTCCAGGAAAATCACATATGAAACCAAAATGTGAACTCTGGAGCAGCAAAACATCTGACAGATCTTCCTGTCTTGCTTGGGAAAAAAGAAGAACATTTCTCATAATGGATATCCAAGATCAAATGCATAACCAAATGGTTTCACCAGCTCCAGAGTTCAATCAGCCAACCACTTGTATGTTAATAACAGATAACATTCAGAAGACATAGCCCGTGTGGCTGCAAAGAAAATATTTTACAACTGAACCTGTGAAATTTGTCAAGATTTCAAATTTGAAACTGAAGGTCATAATAACCATTATTTTAATGGTGTGGTTAGTAAGCATTTTAATAATAATAATAATACCAGTTGCAGTGTGTGATCTAACTAGGCCTGCAGCACATGGGGGTTTAAACCTTTCCTCCCCAGCAGAGATCCTGAAAAATAAATCCTCTGCCCCCCACTCTGCACATTGAAATTATTCTTAGGAAAAACACTTCCATCTTCACAAGGGGGAGCTTTTGTCCCTAAGCCTAATTGCTGCTGGTGGGTTGGGGGGGTTAGGGTGTTGTCAGAATTGTGGCTTAACGAGCGCACCGTTTAACGACGAATCCACATAGCGACCCGTTTTTTGCGGTCGCTAATACGATCGCATTGCGATGTTTAGATAGGCTAAACATCACATTGCGATCATTTCTGCACCCGGCGGCCATTTTTGGGAACAGCTGATCAGCGGTTCCAAAATGGCCACCGGGTGCAGAAAATGGCCGCCCGCACCATTTTCGCGCCCTGCCCTCGCTTACCGAGGGCGCGAAAATGGCAGCGCTATGGAGAAACTTCACAGAATGGTGAGTTTAAGAGCCATAGGAACGCATTAAACTAAGTTTAATGCATTTCTATGGCGTTTTCCGTTCCGTATAGCGATGTTTCCCCATAGCGACGGTTAATGCGGAACGGATTAACCTCGCTATGCGGGGCAGCATTGTAATCTTAGATTTGTCTGCCATCTATTGCTGTCCAAATCTGTTCTGTTTAAAATTGAAATTGAAATTGCTATAGTTACGTAACAGTTACATAAATAAAATAAATAGATGAATAAATAAAACCCATTGCTAAATACATGGATAGTGGCAAGTGGTGTCCACCTGTCGCATTAGTGTTGGCTTTGCCTACCCCCGTGTCCTGCAGACTAGCCAATGAATGGTGGACTTTGGAAAGCCATTTAAACTGTGAAGGCCCCTGCATCTATTTGAGAACGTATTTTCTAGAATTCAGAATAGTTACTGTTTCGGACTAGAGCTCTCAGAATTACATCCTGGAGGAGTCTGTTTAAGTCAGTGGTCCCCAATCTTTTTGCCTCCATGTACTGGTTTAGCATGCAGGGGGGGGGCATCTGTGCATGGGTGGGGCTGTGCGTGCATGGGGGGGCAAGAGATTATTCTCCGTGGCCCAATCCTGGCAAGGCCACGGACCGGGACTGGACTGTGGACCAGGGGTTTGGGACCCCTGGTCTAAGGGATTCTGGGATGCTAAACATGTTGAGTGGCGTTTTTGGCAATTGCAGCGGAGGGGAAAAAAGCTTTTCCAAGTTTTGCTTGCCTCCCCCCTCCTCTTTTGGCCTCCACTGGTTGTGGGAATGAAGCCTACAGTACTGAGAGGGAAGAGCTCCCTTGTGGTTTCTGTCTCTTTCCTTTCATATGTTCCCAAAATGTACGAACATTTGATTAAAAGTAAATGTTAGCAAGATCAGGAGAAGTCCCTCCAAAGGCCTTACTTTTGTTTTCTCTTAGCTCAATATATCAACATTAGTATATCTTCTTATTTCATATGTGGAATCTTGGGTCTTCTTTGATTTCTGTTGGCATTTCTCTGTGGTTAATATTTCTTTGTTGGTCACCATCTCAATCTGAGAAGCTCTTAGCATGCAGGTACAAATCTACCTTGCAATATCTTCTACATAGTAATCTATGTTGAAGTCCATGAATATATGGCATCATACAATCAGCACTGTCAAAGTCAACTTTAATTTTTTTTTTTGTTTGTTTGTTTCATGTGACATTCTTCATCTTAAGAAAGTTGCTTCGGACCACCTCTGTTCTGATTTTCATTATGTGCTTACATTTCTGCTGTTCATGCAACCAAATTCAAATGTACTGTGCAAATCCAAGGGTTCTTAGTTGCCACATGAAACATTTTACATTACAACAAGGTTTGTTGTCATGTGCCATTAATTCACCAAATTATAGCAACTCTTATAGGGTTTTCAGGATATGTGAGAAATTCAAGGAGTGTTTTATTGTTGCCACTAGGGATAAGACTTTTGGATTTTCTGGACCACAAATATCACCCAATCCCAAGAATTCTACATATTTTGCAGGTACCTGACAAACACCCCAGTAAGATATATTTTCAAGAAAGGCCTAAATTAGAAGGCTTTGAGGATGGGCTAGGCCAAGATCTGCCCAAGTGTCCGGAAAGCTCACAACTAGCACTGGGAAAGGGACAGGGCACTTGGGTAGAGCTAATTAATTCTCGAAGTCTTCTAAGTCAGGAGTCCCCAACCCTTGGGCCTTGGAAGGACCAGGCTGCTGAGATAGATTTTCAAGGGGCGAAGGAACACGCTCATACGCACGCCCATAAGCACGCGCGCGCACACACACACACACACACACACACACACACACACACACACACATGGCCCCCGCACGCATGCACTGATGCCTGCCTGCCTCCCACTCACCCCCCCACACACACACACACAGACGGACACCCGCCCCCATCCTTGGACCTTGGGAGAAAGGTCTTCAACTAAACCAGTCCCTGGTGTCAAAAATTTAGAATCCAATGTTCTAAATTATGCCTATGTCCGAGGTTTGTTTATTAGTTTTATTCATATGTCGCATTTTATCCCAACAAAGGACACAAAGTGGCTCACAACATTAAAATTCACACAATTTAAAAAGACAAGTTAAATATTAAAATTTAAATTAAACAATATATTATTTAAAATACAAGATTAAAACATGGAAACATGGAAAAGATTAAAATTAGTTGCTAAAATGGGCTTCAGTTGTAATTATTAAAAGCCTCCCTGAAGAGATGGGTCTTTAGCTTTTTTTTCGGAAGGATAAATGGGGAGGGGGCATCCTGATCTCCCAAGGGATAGTGTTCCATAGCCTGGGAGCTACCACAGAGAAGGCCCTCTCCCGTGTCCCCATCAGCTGTGCTTGTGCTGGCAATGGGACCGAGACAAGGGCCTCCTCTGCTGATCTTAATCGCCAAGAAGGCGCATATAGGGAGATACGATCCTTGACTCAAGCTGTATAGGGCTATATATGTAATGACCAGCACTTTGATTTGTCCCTGGAAATGGACTAGTAGCCACTGCAGTTCTTGTAATAGGTGCGTTATATGCTCCCTGTAGCTGGCCCCAGTCAGTAGTCTGGCTGCAGAGTTTTGCACCAACTAACGTTTCTGAACCATCTTCAAAGGTTATCACAATGAGACCATTGTCATGGGCCAGCCAGGTGGACAGAACCTCCAGAATGGAGAATTTTGGTATCTGAAGTCTGGAAAAATCTGAAAATCCCATCCCTTGTTGCCACTCCCAAGTGAGTTTCCACAGAAAGCAGAGATTGGAACCCAGGTCTCCCAAGTCTTAGTATGATTCTACATCCACTACACCACACTGGCTATCACAACAGGCTAGCTCACAATCATATATTGATGCTGGGAAAATCTAGTCTCCCTGCTCCCCAGTCATTATGAGAATTGCAACTGAACTTAGATATATTACAGGAAAGTAGCTTCTCTTCAGGTAATCCTGCTTCACTTCAGTCCCTCCGCCACAATCACCTTTGGACATGTCTTCTTTGCGGCCCACCTCACCTCATATCTCCAAAGCACATTGGTGGACAATGTTCTGACACAGCCAGGATTCCTTTCAGATATCATTTGATGTCTGAGCACTGAAGAGCCAAAAGTGGAACCACTGAATACTCCAAGTCAGACCGGGTTGACTCCACTAAAGAGAAAATATGGTCAATGATAATATCAAAAACATCAGCTCTTGTTCCCACTTCTTGCAGTCCCTTATTCAGTTAGATCTCTTTACTGTGGAAAGGGAGTTACCTATTAATTAGTGTAAAAAGGCATTACAGGCCCTTTTCATGATTAACAAAATTGTGGAAACAGACAACAGTTATATATCACCAGAGAGAGTGGTACTAAAGAATGCATTTCTCTGTTCTGCGTCAGTTACCATGGCCTTTTTTATCAGCCTTCCAAGGAATTTTCCTACCAGGGTAGAGAGGAAGTTGGGAAGGCTCTCAGGACCAAAAAGCATGCCCCCTCCCCGCTAGTTGCTGAAGACCACAGAAGCTTTCTGACACAGGCTACAGCAAATCAAACCAAAACATAAGAAGCCCCCCGGGGCTCAAAGTTCCATGAAGCCGAGAGATTTTTGTGCATTCATACCTACAGACAGGGTTCTGACTGGAGACACCAGCCCTGTGCCAAAAAAAGCCTCCTGGTTAAGAGGTTTTTAATTTATGTCTCAAGTAGGGCTGATGGGTTCACAGAAAGGTTATATTTCTTCTGCCTCTTTTCAAAAGGCAGTGCTATCTTTCTCCTAGCAACATTAGTTAGAAAACTGATAATTAATGTCTCCTTTTCTTAAAAGCATGTTCATATCCTGTCATTTTTTTTCTTGTTCTGTACACATGATTTAAAAAAAAAACAACCCAGCAACAACAGTAAGAGAGAGAAGGGTGTTTGAAATCCTACAAACATAGAGGGAGAAGAAGAGACAGCAAAGAGGAGAGAGGAGACAAAGGGGGGGAAAGAGACAACAACAACAACAACAAAAAAGTACAACAAGAGAAGTTATTGAGAGCCAGGAAGCAGGAGGGAAAATAGAATTATACTGCAATAGCCATGAAATTACATGAAGATGGGACAGCCGACCAGAATCACCCTTGAGCTTTAGCAATACGTCAAGAGAGGAGTGTGCCTGAGATAACCTATCAATGCATCTCAGTCCTCATTAAAATCATCTGTACGCATTTTCAATTTTGTGTGATAGAGACATGAAGTTGCTGCATTCCTAGTGTCTCATCATGATCCCAATGTTACTGTACAGTCCTGTTGACTATGTGCAAACAATGAACAACTCTCCGCAGGTATTTTCTTTAATTATTTCTTGTAAATTCTAACTTCTTGTGACTTCAAGACACTGGAAGATCTCTTTTTGGATAACTGCAATTATGAATGGGACCATAAAGATCCCATAAAGATGGTCGAATTCCAAAGGATCTCCTGTATGGAGAATTAGTGCAGGGAAATCGCCCCAGAGGGAGACCACAGCTGCAATACAAGGATATCTGCAAGTGGGATCTGAAGGCCTTAGGAATAGACCTCAACAGATGGGAAACCCTGACATCTGACCTTTCAGCCTGGAGGCAGGCAGTGCATCACGGCCTCTCCCAATTTGAAGAGACCCTTGTCCAGCAGGCCGAGGCAAAGAGGAAGTCACAAAAGCAGCAAAACCAGGGAGCTGGACAGTGGACAGATTGGATTTGCCTTCAATGTGGAAGAGATTGTCACTCTCGAATTGGCTTCTTCAGCCACACTAGACGCTGTTCCAAGTCCTCCATATAGAGCACGTCACCATAGTCTTTTGAGACTGAAGGATGCCTAACCTAATAAAGATCCACCACAGGACTGACTGGAAAAGGATCAAAGTCATCCCAAGCAGGACTAGGAAGAAGAAGAGTGGTGGATTGTACGCTTCATTCCATACCGTATACCATCCATGGCAGAAAGCAAACATGTTTATTTTTGTTGCTTCTGTTGTTGTTATTGTTTCATTATTGGCCAAAATCCTGTTATGTCGTTATGCAATCACAGAGTGAATTGTCACAAGATATAGTAAGCATCTGCTGTTGTGCAACTTAGTATGCAAGAGCAAATTCTTACACTGACTTAAGTTGTGGCAATTCACTGTCAAAATGTATGGTGACCTGAATTATGCCAACAGGAGTAACTAATAGGATTCTGGCCAACATTATTATTAATACATAAATACTGCATAAATATTTGCAATAATTATTCATACATAACTATTTTATAATATTTCATAAGCAAACAATGCAAAGCAAGGTATGAACAAGGCTTTGACAAAGTAACACCAGCAAAGTTATTTCTTATCACGCACAATTATTTTCAAATATTCAGAAATATTGATCATTTATAGTATAATTAGGAAAGAGTCTTGGTGCTTTTGTTTTTCTTTGTCATACCAGCTGCAAGCTGACCTAGTTGATGGGCCCAAATTAGGCCTTCCCCTGCAATACTAGAATGGGTTTAGGTCTGCTTGCCACAATGGGGGATTTTGGAGGGTGTAGTTCAAAATAAAAATAATATCTTCTAGCTTTGTACTCACCAAAACTGCTAAAGATGGATGCTAGTCAGTTACTTAGCCATAAAGCTTTGCAGTTATTGCCTCTGCCAAATTCCATATTGAGAATAAAAAGGCTAGTTCAATATGCAAGCAAACACTCTGGGACATTCGGTTTCACTCTTTTTCCTATTGCAACCAAGCTAAAACCTCCAAACTGACCAATCTTGTATGGAATGGGTTTCCCAAACAGGGAGAAACTGGATTCTAGAATGTGACATATCTAATAAATAGCATGACAGTTGCCCTTAAGAGTACAAGACCTTAGGAGTACAAGAAGCTCGTTATATCAGGTCAGGTAATTTCTCTACATAGGCTTGTAATGTCTACCCTGATTGGCATCACTATTGTGGATCCTTCTAAGAGACAAGGATTGTACCTGGAATTTTCTGCAAGGCAGAGCACATACACTACTGCTGAATAATGTTCCCTCCTTTTTTGCCATAAGAATGGATCTATGCCAGCCAGACACCAGTGCCCAAACAGCAGCAAGGAAATAGAGCAGTGGTTCCCAAACTGTGTGCCATGGTGCCCTGGGGTCCTTCCAAACCCAGCCAGGGGCACCACAGAGTCTTCTCATCCTTCGTAGTCAGGCCAGACGTCCCTCCTCCCTCACCCAGAGTATCATACTGGGGAGACACAGCCAGTGGCCAGTAAAATAAAGATGCTGTGAGTCAAAATTTTGGGGATCACTGAAATAAAGTCTCAGTGGTTTTATTTATTTTTATTTATTTATTTGATTTTTACCCCGCCCCTCTAGACCATGTCTACTTGGGAGTATGGTTGCTTGGGAGTATGGAAATCAGGGGGAGGGAACCTTTAGTTCTCCAGATGTTTTAGACATTTAACTCCCACTACCTTTTGCCACTGACCATCCAGGGTGGGGAATTGTAAATTAAAATATCTGGGAAGCCACACCTGACATTAAGAATACGGTTGTCCAATCCAGACAGCTGGCTTCTTGGTGCTACAAATAAAAATATATTGAGGAGTTACTACGTCTCCTGTTCAGGGAAGAAAAAATACAGATATTTTGAGAAAACATGGGAACGGTCACAAATGGAAAACAACCTAATGTGGGCCTACTCTGGGAATAAGACAGGTCCATTGTGCAGTAAAAGACACCCCTGAAATCACCCACCATCTCCAGAAGCGCAAGTACTTTTGTTTTTACATTTGTTCATTACAAATGCAAATAGAATTGCACTCAGAGGTGACTAAGAGCATCCGGATGGTTTCTCAGATTTTGTTTTGTTGAAGCATATGTGAATTATGCAGTGGAGCAGTCATGTGTGTTCTGTGTGAGTAAAAGTTTGCAAATATAAACTAGGAAATGCTTGCTTGAATAATTCTGCGCTGAGCTGGCACAACTTGTTATGTTTCCATTTTTCTTCACCTTACCCTGCCCTATAAATGTCTGACTTGGTTTTTCCTGATTTCCCTCCTCTATGAGTAACTCTATCCTATGAGACATTCTTGGAAAGTGAATTTGGAGGAAAAACAAGAATATAACTGTGCCTGTGTAGCATATGATCCAAGTGTTTCTGAGATGTGTTAGTAGAACAAGTGCTTCTACAAGGTCACCAGAAGTGTTTATTTTTTGATATCTCAAGCAAGCTAGGTAAGAATGCTTACACCGCAGTTTTCTTCTGCAGGTTTGATTCAAAAACATAAAACCACTTCAAATGAAAAGGAACTTCAGAGAGATTTTTTGATAAGCAGCTGCAGTGTTTTGAAATATAGACTGCATGGACCAAGCAGCCTAGCAAATCAAATTATATAGCAGTATTCATGTGGGCTGGGTGAGCGAGTGGAATTTGGTGGAGCTTAAGAGTAAATACAGTCAAGGTCAAATCCAAGCTTCACCATCCAATCATATAGCTTGGATCAGCTGCAAAAGTCCAAGATCATACCACAGTTTGTTTCTGAAGTATTTTGTGATCAACTGATTCGGAGAAAGGTCTCTCTTCCTCTTCCAGATTGGATGCAGAAAAAAGGCTTCTCCCTTGAACATTAGTGAAGTGAACACATGTTGCATGGCTGCAACTGGATGAGCCTCCCATTTAAGATTGTCCTTTCCAACTGGCAGAAGGAGCACAGCTTTTGTGCATCTGCCAGTTGGGGAAGACTTTCCTTTCAAACAAGAGAAGGAAGTGTGGCATTTAAACTTGCAGACTCCACCTTCCACCCACCCACTCCAAGAAATCTCGCAGCAAACCTCCTGGCTGAGCTCTACTCACAAATAAAGAACTCTCCCGCTTGTTCTCTGAAGGTGTAAATGTTACATTCAAAGAGATTCCTGTTTCTTCAATGGTTGTGTCTTACGGTGGTACCTTGGGTCCCCAGATGTTCTTGAACTACAACTCCCAGAAATCCTGGCCAGCACAACTAGTAGTGGATGCTTCTGGAAGGTTTCATCCAAGAACATACTTTGATCCAAGGTTAGGATCCACTGGTGTAGCAGAAAGAATTTCAACTTGTGCAGTTTTTTCTGCCCTTTACATGACCAACCATAGCTGCCATTACAGTTCTGTGAGATTCGTTCAGCTTTCCAACAAGGCTATCAAAAGCCAAGTCAGACTGAAAATGGAGGACTTGAGTCTCTGGACTGTGTACTACTTTCCCTCTTTCTCCTGCACACAAAAATGTCACAAGTGATCCATAGATTTGCCAGTTCCTACAAACAGGAGAGATAGGACAGGACAGTGGCTTACTTTTCACTTTGTGTACAGATGTTCCAAGGTCCAGTCTCCGGTCAAATAATCTAAAGGTTGTGAAAACAAACTTGTCCAGGGATGGACAGACTTTAGCATTCCAGGTTTTTTGTTTTTGTTTTTGTTTTTGTTTTTGGACTTCAAGCCCCATAATTCTTTACCAGTGGTCATGTCAGATAGGACTAGTGGAAATTGAAGACAAATTACCAAGTGGGCCTAAGGGTGCAGTCATATGTGCCAAAAGAACCCAAGTTATGGAGATTCTGCTGTTATTTAAATCATTTCAAAAGTACTGTTCGTATGACACATAGATAACATCAATTCATTTGGCCAGACAATCTGTTTTTTTCCACCTCGCTGACATAGTCTTTACAAAATGATCCAATCCCTTTATCAACTCAATCCTTATCAGTTTGACGTGTGAACATTGCTATTGATTTTTTTACTTTGTGAACAGGGTGGGTTTCGGTTGCCGTGGTCACTGCATGACCACTGCACTTGCACATCCTCTTTTTGGAAATGCTTAGTGATAAGTCACTTACTTTTTCTTTTACGTTTTTTCTCCACATAGTCAATGTCTTCTCTATTGTAACTGTCATCCTCACTTGTGTAGTTTTTAAGTTAATTTTTTTCTCCTAGCTTTTCAAACAACAGTTCAGGCTCCTTTTAATGCTGCCTTACATTTATCTAGCAATATATCCCACCAGGTGGTGCATCAACTAACAGTTGGAAGGGACGAGAAAGTGGCATGTATATGTCATTGTAGTGATATATCACTTAACGAATTTTAAAAATAATAAGAGTAAGAAAATTTTAGGGCTGCAGGCACCCAGAAACAGGACAATTTTTTAAAATTATTTATATGAGTTGGCATGTGTAGCCTACAGAACTGGTACAAATAGCAAGAAATGTACCAATTGAACTAACAGCCATTTGAATAGGCCCAGCGGTATATATGTCACATGACTATACATACAAATATATCACTATTTGTGTACATATACATTGAATATGGCAATATATAGTATTTTAAAAGGGGGGGAACTATTCAAATGGTCTGTGTGATTAGGCTCTAAGCTTCCCCACTCTTTGGCATAAAAGTGACGTAGCTGAGTCAAGGGTCTGGCACAGCATAAGGCAGTTTTGTATCACCAGTGTAAGAAACCCCAAGAAACGGTAAATACCTGGAACAAGCCCAAGCTTTATTGTGTGTTTCATGCCAAGAGGGAGAGCAAAATCATTTGGAATGCTATCTATTTGTCAGCATGAGGTTTGTTCAAAGTTTCCCTTTTATTTTTGTTGTTACCTTCTCAGGAAATCATGAGTGGTAAAATGCATTTTTTTAAAAAAAAAAAGTGTGGGTGTTTTTTGTTTAGTAGAAATCCCATATTCCAACATTTTCATTTTATTTTAACAGAACAGTATTGGAAGCTTTTAATGTTTGAAATGAAGTATGTGTCTGTAAAAATGCCAGGCAAATATTATTAACCGTTATTGGGATTGCCAAATTAAATTATTAGCAGCAATGAAAAGTTGCTTGCCAGCATTCTGCTATCAGACATAACAGCACTGAAATCAGTTTCTGTGAGCACTAGCTGACCGAGTCAAGTTATGCATATATGTGCCCAACAGATCATAACTCAGCTAAATCCATACAGCTCTAATCAGGGCCAGCAGAAAACACTTCCCTGAGCTCAAAACTCCACTCCCTGCCAAATTTCAGAGTCTTTTTGCAAGCTAGAAAGGTGCTGAGCCCCTCAAGTAAAAAAGGGTCCAAGGACTGATACATATGCATACGAGTTTAGAAATATGCTCTTTTGAATTCTTCCCTGATGTCATTTGCTGGCTTGTTTTCTACCATCTACTTTTAAACTGCCATTTTGACATTCTTTTTTAATAGGAGGTGTTGCACAATTAGGATTCTCTAGCACAATCCTGCCATGTTTACTTAGAAGCAAAATCACTCAAATGTTCAGTAAGCCTTCTTCAATGATTGCAGCTAGAGGTGGGCATGACTTAAGCGATGATGCATCTTACGGCTTGCGCCGTGTGGCACCACAGCTGCCATGAGTTCCCTCCAACCACCCCCCCCTAGCTGGTTGTTCCGCTCACAAGCCTCCACCCACTGCCCGGGTCATCCTCCCTCGGTGACTGCTCAATCGGGAGAGGAGTTCGGGCTGCCCTTCGCTGTCTCCTCCATTAGCCAATCACTCTGGTAGGATGGGTAGTCTCCCTACATAGTTGTTGAGTTGTCAGCTGCAGGAGGAGGTGGAAAAGGGCAGCCCAAACTCCTTCCCAGACTAGGCAGCTGGCAACAAAGGACAACCCAAGCAGTGTGCAGAGGCTTATGAGTGGGGAGCCAGCTGAGGTGTGGTTGGAGGGAACACAGAGCGGCTGTGGCACAAGTCGTACAAGTCCCACCGTCACAATGTAGCACAATTTAAGTGATGTCCATCTCTAATTGCAGCCTTCACCGCCCATTCACCCTGCTAGCCTTTCACCTATAGATTCAGAGGAGAGAGCAAAATATAGTCTACTGGGAAAGGGGGCAGGGAGCAGGGTTATAGAACTCTCATACACCAAATGTCACAGGCAAGGCCATCTCCCTCTGCCCCCTCTATGGTTCACAATTTCCTTTCAAGCAGTCCGTCAGCAGTCTGTAACCGCTGAGCATGCTCTGTAGTGTGCTTTCTCCTTATGACTTTTAGTATTCAGACTTTGGGCTTGCCTGAACCTCCCAATACTACTAATTTCTGCAAGAATATCTACCATTTTGGCTATACACAGGTTGGTACTCAGAGGACTGGATTCAATAATGCTAATATAGGTTGGATAGCTCAGTGGTTTATGTATCCGTCTGCGGAGTCAGTGGTCAGCAATTAGATTCCCCACTGCCTCCTGCAAGTAGAGCCAGCCTGTGTTTAGTATTTCCCACCTGAAAAACCCTGGAAAGGGACACCATGAGTCAGAACTGACTCAGCGGCATAGGATTATTGATTATTTTAATATAATACAGATTCGAAAAAACTTTTGATCATCGCTACTATTGTCCAAGAAAGATGTTCACATGAATTATATTTCAAGTATTGTCTTCTTCTGGGCTCCACTTTTCCATTCCATATTTATTTATCCTGAAGTCTTACCCATCAGCATTTGGTCAGGAACATCTTTTGTTTAGGGATTCCACAATTACAAGGACATTACAGAGAATTCCCAGTGATCTTGACACACACTTGCACACTGGGGCTCTTATCCCACCTCCACCATTGTCAGTCTTTCTTTCCCTTGGTCTTTCCACACAAACAAAGAAAAGTTTTTCCAGAGGGATGGACAGAGGGGCAGCAGAAAATCCCCATGAATCTTGAAGACCTGCAGTGACTTCTCCAGTGCTAAATATCATGGGTTATCATGCTTCTCCAAGTTTCCAGAGACAAATGTCAACAAATGTCAAAAGCTCAGCACACATTTCTTGTCTCGTACACATATTAATTTAGGTAATGCAGGAGAGCCACATTGTCTCAGTCACTGATATACATGTGTTGGTTTGCAACTGTGACATGAAGAATATGGCAATTCTAGTTGCAAAGGACACACAAAGCACCATTCCCTACTGGCAAGGCTCTTCTTGTACCAAAAAGTCGAAAAAACAAGGCACTTGTTCTCCATCCCTTCTTTCTTATTATTTTGAAAACAAAGAACCCATGATCCAGTATTTCTGCTAGGCATCCACAGAAAATAGGTAGCTTAAAGAGCTCTGGCAAATGCATTTCCTTGTTGGCCTTCACCCACCCTGATTTCTGCGGCCCATAGAAGACATAATAAATGATCAGACATAATCTGAAGTGTGGGGAAAATATATGCTTTTGTCAGATATGATCTATAGTGATCTTCAAAGCTTTAAGTACTTTTTTTTCTAATGAAAAAGATTCAAACCAAATAAAACTATGAGCAATTTCAGCCTCTTTCAGAAAGAAAAAGGTTTTGATATAAGGGTGCCTTGCCAACTGTTTTAACAGCTATTGGAGATAAAAAGCAAATAAGGCTTTTATGACTTTGGACAAATGAAGCCATGGGTTTTTAGATCCATAGATTTCACCGGCACTTTGTCTACGGATAATTTTGAATGTCTACCAATCATTTTTGGTCCAAGAGAAAGCAGGGAGGTAGGTTTGACCCACCATTTTGTTGTAAAATGCCCCTTCCTTAGATAATGGCCTATTCCAGTGCCTTGAATAAATATTAAACCTATACATTATTTGTTTCCTTCAGTCATTACATTGGTGCTGAACTAAAATTTTCCATTTCACAATCTCATGTTATATTACAGTTTAATTAATCCCAGCTAGACTCTTAGCTTTCTCCACTCCAAACTTACCATTTATCGTACCCAGCATTATGTGGCGAATAAAGAGATGGACTAGGATTTAGGGGACCTGGGTTTGAATTCCAGTGTGGCCATGGAAACTCATTGGGTGCAGAACTGGTAAAACTACTTGTTAAACATCTCATTTTTCTTGCAAGTCATTTTAGGATTAGTCTAAGTTGGATGTGACTTGATGTCATATAATGCAATAACTTGGTATTTTTCTCCACTGTGGGAAAGGCATTCTCAATCAATGAGGACGATGTTAGGGTCTTTTGAAAACTGTCTGCCTAACCCCCCACCCCAGGCAACACAGAAAGCAAATTTCTGAGAGATAGATCCATTCACAGAAATCAAGAGAATCCAATTCATGGCATCACAATGCATGTGCATTTCCCATTCTAAACAGTTTTTCAACTCACTATTACCCAATTATAGCTTCCATTCATTGTCAGTTTTCCGTCACAATGGTCAAAAGAACAATTTTTAAGGAAGACCACGGAACACTTCAGTGGCCTAATTTTATGAAATGATTTCTATTGCTGAATGGCAAAGGATATAAAATGATACATGGACAGGATCAAAATTGATAAAACCTGGGGTACCAGTTCGCTGTTACTGTCATCAGGAGCACAAAGGGCAGGAGGAAAACGCAAGCAAATGGTGTAATGAAAGAAGGTGTAGAACCATCTCTTTATGCCTTAAAAGAATAAGGAAAGCAAACAATTTATTGTAAGCATGGCCCTTCCCCATTCCTAGCTAAAGAGAATAACAGATGGTGAAAGACAGCTTCTGTCCATAATAATCCCTGGTCCCATGAGATGGATATAGAAAAAGTAGACTTGTCTGCTATAATAGGAAACCCCAGACTTTCACCATGTACCACAAAATCCTTGATAGTTAATATAATTTCATTCTTGTCCAGCTAGCAAGCAAATGAAAAAGGCTTCAGAGTATATATCTCAAGCTAGATGACGGACTGTGTGAGGAAACCGGAGATGCAGGTGTGGTATTAGTCCAGGCTACTACTGAGGACTGCATGCACAGATCTCCAATCAGAAAACCACAGATTGTGCTGGCAGACTCTGAAGGATAATTCTCAGGGATGCAGAAACTGGATTTAGTTATATACCCTTCCTTCCTTCCTTCCTTTGGAAAAATAAAAATTGGTTCAGCATTATTATACAAAGTTATCTTTCACTGTGTTGCCTTTTAAAGCAATTTTCTAAGCATGAGGAATTTCCTGCAATGTTAACATACAAAAAATCACTTTAAGAGAAGAACAGACAGCATCTTCTGTTTGCATTTTTCCACAGAAGGTGCATATTCACTCGTGTTGCTAGAAGAGACAGAATGAGAAGACAGTGTTCACACATGGTTCCAAGATTTATCTGTGGTTCTCTTCCAGCAAAAAACTTACGAAATCCTTAAAAAATTATTTCCAATATGCAAACTCTACCTCCCAGGGCCAACCTAGATGTTATATTATTAATGTATTATTGATTAATAATTCTTTGCTCTCAAGTCAATTCTGAGGTATGGCGACTCTTTTCATGCTAGAAAATACTCAGATAGAAAATACTCAGAGGTGGTTTCCCATTCCCTTCTTCTGGGGACACCCTGGGACTGTGCAGGTTGCCTAAGACCACACAGGCCGACACTTCCCCCAGAAAGCACGATGGGGGAATCAAACTCCCGACCTCTGGCTTTGCAGCCAGACAACTTAGTCACTGAGCTCTCCAGCTAGATGCTTTATTGATTACGCAAATTTGTATCTCATCTTTCCTTCAGCAAGCTCAAGACAGCATACATTGCTCTCCTTCTCCCCATTTATCCTCACAACACTGAGGTCAGAAAGACATCAGTTGACTTAAGATCATCCAGTAAGTTTCATGGCTCAGCGGAGCCTTAAAGATGGAACACCCAAAGCCCCACCCAGCACTCTAACCAATTCTGCAGCCTTACAATTATGCACCTGTAAGGTTGTTGGGTTTTTAAAAATAAATAATGTGGGAGGGGAAGCAAGATAAATAGAGACTATTGCATGGGTTTGGCCCTGTTTTACACCCTGCTGTGATCCCAAACTGAATGGGGAATGTACCCACTATTTACAATATATCTGCTTCCCATTGCTATTAGCAGGAACTTGTTTCATATTATTGAACCAATCTGCAAGGAACTACAAGGAAATATGGGAAAAACCATAGAGAAGTGTCCACTCGGGACATTCTTTAAATGAGATGTTAAAGTCCTGTCATGAACCAGAAGGGTAGTTAAGTGTGGCTTCTCCACACCCAGTGGACATGTTATAGTGACACAGCTGCAGACAAATAATCCTGATCAGTTTAGGGGTATAAAGAATATTGAATGATTCTTCTTTCTAGCCAATTTAGGTGGTCTTATCCTGAATCATGGTGAAGAACTTTGACCAAGTGAGATTCCTTGCTTGTAGGCAAGAGTGAGACAAGGAGTCCTGTTTTTCAACAAGGTCTCCATAATCTGTATAAACTCGAACCCACAAAAATAGTATCCTATCTCTTTGCGAAGTAAATGATGCACAAAAAACATGTGCAGAATGACTGAACAATTGATTTTAAAAGAGGCCAACAACACCCTCAATGTGTGTAGTCCCTAGCATTCCATGTCATTATTCTGCAGAATTTAGGTTATGGTGTTGCTTGCACAATTTTGCTTAGTTTACACAAAAAGGGGGAGGAATTCCACTCATTTGTTGATAATGGCACAAACAAAAATGGAGCAAAGGAAATAGTTTGTGGTTCCTCCTGCTTGTATTTGAGAATTACACAAGCAAAGATTTACATCTCTAGTCCAGGTTATAGTAACAAATAAAACACTTAACAGCAGTAAGAAACATTTGCATAGAGACAACCATACAAAGGATATAGGACAGTAACAGATAGACAGAAATAGCCCCAAAATACTTTGCTGCCTGAGAGGAAGCAGCAAATGGCATTTACCTACCTCCAACATACATCATCAAGTCAAGGTACACAGTACTCAACCCAGCACATTATTTAGCTACATGAGGCAGAAAATCCTTCAAGCACCTTTTGCCATCCCTGGCAGTATACAGTAATAACAAACTTAACAACTAAACAATAAACATTGACATCCTGGGCATCAGTGAACTAAAATGAATGGGAATAGGCGAATTCATTTCAGACAATTACCATATCTACTATTGTTGGCAAGAATCCCATAGAAGAAATGGAGCAGCCCTCATAGTCAAAAAGGAGTGGGAAAAGCTGTAATGGGATACAATCTCAAAAATGCTAGAATGATTTCAATACGAATCCAAGGCAGACCTTTCAACATCACAGTAATCCAAGGTTATGCACCAACCCTTGATGAAGTTGAAATTGACCAATTCCATGAAGACTTACAACACCTTCTAGAACTGATGCCAAAGAAAAATGTTTTTCTCATTATAGGGGATTGGAATGATAAAGTAGGGAGTCCAGAGATAAAAGGAACAACAGGTAAGTTTGGCCTTGGAGTTCAAAACGAAGCAAGGCAAAGGCTAATAAAGTTTTGTAAAGAGAACAAGCTGGTCATCACAAACAAGTTTTTCCAACAACACAAGAGGCAACTCTACACATGGACATCATCAGATGGGCAATACCTAAATCAGATTGATTATATTCTCTGCAGCCAAAGTTGGAGAAGCTCTATACAGTCAGCAAAAACAAGACCTGGAGCTGATTGTGACTCTGATCATCTGTTTCCTATAGCAAAATTCAAGCTTAAACTGAAGAAAGTAGGAAAAACCACTGGGCCACTCAGGTATAATCTAAACCAAATCCCTATGAGTACACAGTGGAAGTGAAGAACAGATTTAAGGAACTAGATTTGGTGGACAGAGTGCCTGAAGAACTATGGATGGAGGCTAGTAACATTGTACAGGAGGCAGCAATAAAAACCATCCCAAAGAAAAGGAAATGGAAGAAAGCAAAGTGGCTGTCCAACGAGGCCTTACAGATAGCAGTGAAGAGAAAGGAAACAAAATACAAGGAAGGTAAGGAAAGTTACAGAAAATTGAATGCAGACTTCCAAAGAATAGCAAGGAGAGACAAGAGGGCCTTCTTAAATGAACAGTGCAAAGAAATAGAGTAAAATAATAGAAAAGGAAAAAACCAGAGATCTGTTCAGGAAAATTCGAGATATCAAAGGAACATTTTGTACAAAGATGGACATGATAAAAGACAAAAATGATATCCCTTGCAGAAGCAGAAGACATCAAGAAGAGGTGGCAAGAATACACAGAGGAATTATACCAGAAAGATTTGGATATCCCGGACAACCCAGATAGTGTGGTTGCTGACTTTGAGCCATTTAATGACTTTGAGCCATTCAACATCACAGTAATCCAAGGTTATGCACCAACCCTTGATGAAGTTGAAATTGACCAATTCCATGAAGACTTACAACACCTTCTAGAACTGATGCCAAAGAAAAATGTTTTTCTCATTATAGGGGATTGGAATGATAAAGTAGGGAGTCCAGAGATAAAAGGAACAACAGGTAAGTTTGGCCTTGGAGTTCAAAACGAAGCAAGGCAAAGGCTAATAAAGTTTTGTAAAGAGAACAAGCTGGTCATCACAAACAAGTTTTTCCAACAACACAAGAGGCAACTCTACACATGGACATCATCAGATGGGCAATACCTAAATCAGATTGATTATATTCTCTGCAGCCAAAGTTGGAGAAGCTCTATACAGTCAGCAAAAACAAGACCTGGAGCTGATTGTGACTCTGATCATCTGTTTCCTATAGCAAAATTCAAGCTTAAACTGAAGAAAGTAGGAAAAACCACTGGGCCACTCAGGTATAATCTAAACCAAATCCCTATGAGTACACAGTGGAAGTGAAGAACAGATTTAAGGAACTAGATTTGGTGGACAGAGTGCCTGAAGAACTATGGATGGAGGCTAGTAACATTGTACAGGAGGCAGCAATAAAAACCATCCCAAAGAAAAGGAAATGGAAGAAAGCAAAGTGGCTGTCCAACGAGGCCTTACAGATAGCAGTGAAGAGAAAGGAAACAAAATACAAGGAAGGTAAGGAAAGTTACAGAAAATTGAATGCAGACTTCCAAAGAATAGCAAGGAGAGACAAGAGGGCCTTCTTAAATGAACAGTGCAAAGAAATAGAGTAAAATAATAGAAAAGGAAAAAACCAGAGATCTGTTCAGGAAAATTCGAGATATCAAAGGAACATTTTGTACAAAGATGGACATGATAAAAGACAAAAATGATATCCCTTGCAGAAGCAGAAGACATCAAGAAGAGGTGGCAAGAATACACAGAGGAATTATACCAGAAAGATTTGGATATCCCGGACAACCCAGATAGTGTGGTTGCTGACTTTGAGCCATTTAAAAATCTTATAAGATGATGCTGTTCAGGTGCTACACTCAATATGCCAGCAAGTCTGGAAAACTCAGCAGTGGCCAGAGGATTGGAAAAGATCAGTCTACATCCCAATCCCAAAGAAGGGCAGTGCCAACGAATGCTCCAACTACCATACAATTGCACTCATTTCACACACTAGCAAGGTTATGCTCAAAATCCTAGAAGGTAGGCTGCAGCAGCATGTGGACCAAGAACTCCCAGAAGTACAAGCTGGATTTCGAAGGGGCAGAGGAACTAGAGTCCAAATTGCTAACTTGCATTGGATTATGGAGAAAGCCAGAGAGCTCCAGAAAAACATCTACTGCTGCTTCATTGACTACACCAGTGGTTCTTAACCTTTGTTACTCAGATGCTTTTGAACTGCAACTCCCAGAAACCCCAGTCAGGACAGCTGGTGATGAAGGCTTCTGGGAGTTGCAGTCCAAAACTCCTGAGTAACCCAAGGTTAAGAACCAGTGGACTACACAAAAGCCTTTGACTGTGTGGACCACAGCAAAATATGGCAAGCTCTTACAGAAATGGGAGTGCCTGAGCAAGCTACACAGTCCCAAGGTGGCCGCAGAAGAAGGCAAATCACTTTTCAGCACTCTCTGCCTAGGAAACCCTGGAGTCACAAATCTACGAGTCAGAACTGACTTGACGGTACATGATTACTGATGATTAAAGGTGTTACAAGACCTTTGTTTTTGTTGAAACACACTAACATGGTTGTGTCTCTGATCAGAGAAAATTAGACATTTCATTGGTTCAAATCCTGTTGTACAGCAGTGCATGCACAGCAGAGATGATGCTATTGTCAATGACAAATTGCTGTTAATTAAAAGCAATTTCAGGATACATGTGACACAATGCAACGAAATCATGTGAACCCTGAAATCCCGAAAGGAAGCATTAAGTCAGGAGCAATTTGTCAGTGCTACTGATGTGATCACTGTTGTACGCACAGTGCTGTGCAACTGGATTTTGGCCACTGGAGGCTAATCGAGCAGCCCCAATGTACTATACAAACCATCATTCCTACTCCCTCTTCTTCAATTCTTTTTTGGTGTGCAACATTAAACAAACACTTTTGTTCTGCCTACCCATAGCTAAAGGAAGAACTGTTTGAATATCTGCTACCAATCCATCTGTTTAAAGTGTGTATCCAGAAAATTTGTATCCAGCTTTATAATGAACTCCAAGTCACAATGAAAGATCATTGCTGCCTTGCAACTTTGCTGATTTATTATAGTTTCAGGAACAAATCCTATGCTCCAGCCTCTTCACAACATTGCCAAGCCTCTCATTCTCATATTCTATAACTTGGCAGCTGTTTCAATGTACCGCAGATCTGTTAGATTACTTGTGTTACAAAGAATTTCAAAGTGGAATGAGATTTACAGCTAAGTGTGCAAGAAAACATCAATACTGCAGACATTTACAGGTAGGGAAATGAGCTCTGCGCATGGCTCAGACAGCTTCTCCTGTCTGCATGTGCTCCCCCTAGAGGAGGGTGGGCAAGGAAACATTTTTATATGCTGTCAAAACGAACTTGTTCGTGATGCATCTTGACATCTAAGAAACGACATAAAAACATGCCTGTTTTTCAGCACAAACACTGTCTATCTCAATCAAACTAATAAACATAAAAGACAAAGAGGCTAGAGGTTCCTTTAGCCATAAGGTTTCATAAATAAGGCTGCAATCCATCAAATCCATAGACAGAACATCTCACACTGTTTTATATAATATCAGGCTGTTCATCTCTCTTGTCTGGTGTTGTCTGTAGGTCTCCGAGATCTAAGTTCTCTTACAGAGGTCTTCCCAGACTTAATATTTTGATATATTTTAACCAACACCGTAAGCAAATGTTTGGAGCCTTCTAATGAAAAGCACATGATCTACCACTAAGCTATGACCAGAACTTTAAAAGTTATCTTTTTAGACTGCAGTCTCCCAGTCAGTAATGGAAATTATTGAAGGGGAAGTCAAGAAAAGTAGCTGTTGCAAGTTCTAGGCATAATTTATCCCCATATAGAAGGTCATGTACACATAGGAGAGGGGGGAGATAAATATATGGTGGGAGGCAGGGAGATGCATTAGGATTTCAAGAATACAGTACAACGTCAGAGCTAGTTGCTTGAACTCAGCTTGCATGAACAATTGTGTCAAGTCTCTCAGACAGCAATGGGAAATGAGATCATCCAACATCATCAAGCAGTGCTCAGCCTCCATACTGTGTGGTGTCAAGTCAATTTTGACTTACGGTGACCTTTATAGAGGTTTCCTTAGGCAGAAAGTACCCAGAAGTGGCATACCATATCCTTCTTCTGTATGCACTCCGAGACTGTGCTGCTTGTCTGAGGCTACACAGGCTGGTTCTTCTCCCAGGAAGCTCACTGGGAAATTGAACTGCAAATCCCTGGCTCTGCAGCCAGGTACTCCAACTCACTGAACTGTGTAGCTTGCAGTCTCCATATATACTGGAAACACATAATCACAAATAATGAAAAACAGATGGAATCATACCTGGGGGACAACTACTGTTTTGGGGCGATAACTAGCAACTAGAGATGGGGATATTTGTATTTGTATACAAATACGAATATCCCCATGCAGCTGGAGTTAATAAGGGTCCGATCCCTGGGGCCAGACCATCCACACATGTGTTCACCAGCAGCGGCAGCCCTGCTCTTCCTTCCAATCACTCCTGAGGGCCGTTCTCTTCCCAGCCGGCTAGCCACTCCTGGCAGAGGGAGGGAGGATGAGCCTCCCTGCAAGGCTGCCAAGTGGCTAGCTAAGCAGTGCTCCAAACAATCAGAAGGAAGAGAGGGGCTGTTGCCGGACACGTGAGTGGACAGTCCAGCCCCAGGGGCCAGACCCTCGTTAACTCCAGCTGAGTGGGAATATTTGTATTCATATAAAAAAACGAATACACCCATCTCTACTAGCAACCCTCATTTGGGTATTTCATTTTCTACTGGAACAAGACTTATGCCCTGCTTATTCCCTGCAAAGTCTGAGGTTTTAGTGGTTAAGTAAGGGCACAATCAAACAGCTGAAAAGGTGTGCATCTGATTGCACTGGTACTTTGCTGACAGCTTTCCCCTTAAAGTGACCCTTCCATCCATTAGGCGATTATTCCAGCCCCCAAAAGAAGTAGTCCTACTGCTGGACTAGTTACAAATACCTAATTACTTGTAATTAGTTCCTTTGCTCGATAACTTAGGTATAACTACATTACATTACAATTCCAACTTAACAAGAGATAGTTGTTGTAGGTATTTCAGGCTGTTTGGTCATGTTCCAAAGATTTTTCTTCCTAACGTTTCACCAGTCTCTTTGGCCGGCATCTTCAGAGGACAGGAGTTAGATCTCTGTCTGTGTTCTGGTGTAGTGTGTGGGATACTTGAAATGCTAGGAAGTAAAAGCTTCAGAACATGGCCAAACAGCCCGAAAAGCCTACAACAACCATCGGATCTTGGCCATGAAAGCCTTTGAGAATACATTTAACAAGAGGTAGCTTCACTCCTTCTGTGGTGTAACTTTTAAATTGGCTTTTATTATTACAGCAATGAGAACCCTTATTGAGAGAAAGATGGCTACAAATGATATTAAATAAATGTAAATAAATAAAGGATGATACTAAATAAATAAATAAATAAATAAATAAATAAATAAATAAATAAATAAATAAATAAATACATACATACATACATACATACATACATACATACATACATACATACATACATACATACATACATACATACATACATACATACATAAAGGATGTTGCCTCTTTTATTTATTTATATTTATACATGCCAGAGTATCAGGTGCTGGCTTTTGATGTCTCAATTTCCATTGTGGGTGTTGAAATGCCAGTGAGATTCAAAAAGTATTTAGATTTTTAAAAAACAACAACTGAAAAATACCAATTTAAGACACCTTTGAGGAAAAGGAAAACATTTAAAAAAAAACCATCCTGTTGCAAACCTACATACACCAAAGGCAATAGCATAACTCATGGGGGGGAAACTGATTTCAGTTCACTGGTTGCCATCTAGCTTCTTCATCAAACACAAGTGTCATGACTTGCTAGTTCTGGGTAACATGCCACCATGATTTATGTCATTGCCTTTCCTACAGTTTAACAGGATCTTGGGTGTTAACTATAACAGGAACAACAACTTGGGGGGGGGCTTCCTGGTATAACTGTATTGTGTTACAATGTGCTGGTACTATAAAGAATCCTTTTTAAAAAGTAACTTTCCATCATTTGCCAAGAAGCAGCAACATCTGCATAGAGATACTCACGGATGATATCTCTTCCAACCTGTATTGCGAGTATTTTTGGATGGAGGTGTCCCAGTGGGCTTTAAATTCCAAATTGTAATTCCACCATCCTCTAGCAGATGATGGTCATGTTCTAGCAGCGGTGACATAAATATGGAACTGTCTTCTCCCAATGGCCCATTTTTGTCCTTGAAAAAGAAATACTTGTCATATGTACTGTGAAAATATGTACATGAAGGTGGCCTTAGTATTGGCTTGCACTCTTTCATTCACTTGCCTGCTTGGGTACTCTGTCAACATCCAACTTGCCCAATGCCATGCAATTGTGGCTACAAATTCCTAAATTGATTCTGTATGTTGCTGAATTGGTACAGCACAGTAACTCATACAGTTCAACTGCAGCTGTTCAAGCCCAAACATTCATTAGAGCCTCTTTTCTTTTTCTTTGATGAGCAGATGATAGGATTGGCCCTTTAGTCTTAAAGATTTCAGCAGACCTCACACTATGCTGACCAGTTTAAACACTTTGATATTAGGGCAAATCTCAGTTATCTATCTATGATAACAATGATATGGTATCAATGATATCTATCTAACATTGTTTATCCCATTTATAATGGTGAAAGATGCCCAGAATACTGGTCAGTTCACTAACTTCAAGGACTCCACAAAACAGTTTAACTTCAGTAAATTGTTTGGCAATCCATTTGGACATTGTGTGAAGTTTTCCTAGAATCCTGTAATTCAGTTTTACTAAATGATGCTAGAATACTGGCATGGATTTGTTGTCCAACTGTATACGTTATAAGTGGAGATTTGACATCTGTATAAATAACCTTGCAAGTGCCCTTTATAAAATAACATTGCACAAACTAATCCGTGGGTTGGCAGAGCAACCGCATTAATTTGGGGTGGGGAACCTTGGCAAGACAGCTCATGAAAACATGTTATGTTGGGTAAGTTTTCACTAACACCCATCTTTTAAATCCTTGCAGCCCAGCTGGAGGAAATGAGTTTTAGGGTGCTGTGCATTACTTTTGAAAGCTAAGCACCGTAAAAACGGACTCAAACAGGCTTTCCCAATCTAGCACCTTCCAGATGTCTTGATGGGATTTGTAGTCCAGTGCTTCTGGATGGCAATGGGATGTATTTTCCAGACAAGTTGGCTTCAAGGCTACTTGAGAACCAAGCTACATGGAAAAATTCAGTCCACAATTAGAAGCTGGCAGCGCATTTGGTCCCCAATATTATTTGATTTCCAATATTATTTTCAGCCAACAGTAGCCCACATTCTGTTGCTTAGAATAGTTAATCATACTATAGTAGCAATGATGATTTTGTGAGTCTCATAGGCATCCTTCAGTCTCGAGAGACTATGGTAACATGATCTGTATGGAGGACTTGGAACAGTGTCTAGTGTTTTGACGCTATACGCAAAGCTGGAGTGTCCTCTCCAGGGCATGAAGCCTGGGTAAAATAACATGGAGGATAGGCTGTTACCCAACCAGCAAATCCCCCCTCTCCATATCACTGAAATAGTCCAATGGAAAGGCAAGAGCCAATACAAGTGGTTCCAGCAACGTCGCAGGAGTTGCCAGAACAACGCAAACTGCCTTCGGGACTCTGGCTCCGAATTTTGCCTCAAGGTTAACTCCTGAGATCTCTGAAACCTGACAAATACTAGTCTCATGTTCGAAATGGAGGTAAAAAGCACATGGCAACTGCCAACCAGTAAGATAACAGGAAAGGTATCAGAATAGATCATTCTTTTCTATTTCTATTATAATTCAGTTACAAATTCCAACACGGAACGCTGTTACCTTCCCACCGAGGTGGTCCCTATTGATCTACTTGCATTTGCATGCTTTCGAACCGCTAGGTTGGCAGGAGCTGGGACAAGCGATGGGAGCTCACTCCATCGCATGGATTCGATCTTACGACTGCTGGTCTTCTGACCCTGCAGCACAAGCTTCTGCGGTTTAGCTCACAGCGCCACCACGTCCCTTCTTCCAGGTACTCCTTTTAAAAATCTGCTTGTAGTTTTCCTGAAACATCCTATTGGGCATCCTAAAATATACCTTTGTTTTTTGGATCCTAAAGGGCTGCTTTAACAGCCTGATTTCATTGCAGAAGTACCAAAAACCTCTGCAATGAAGTGGTAACTTCTGAAAACCAAAAAGTGCAAAAAGCAGAAGAGTTTTCCTCCAACAAAATATCAGGTGAAGTATTCCAACAGTTTAGGGACTGAAATAGGTGGCAGGGAAGGATCACCAGTGACCACAAGTTATGACTCTTGAAGATATGAAATTGGAGGCATGACACCATCATCAGAAATGGAAGATGAAAGGCAGCTTCATCCAGCACTTTGTCAGCGGCTTGTGCTTAGGAAAGGAAAATGACTTCAAACCCCCGCTGAGGCGTTGCTATCGTCCTCCATGACGTGAGGGAACAGGCCGGGTAGGTGGGACTTGTTCAGCCCTGGAAGGCAGCCCATCTAGGAGAAGGAAAACTCTGTCTTCAAACCCCTACTGAGGCACCACCATCGGCCTCCATGCTATGAGTGAGCAGGCTGGGTAGGTGGAACTCGTTAGCCTGGGAAGGCAGCCCATCTAGGAGAAGGAAAACTCCGATTTCAAACCCCCACTGAGGTGCCGCTATCGGCCTCCATGCCATGAGGGAACAGGCTGGGTAGGAGGGACTCATTCAGCCCTTAAGATTCTGCTCTTTGTAATAAATACCTTTCCCCTAAAACAAAGGTAGGATCCACTTCTTTTACATGTCATTATGGTTGTAACTTAATGAGTAACTAGCTGTTTGTAACTAATTCCTTTTTCCAGTACACATGGTATTATTACATTGCATTAAGTCTGTGACTTAAAAGGGGATAATTTCATTCCATTGTGGACTGAAATAAGGGTAAGCCAGTGGGGTGCAGTGGACAGAGCATCAGACTAGGGGTGAAATCAAAAGGAGAAATAGCTTGCATTTTATACTGCGTGTGGTACAGTATGATGTGAGATGTTTCCCAGCAATCACATGACACATGTGAGATCTTGACCAAGACCAACCCTAATTGGTGCTGAAGCTAGACCTTTTTGGTCCAGTGGCAGGGCAACTCTTTTTGGGAGGCAGTCAGGAGTGATTCCTGTATGGACATGTATCTTGAAAACCCTGTTACGGTTGGTTGGTTGGTTGGTTGGTTGGTTGGTTGGTTGGTTGGTTGGTTGGTTGGTTGGTTGGTTGGTTGGTAGGTAGGTAGGTAGGTAGGTAGGTAGGTAGGTAGGTAGGTAGGTAGGTAGGTAGGTAGGTAGGTAGGTAGGTAGGTAGGTAGGTAGGTAGGTAGGTAGGTAGGTAGGTAGGTAGGTATTTATAACCCCACCTTCCATCATTATGGGTTATTTATAACCCCAACTTACATCATCAAAAAGACAAAGTAAATGATATGTTTGCATACAACATTTTTATTCCATTTGGCATGCAATTGCAATATTTTGCTTAATTATATAGTCCAGGGGTGGCCTTACTAAGTGATGGAGAGAAAAAAATCCCATCTTTCTAGTTCATGCTGAGCCTTGGGCTGTTGCTTCAATTCTCCATAAGTTCCATTGATTCAAATAAGACTTCTCCAATGCGATTTATTACACTAAATGTATGTGTAAGTAATATATAAATGGAAGGTGTATCCGTATACAGTGGTGCCTCGCATTACAATGTTAATTCGTTCCAGCGAAATCACTGTAGAATGAAAACATCGTAAAGCGATTTTTAAAAGCCCATAGAAACGCATTAAAACCCGATTAATGCATTCCTATGGGCTTGAAACTCACCGTCCAGCGAAGATCCTCCATAGCGCGGCCATTTTCGCTGCCCATGCAGCAAGGAATCGGTCCCAGAAAACAGCGGGCGGCCATTTTTTTTACCCAGCGGCCATTTTGAAACCACTGATCAGCTGTGCGAAAATCTTCATTTTGCAATAATCGGTTAGCGAAGCAGGTAACCAATCATAGCAAAGCGAAAAAACCCCATAGGAAAAATAGTTTTGCAATTGCTTTTGCGATCGCAAAAATTTCTTCATTATGCAATTTCATCGTTAAACGAAGCGCTCGTCTAGCGAGGCACCACTGTATACAGTTATAATTAGATATTACAGAATGTGCTACTACCACTAAAAACAGCAGCCCACTGTTTCATCCGTGTCTTCTCCAACATCAGCTAGGCACTGTGGCACATGAGAGGGTTTGGCCAAACAAAGAGCTTCCCAACCACCACCCTCTAATACATTGGTTTCCAACCTTGGGTCCCCAAATGTTTGTTGGAGGTGTTTTGCTTTTGAATTTATTTTACAGGTATCTCTTTTTGTCCACGGAGAGGTGATCTAGCATTAAATGAATGCAGCAATATTTTGTTAAAAAATATATATGGTGGGGCAACTAGGGGGAAAGATCATGAGATCAGTGTTCCTGCTCTCCCAAATCATCATGCCCCAACTTGCGAGATCATCAAAAAAACCACCTAAAGTCATGCATTTGTAGGATGAAACAAACAATCTCACAGGTAAAACATAGTTCAGATCATTGTGGTTAGAAAAAAGCAGGAATATTTCTGATCGCATCTTCCTTTCTTATCTCCATTTTGTTGTCATTGTTTTGATACCAGCCACAAACCGCAGCACTTCCAGCAAGGATCTGTGATTCCTGCAACTCTGTTGGCTATAATAAGATCAATGATTTTTGCCAGTAAGGCAATGGTCTCCTCCATCTCCCCTGACAACACAAGGGTTGAAGTCAGTTGTGCATAATGAGTAGGAAACAGTTGATTCTTACTAAAAGATCAGAGAATAGTTTTCCTTTCTTTTTGCATAATGGAATACAGTAGATTCAAAACTTATTTTAATTAAGTGGAACAATAATTTATGCTGCCCTGCCTGAAAATTCTTCATACAATGCAAGTATGTACATATCAGTGTTAAATTGGTCCAAGCAAAACAGTTTACATGTTAAGTCATGGGAAAGACAAATAGCATAATTGAGGCATATATCTTGGGAAGAAGAAACAGCTGCTTAAAGATGCACATATATCACTTTTGTTGTGACCTTTGGTAGATCATGTAGACAGTCTGTTTCTTTTGCTGTCCAGTGCAGTCATTTGTATCTCTTAAGAATCAAGAAAAATTAAATGTTGAGATGGCTGGAGTCACAAATATATAATAATAAGCACTTTGTTGAATTTTCTACAGTTTCAAGAATTCACGGAAAAAAGTTGCCATTTTGCTTAAAATGATGTTTCTTCTGTCCCACCTATGTCTTTATTTGCTGATTCAGTTAATTCAGAGTTGAATAACAGAGCCTCACTTTATCCTGACACACAGTTTTAAACAAATTGAAATCCCAGGCCTGATAAAGCACCCGTCAAGAAATTCAGCAACATAAAAGTACTGTAAAACAGGCCATTCCATCAAAACGTAGAGTGATGGCGGCTGAAAGAACTCCAAAGAGAACGCTGACCAACTATTTCTGTTTGTCAGTCAGTTGCTTTATCCCTATGCGGTGAGCTGCTCTGCTCTGTCCCAGCAAGTAGGTCTCTCTGAGGAGGTGCAGCAGCTAATATTTGCGAGTGATATTTTTGGAGGGAAAGACCTCTTCTCCTTCTTCTTCTCCTTCTCCTTCTGCATTGCTTGTAACTGGGACCTTTGAACCATAGACATCTGGGCAAAGAAGCAATGCCCAAAGGGCTAGACGAGTTTGACATGCCCAAATCCATCACCTGAAGTACTTTATGCTTTTAACTCTTCTGTAGCAAGCTCCTTTTTTAAAAAAAAAAAATCAGTACAGTGATGCCTCGCTAGACAGTTAGACTTTGACTTTTTGCTATCGCTATAGCGATTCACAAAACAGTGATTCCTATGGGGGAATTTCGCTGGACAATGTTTGGTCCCTGCGTCGCAAACTGATTTTCGCTAGACGACGATTTTGACAGCTCCCTCCGTGCTTGCAAAACAGGTGTTTTTGGGACCTAAGCTTCGCAAAACAGCGATTTAAACAGCTGATTGGTGGTTTGCAAAGCAGCTTTCCTATGGCCAATCTTTGCTAGACAACAACGATTCTTCCCCATTTCGTTCGTTCGTTTAGTCGTTTAGTCGTGTCTGACTCTTCGTGACCCCATGGACCAGAGCACGCCAGGCCCTCCTATCTTCTACTGCCTCCCAGAGTTGTGTCAAATTCATGTTGGTTGCTTCGCAGACACTGTCCAGCCATCTCATCCTTGGTCGTCCCCTTCTCCTCTTGCCATCACACTTTCCCAACATCAGGGTCTTTTCCAGGGAGTCTTTTCTTCTCATTAGATGGCCAAAGTACTGGAGCCTCAGCTTCAGGATCTGTCCTTCCAGTGAGCACTCAGGGTTGATTTCCTTTAGAATTGATAGGTTTGTTCTCCTTGCAGTCCAGGGGATTCTCAAGAGTCTCCTCCAGGTTTCAATGCATTCCAATGGGAAAATGCTTTTCACTAGACAATGATTTCGCTAAACAGCGATTTGAGTGGAATGGATTATCATCGACTAGCGAGGCACCACTGTATCTCATGAACATTCTCTCTCAATCCATTCCTTCTTCCCTCCATAGAGAATTGTTTCTGGGAGTTCTATCAGGCCTTCGAGACTTTTGGCACTCCAGTTGTTTTGGACTACAAATCCCTGAATCCACAGCCTGTATTGCCAATAATAAAGAGCTATAAAGGAATTACAAAGTTCACTACCCCTACATGAAGCAACAGTACATTCCTATCCTGTTCAGTTGCAGAAGCTACAATGCCAGAGTGACAAGGTGCTGGTCTTGTGCCTGGCTGTGTGTGAACAGGAAGTTATCCAACCGCTATGATAGCTTCCACAATCACAGTTCTGCAAGTGGTAAACACTGAACAAAATACTGGCCATTATGGCATTTCTGTTGGACTCTGTTCAGTGAATCCTTTTTCTATTTTACTGAAATTTCAGACTTTCCCAGTGCCACAAAACTTTAAAGACAGACATATTTTCTGATCAGCTCAACTGAACCACCTACATCTCTGTATGAACCAGCCTAGGATCTGAGATGTTACAGAAGCCCTCATCAATTTTTGCCATCAAGGTCAGTTAGAACAGTGATTACAAGAGACACAGCCTTTTCATTAGTGGCCTTCTACATATGCAACTTCCTCCCACAGGATGATGCTTTCACAGGTTGCTTTTAAATAGGCATTTAAGACTTCTTTAGTCCAGTCTGCTTTAACTGCTAACATTTCCTTCCTTTCCTCCCTTAGAAGCTCATGAAAAACTCTTGAGAAGCAAAATAAATTAAATACTATAAGGTGATTCAATAATCTTGGAGGACTGAGTAGCAGCAACAAATTTAGCAACTTCTACAGAGAAACAAGCATTTTTAATCTTCTGTAACAAGGTCCTCAGTGAATGGTCTTTTCAGTAAATCAAATAAAAAATTTTAATAAAATCCTATCACACTTGCATAATTAGATGGGGAAAAATATGATGGGACTGACTTAGAAACAAAGACTTCAAAGAAGGAGAGAGAACATACTCATAGAGTTCTCATAAGAGTACTAGCTAGATCTAGTTGGCAAATTTGTTTCATAAAATCATGGGATAATTAAGTTGGAAATGGCCTATGAGACCATCAAGTCCAACCCCTACTCAATGCAGAAATCCAAATCAAAGCCAATCTGACAGATGGCTATCTAGTTTTCTCTTGAATGCCTCCCGCATTGGAGCACTCATGATCTCCCAAGGCAAATGGTTCCATTGTTGTACTGCTCTAACAATTATGATGTTCTTCCTGATATTCAGCCTGGCTTCCTGTAGCTTGAGCCCATCATTACATGTCCCGCACTCTGAGAGGATTGAGAACAGATCCTACCACTTCTCTGTATGACTACCTTTCAAGTTTTTGAAAAGTGTTATAATATCTTTCCTCTATCTTCTTTTCTCAAGGCTCTTTCCCTTATATATAATTTTAATTATCTTTTGTCCATGTTCATAAATAATGCTTGTGATAACCCGAGGATTTCTAACTTGCTATCTATTAATTTCTGTCAGAAGGCTACAAAAGGATCTTCCCATAGTAGGGCAAGAAAAGGATTATCTGAAAAGACGACTCTCAGCCTTAACTCAAAGGCCTGTTTCCATGTTTTCCCTTTGTTGCAAGGCTGAGCAAACTGTGTCCGTAAAACAACATTCATTACACATTGTGGGATATCCTTTACCCTCCTTAAGAAGGAAGAGAGGGGAGGATCAAGTTTCTCTAAAATCCCAGTTACCCATACTCCGATACCATTTTAAATCACCAGAATTACTTTTGTGTTAAATGCTCATAAAGCTCCTGGAACATAACAACCTTCCTTCATGTTGTCAAATTTAGCTGTTACTTATGTCACCCCTTTTGCTTTGCACAAAATATTATCTTGGTGTTGTTGCCAAGATACATTTGAAGAAAATATCACTCCAGAGTAAGGAGAGTGCTTTATCTGATAACATTTTTAAAAGGGTATTGTTCTATACTTTATTTTTGCTAGTCTGGGCATGCAATGTTTTAAATCTTCTTCCTTTTTTATGAATTCCATCTTATTATTTTAAATTGTTTTCTTGTGATTATTAGCATAATTTTTAAAAAGTGTATTACTTTAGTTGTACCGTAAACTGCTTTGTGGAAGCCATTTGCCTCAGAAAGTGGGGCATAAATACTGAGATAAAAGATTTTTAGTTCATGTGTGAAATCTGTGGTGACTTTCTCTTACACCATTCTGCTCTCCTTCACATCCTACAGTAAGTTAAGTCACCAAAATGAACATCAGCTTTTCAAAACAGAAAGAATAAGACACATCTGCTTTTTATTTTCTGAGTCCGAGACTTTCCACACATTGTAGATTAAATGTCTGCATTCTTTCTAAACAGAAAGAAGGTCCCGGGGGCTGGCTCAAGCAATATTTCCTCCTTACTAGCCTACTTCAGGTATGTCTATGTGGGGAGAAATGCAATGTGTGAACCAACAGATATCATCAGCATCAGTTCTTATTACTGGAAGGCCGATTTTTACAGCTAGTGCCATCACAGGAATTGATGCTAATGATATAGACATAATAATTTATACATATGGTTGCCATATAGCCTGGTTGGCTGAGGTTTGCTCAGATTTTAGGTATGCTACCTGATGAATGTTTAGCCCACCAGCTGACTCAAATTCTAAGCTTTCTTTTTAAAAGCAAGTATCTAGCCCTTGTAGAACGTGAGATATGAATTACAGCATGCAGTCACAGTTTTATCCAATTATTTTGTAAGAAACAAGTTTTTCTGTGTGGATTGTCAATGAAGGAAGCCATCCACAGATTAACATTAGCTAACAGATGTATAAACCACAGATTGTACAGATGTGAAAGCTGAAATGCAAAGGAAGCTGATTTTGTGGACTAGTCCACTTCTTCAGATGCACAAACTCACATTAAAATATAGCAGCTAGTCTTTAAGATGCCACAAGATTTTTGTCTTCTTGTTTTGTCTCATTTTCTTTGGTTTTTGGTCTAATATGCTAGCACAGACTACAACAGCCACCTCTTTTAAAAGAAAAATATTGTTGGCAAAGTTAAAGGGAAAGGGGTGGGTACAAGTAGTCTGGCATCTTAAAGACTAACAAATTTGTTTCAGTAAAAGCTTTTATGGACCAAAATCCTATTCTTCAAACACATGGAATTCTCATGTTGTGGCTTCTTTGCTTATACATAATTATCATGAGGGGCCATAACCACATAAGCATACAGACAATATGCAAAGTCACAATGGCTGAAATCCTGCATTGTTGCATAAAGCCGATGGTGTCATCATACTTACACAATGTAAGTTCCGCAACAAGATTTCAGCCGATGTGTCACTGACACTGGACACAGAGAAATCATTTTCAGAACATTTCAGCCTCCCAAGGATACTTTCTTATGAACTTCAAAGTGTCTATTGCAGAATAAAGGGAATTACATTAGGAGACTGGAAGGAAATAAAATTTATTCATTCAAAATGTGGCATTGGAAGAGGTTTTTATGGATACCCTAGGGTACCAAAGGAAAAAAGAGGCAGTGACAGATTTTACTTTCTTGGACTCCATGATCATTGCAGATGGGGACAGCAGCCCCGAAATTAAAAGACGCCTGCTTATTGGGAGGAAAGTGACGACAAACCTTGACAGCATCTTAAAGAGCAGAGACATCACCTTGCCAACAAAAGTCCGCATAGCTACGGTTTTTCCTGTGGTGATGTATGGAAGTGAGAGCTGGACCATAAAGAAAGCTGACCGCCGAAGAATTGATGCTTTTGAACTGGAGGAGGCTCTTGAGAGTCCCCTGGACTGCAAGGAGAACAAACCTATCAATTCTAAAGGAAATCAACCCTGAGTGCTCACTGGAAGGACAGATCCTGAAGCTGAGGCTCCAATACTTTGGCCATCTCATGAGAAGAGAAGACTAATGGTTGTTGTGGGTTTTTCGGGCTCTTTGGCCATAGTTCTGAAGGTTGTTCTTCCTAACATTTCGCCAGTCTCTGTGGCTGGCATCTTCAGAGGACAGCGCTCTGTGCTCTGTTGTAGTTGGCTCGAGAGTGCCAACTACACCAGAGTAGAGAAGAGAAGACTCCTTGGAAAAGACCTTGATGTTAGGAAAGTGTGAAGGCAAGAGGAGAAGGGGATGACAGAGGACAAGATGGATGGACAATGTCACCAAAGCTGCCAACATGAATTTAACCCAACTCTGGGAGGCAGTGGAAGATAGGAGGGCCTAGCGTGCTCTGGTCCATGGGGTCATGAAGAGTTGGATATGACTAAATGACTAGACAATGAGGGCACACAAAAAAAGGGAAATGGGTGCTAAATCAAATAAAGCCTGAACTTTTTCTAGAAATGAAAATGACTCAACTAGGGGCACCATACTAAAAAAAAAAAAGATAATTGGAAGGCAGAAGGAAAAAAGGAGACCTAACATAAGTTGGATTGACTCAATAAAGGAAGCCATGGCTTTTAGTTCACAAGACCTCAGCACAGCTGCTAAAGACCTCTTGGAGGTCACTGATTCATAGGATTGCCATACCCTGGAAGTAACTTAACAGCAATTGTGGGAATACTGTTCCTTTCAGAAATGCCTGCAAAGAGAGCATGGAAAACACATAGCCCTAAGTAATGGCCAAAATCCTGTTGCCTAGCTCAGTAATTCTACTACAATAGATCAATTGAATTAATGGAAATTTAGTGAGTCAACTCCTTCAAAAGTTCCACTGCTTCAAACTAGCCTACTCTAACTGCAGCTTATTGTGCTCAGTAAACCTACATGTGATTTACTACACTAAGCAACAGAATTTAGGCCAATGAGTTCTTGTCCAAACTCTGGCTTTAAGCAGATGCTAGCTGTAGCTACCAGGCTCTCTAGCTTGATCTGATAAAAGCTGACCAACTAAGCCTAAAACAAAGCATCAGCTTGAAACATGCCTTTTTACTCCTTCTGAACAGAATAAGAGTTTGGGGCAAGATCACACAACACATAATAAACATGTGTATTACAAGCAAGGACAATTCATATCATAGGCACAAAATTGAAACCTTTGACAGCATCCTTGACCTTTCAAACAGGAGTGGCCAAGACCAATCTAGAATACATGAAATCCTGGGGTTATGCCTGCATAGCAGTCTGCTACCATGATTTCACTGTGCAAGCAGGCAGAACATTTTATTCTTCACTGTGCAAAAGGATAAACCCATCCCATCCAGTTAACATAATTAGATTCTCTTCTCTGGAATTTCAAGAGATTCTTGCTCAGTTCTGCATACATGCATACATGCATACATGCATACATGCATACATGCATACATGCATACATACATACATGCATATATGCATACATACATACATACATACATACATACATACATACATACATACATACATACATACATACATACATACATACATACATACATACATACATACATACATACATACATACATACATACATACATACATACATACATACATACACTTACTGTGGAGGAACTCCATTTTATATGTACTGTTAATTGCTTCAATGATCTATAAAATTAATGGTTAGAGTAAGGACTTTTATGGAGATTATATTTCAAATATTATTTACCTGCAACAGAATAGCGTTTGTTAGTAATTACCAGATTTATGAACTGCTGTGGAATAAAATAGAGACACCCTGGGGAGGCTCTTTGAGTACCATAAATATCCTACAGATGCATATATACATTATTCATTCAAGCCAAATGTTGTGGTGGGGGGGAGCAGGATATAGCACAAGGGAACTTTACATTTCAGTTTCCCGTTTGCCTCTCTGTTTTCTTAAAACACAACTTTGGGCACCTGAGCGGTAGGGGGACTAAAGCTATGGCTGCAAAGGCACGCCACTGATGTGCCCTACGTGGCAACTCAATTTTCCGTGCCTTGCTGTCCTAACTGTACTGTATTTGTATTCCCTCTAAATATTCATGGAATCTACTACTGATCCATTCCATTTAACTTCTCTCACCCTGGCCCCATTGGGATGGATGGATGTGTCAAGGACAAAGCTTGGGGTTTCTGCTGAAGTTGCCTGTGACCCTACTCAGTATATACAAGCAATTCCACACTTAGGCCAAATGATTTCCAGTCCTCTCAGCCCAGAGACATGTTTCAAGCTGTACTCATCCCCCTGAATGTTCCCATTTGAAATGCACTTGCCCTTTTTCAAATGATCTCAGAATGTTACTTTAGCTTCAAATAATATCTCTGTGATGTAACTGGATGCAACTTTATCCATAATCAGACCCTTCAGGTCCATCTAACTCAGTGCTATGAGCCCTGAGTGGCAGCAGTGCCGCTTCTGGCTCTCAGGCCTGATTCTGGAGATTCCCTGGTATTTTCTGGCGGGTCTCCTAGTCAAGCACTAATCAGACTCGACCCTGTTTAGCTGCTAACAAGATTGAATGTGTTTAGGATGATATGACAGGTAGAATGACAGGAAAGTCCATGTGCAAGACCACGCTCTAGCCAGATCCCAGCAGACACTTTGATCTGGCTTTCCCACATACACGAAATGCATATGTGAAAATGGGTTGTGTGGAATCAGAGCATCGCTGGACCAACTAACCTGTAAAGATATGTTAACATTATATAACATAATAATAATCTCAGAACTACAGAGCTGGAAGGGACCCTGTGGTTCATTGAGTCCAGCCCCTGTCAAAGAGGCACAGTGAGGAATCGAACTCCCAAACTCTGGCTCAACAGCCAGATATCTAAACCACTGAGCTGTTTATGCACTGGAAATAAGACTTCTATAGCATATCCAACAATTCTAATGATCAGATCATGTGTTGTTATAAACTGAAATCATGTCATTTTCCCTCACATTCAACCGTTCCAGAGACAAGTCTGAGGTATCAGATTTGCAAATAAAACTCTTGATTAGATCCCTAAAGACTGATGTTAAAACATAGCAACCGAATTTGGAAACCACAGAAGGTGTAAAAAGATTCTGCTAGAATAATCAGAAATTTCCAGCACACAAGGAATTCTCTTTCTAATGGTGTGTAGTCTCTAATGTAAAGTTTGACCATAAATGAATCAATGAATCTGGGGAATCCCTTCCACTAGCACCCTCTCGTGATCCAAATGTTTTAGCTTTGCCTCCAGACTACTTTGGATATCCAATACTATTATCTCATATCATCAGTCTGGCATGTAGATAATGGATTTGAGACAGTCTCATAGTGTTGAGTTATGCACTGAACAGCTGGAAGGAGAGAAGGCAAAGAGAAGGTCTGCAATCAAGCAGAATTCTTTAAAAAATCAGTTCTTGATTGTTATCCTGGGATATATTTTTGCCTTCTGTTTTTGACGCCAGCCAGACACTGTAATTGCTGCTAATATGTATAATTTAAGCTAAAACTAGTAACAAGATTGGAGAAGGAGGCAAACAGCTGTTTTCCAGCTGTTATATTTAATCTCTCCCCCACACACACACACGCACTCACCTACACTTCACCTACCACATCAACACAGGAAAGTGGTTTATTTGAATACATGAGGATCAGAGTTGGGATTATTTTAACAGGCCACTTCTCTGTGTTGTTGTTTTAAAATATTGAATTTGTAGGCTCCAAGTCACTAGAGTAATTTACACAGGCAGCGCAAAAAGTCAGCATGGGATACACTTTGTTCTAGCCATCTGCGTGCAGAGTGGACGAGCGCTCTGATGAGGGTTCCAAAGGTAAGAGTGCAAAAACTTCTCTATATCACAAGGCTGTGGTCCCTATTGTTGCTTCGCCTTGGCAATTGCCTCTGGTGGGCATGAAATGATACTTAGCATTTAGACCTGGTATACATTTGTACATGTGTTGAGTGTTCAAAGAACACACATGCTTCTTCTTTTTTCTACTGCTGTCTTTTCAGAAACCCTGTAAGGTGGGCTAGTGTCAATATCTGTGTTGAAGTGGGTGGCTGAGGCTGAGAAATGCTGTATGAACTCAGCCCAAGAGCCACGGAAAGGATTGTCCTGAGCCATAGCTATAATTCATGTAGAGCAATGCTATATGTTAGGGATATGCTGACCGCCTTTGGCAAATGTGCCAAAGCAGATGGAACCAGGGATATCTGTGCCATTCTGGGGGAACTACAGGGTGGAGCAAAGAGCTTCTGGTCACTCTCAACAGAGAAATACACCTATAAATCCTTTCTTTTCCATCTGGCATTCGAGAGAAGCTTCGGTTGCCATCAGACAGGCATGTAGCTTGCATTTTGGATGTGGTGTAGTCCAGCACAAAATATTTGCCAGTAATCACATAATGTATGGGCAACAGTGCTCCAGCCTGATCCCAGTCCATGCCCATTGGTCCAGCAGCAGTGCTATTCTGCTTTGGGATGAAGCGATTTCCTGATAGAATATTTTATTCTATGTTTTGCTTGCTTGCTTGCTTGCTTGCTTGCTTGCTTGCTTGCTTGCTTGCTTGCATTCATTCATTCATTCATTCATTCATTCATTCATTCATTCATTCATTCCATTCCATTCCATTCCATTCCATTCCATTCCATTCCATTCCATTCCACTTTAACTGCAAAAGATCATAACATTTATTCAAGCTTTCACAGACCCCCCTGTGAGGACATCATGGCCCCCCAGGGGTCCACAGACCACAGGTTAAGAACCTATTGGATAGACTGAACTTGACTAGTAAAGGCTTTGATCTCCCCTGGATGGTCCAACCACTGAGGTACTAGGAAGGGTTTGGATTGAGGGCATATGAACTTTATAGTACATATATCTTCTTGTAGCTGTTGGGCCACCCAGTTTGCAAGACTGCCACACCAAATGAGAGAGTTTTATTGTTGTACAGATTAATCTTTGTATTCTAGAATATTTTAACCCAGCCATCCCAACTTTGTTCTTAGCCTAGTTTTCTAGAGTTTACTTATTACACTAGGAGGCTCTATGTGTGTGTGATTGTGGAAGGACATCTGATTTATGGACTTGGAGTGAATCTACCACTCCCAGAAGTCCTGAACCACATGAACCATGAAGCATGCAAATTGCGAGTGCTGATAGTAGTTTTGAACAAAATGATAACACATTTTGTTCTGGGCAGGCATGTTTCTCTGAAAAACAACCCCCCCTTTTTTTTTACGGCTCATTTCATGACCATCTCTATTTGGGAATGAATCATGGGTTCCACCCATGCCTCTGAATGCATACTCAGAAGTAGATCTCACACATTTTGATGAGGCTTGCTTCTTAGTTAACACAGCTTAGAAAATGTCTTAAACTCAGCTACAAAGTGATTTTAGGACTGCAAGTTTAGGTGCTGTGCTGTACCAGTATTGACTACGGTTCTATGCATATCATCTCCAAAAGAGATTAAACAGAAATAGAAAGGCATGTCAAGAAGACTGGTCATCAGGCTACCAAGCGCATTAGCGAAGGAAAAAGGAAACCTATGCAATTTCACAAATGTCTGCAAAATCTTCCATGAGGGCACCAAAAGAGTTCAACCTGGGGGAGGCATTGTGAGGTGATTAATTTGCAAAAGCTTTTACTTGAAATCACAGGATGAATTTCTTAGAAGTGGGGAGACAACCTGATGACTTTCCTTCAGAAGCTGCTCCTCACCCAGAGGTATCTGCCTGTTGAATGGCTCAGGTGAAATGGAGCCTTGGGGAATATGAGCCTACCTGGCAGTTAAGATCTATCCAGGGGGCCCTTTTGAAAGAGCCGTCCCTCAAGGAGGTAAGAGGGACGGCTTGCAGACAAAGGGCCTTTTTGGCAGCTGCCCCCAGACTATGGAATGCCCTCCCGACTGAGATTCGTCTGGCGCCGACACTGATGACATTTTGGCGCCAGGTCAAAACCTTCCTGTTCCAGAAGGCGTTTAACTGAAATAATATTAGCTGTGGGTCTGATGGCAATTTTATATATATTTTAATTGTATTTTAATTGTACATATCTTTATTGTATTTTAAATGCTGTAAGCCACCCAGAGACCTTTGGGTAGTGTGGGCGGCATATAAATTAAATAAATAAATAAATTAAATAAATTAATTAAATTAAATTAAATTAAAATAAATAAATAAATAAATAAATAAATAAATAAATAAATAAATAAATAAATAAATAAATAAATAATAGAATACTGCCTCTTGCTCACACTGCAACAATCATGTAACCTCTTCTGGGGCAAAAACAAAGTGGGGGGAAATCGCTTTCTGGACTAGAACTCCCAGACTATCCTAGTGAACTTCGCCACTGAACATGTTGTCTCTGATATTCTGCAAGTTGCATGTTCAAAAAGTAATTTTTCCTATCTCTGAATAAAACTGAATTCCCATATATGTGTTAGTGTTTTATTTGCAACCTCACAGGCTATCTGTGGTTTGAATGACTGGGAAGGACTTTTCTAGGCTCGAGAGATTGTGTGTCTGTTCAGCACTAACCATTCATTCTTTTCAGCTTTTGAATTCAAAAAGAGCCCTACCTCTCTGCTGAGTGTTCTTCCCCCTCTCTTTCATCTGCTGGTGGCAGTTATTCGTTTGCTGTTGATTGCTAATACGGTTGGTTGCTAATATGTATGCTGTACAGAAAGCAGCATACACAAGTCTGTAATTTCAAGCAAGTATAAATAGGGTATTTTTTTTTCCTCCTACAAACGTCTCAGAGTGAATTATTGAAACTGTAAGTGCCAGTCAATGAGAAAGCGGTAGACTATCTGGGGAACTTATAGCTATTCTCCTTTGTGAATCTGACCGGAAATTCGAAATTCTGCAACATTATGTAAGGCTGACTGCTACTAGACAGAGAATGGCCCCAGTCAGGTTCTTCTGCTACATGAGGCCAGAAATCTGACGTGTGTAGCAATGGGCTCAGCAACATATTTCAGATATCATGTTAGGGCAGAAAATCTTTAATATTCATACTGTATTTTAACTGCCAGGGAGAGGAAGAGATGCTTGTGGGGTTTTTGAACAAAAGAACCTGACTGGTTTTTTGGATCGAGACTTAGTGGGGTGTTTTGGGTCATCTTTTTGTTCATGAAAACACGCAAAGGGACTTGGGGGACTGGACTTGCATTTTTTTTATGCAACCTCTCACTGCTCTGGAGCTGCAAAAGGTAGTACAGTCCCCAGACTGAAGATGGAACAGCCAAGGCACTCATCAGCACCATCAATGAAAAACAAAGGTGGAAAGGTAAACATTTCTTCTCGCTTTTAAGAATTAAACAGAGCTCTCTGAAGAAAATAACAAGCCAGCACATCTTGTGGCAACTTACAGTTTAGCATACGTTCATGTATTCCTCTGGCTGAATAGCCTTAAAGTTTATCACATGATCTGCCTCTGTCCTCCTACAGTATTTTAATCCACACCCAGCTGCCAAATCTATGGACAGCATCCAGAAAAGAAGAGACAGTTCTATTACTGCTGCCCTCTGGAAGAATAACTGCTTCAGATTCTCACATTTGGGGAAGAAGTCTGGTGACATATGAGGCAGTTCGCATATCCTTAAACTTCATTAATTAACCAGTGCATTCACTAAGAATTCAGTGACACCAGTCTCTCCTCAAAAGTCAGCCAGAGCTGAAAAAAAATGCAGTCTCTACCACTGTTCATTTACAAAAGATTTAAGGCTGAGGAAAATCCTCTCTTTTTTAAGCCGAGACCAATTGAATTTTATGGTTCTTGAAACCAGTGCTTCTAATTGCAGATATATGTGAATAAATGTGCTTGGCATGGTAACATGTTAAGAAAAATGGCAGACAGCCATTTAACTACTTTCTAGGTAACAAGAGATGACTGATGATTTTACTACCTCTGTTCAAATGGTGAGATCAACACGAATTCTTAAAAAGCAACACTTTTTTTAAACAGTGTGAACTTTTCACATCACTGAGGAAGGTGGGGGGAAGTAGCTGCCATTTGGGTCTTTAAAGAAAAACCTGAATTATCTTCTCCAACTTCCTCAGCTTACTCCAAACACTACCTAGTTCAACATGTGCATGAAATTTGATGAGCCAAATTGACCAAAATCCTTGTAGTTACGACCAGGAAGTGAAAACTGTCATTTGATGAGTCTTTTCATAACCACATTGTGATTTGATCTATGAACTGGAACCCAAAGCCTGAATGATAGAATTTAACAATATAACATGGTATGATTTTTTTTTAAAAAAAAAAAAATTAATAATAATATCCTTCCTACCTTCCTAGGAATATTCACAAGTCAATCAAGATTCAGGTGACCATCATTATCATACAACCTGTACTCACCACAATTACCCACTTCTGCTCTTGTTTTGCTTTGACTCTACACTTTATTCATCATGGCTGCCCTTTTCTACACACAGCATGGAGGGGCAGAATTTAGAAAAATTATTTTAGGGAACAAGAGATCCCGGAACAGACCACCAGCATAAGCTTTAGGTGTGATTGCAAACACAGTATAGATACTTTCAGTGGAAAGCACTGGACATAATGGAGTCCTTCTCATCAAGTGTATTCCAAAAGCACACGAATATAATTGCTAAATGTTAGCCGTTGTATGTACCTTACACAGAGTTTTAATTTTGTATATTGTAACACATACTGCAGTCCTAATAGGTTACATATTTATGGAGATGTTTGTAGCTGAATTTTTCTTGGATAGTCCCCCAACACCTCTCTTTTCGCTGAAAAAAAGTAGGCCATGTTCTGTAGTAAATTAAATGTAATTTGTGTGACATTTCTGCATGAGAACTCTGTTGGCTTTCCCATGGATTATGAAACAAGCTCTGTTCAAGTACTGTATTAGCTTTATGTTCCATTTTGGGACTTGTGGTTCTCAATACGTTTTTGTTGCATTTTCACTTGGGATCAACAGGGGAGCCTTTCTCCTGCTCATTTAACACCTGTGAATTCCCACAGGTGTGGAGGAGGAGGAAGAGGAATCAAATTCATCTCCTATAGAGATTACCCTGGTCATCTCCAATTTGTGCCCATATGAAAGGAAAACGTCAACAGATCCAAGACAATGGCTGCACTTCATAAGGAATCTTTGGTTAGGTTTGAGTTTAGTCATAGCAGCCTGAACAGGGAGAAATTGACAAGAATGAATCCTCGACCCTGAACCTTCTGTGCTCATCTAAAATGTCATAGATAATAAAATATGAAGTTGGGGTTATATTCCCAGGTGAGAGACTACTTTCTGTCCTAATGGAGGATGATGCTGTTGCTGATAAACAATCCTCTAAATGCACTTATGGTATGAAATCCACGGTGGAGAAAGAAAGGCCCTCATGAATTTGTCTCACTTTCACCAAGAGTATTATCTAGAACTTTGCTCATTCTGACATAATTGCACTTGAGCTGCTGCTGGCTGCAAAAATCAAGAAATTGATTGGTTGATTGACTTATGCTTTCTTAAATGTCTCATAGAGTATACATAGAACAGTATGCAGACCAGTTTTAAACAAACCAGGCAACTTGTAAATAAGGCAACATCATTGTACGTCTGTTCCATCTTCCTTTCCTGCCCCACTGGAACCTGGTAATCAGAGAGACTCAGATACGTAGATGTGGGTTGATGCATCAAAACACTGCATTTCAAATCAAACAGTTCTCCTATTCTACAGGGAAGAAAATAGAAAGGATTTAAACAGTTTCAAAGATAATCAATATGTGCATCCTGCTTTGACCATCAATAGCTGAGATGTGTATGCTTTCCATTTTAGTGAGCCATCCTGCTTCGTGAGTCATCAAAAGCTGACGACTCACAAAGCACGAAGCTGCCCCCATGAACCAACGAAGCACAATTTTATTTGCCGATGGGGGGGTTACTAAAAAAACTTGACACCCCGCCGCTGCTCCCATGCCCCCACCACTGCCTGCCACCACCACCAATGACCCCCACCATAATCACCGTTGCCATTGCCACCGTCTCCAGCTGACCTCCCCAGCCATGGCTTGTAGAAAGGGGCACTGGCTGACCTTTGCAAAGATAGTGGCTGCATCTTCATTTAGGGTAGGGAAGCTGCAGCTGCCATCTTTGCAAAGGGCAGCCTCGACTCCCTTAAGGCCGGCTAAGGGAATCCAGGCTGCCCTTTGCAAAGATGGCAGCTGCAGCTTCTCTACCCTACAGTGGCTAAGGTAGGAAGAGGAAGGGGGCAGGGGATAGGCTGTGGGGGTGGATGGGTGGCTGCCGGTAGGCAGAATGGGAAAGCCATAGGAAGAGAGGGAAGCCTAGCTTTCCCTCTCTTCGTATGGGGGATGAATAAAAATGGGGAAATATTCATCCCTTTGTATTCGTGGGGGTCTCTGGAACCCACCAATATGCAGGGATGGATATTTAATGAATTAGCGATTTCTGACAAATATCACAATCATTTTTTTATTTATCAGTTAAAAGCTATTTATCAGTTCTCAGGAAATCCCTTACTTATTGACTCACAAGCATCCTAGAAATTCCGTGACAAACTTGGATTTTCTGCTATACAGTGTGTGGAGTGGCTCTTTGTTTGACTTCTTCTGGAGGGGGACATACCTCAGTTACTGGAGAAAGAAGAAGACCATTATCTCTCATTTGTGGTACCAGAGAAGGGGAAGAGGTAGAGTTCCTTAAAAACATCCCTTTCAGGATTCATAAGAGACAGCCTGTTTTGCCGTTGTCATTTAACTGGAAGGAATCTGTTATGTCACTGGAGTGAAAATGTGTGCTTCAAAGTAGAGCCATTTGGTTCCTTTTACAAAATGAATTGAGAGTCCACTGCAGCCATTGTTGCTAGAGCTTTGGGCCACCTGGGGCCATGAAATCTTTTTCAGTTGTTATAAGACACAGTGGTAACTTGAGTTCTGCTGGCTTAACTTAAAACAGACTGCAGAGAGAGGCCCCAGCGCTAGCTGTGGTGAAGACAAGACGGATGGTTAGAGTTGGGGAGTAAAATTCAAGTAATTAAGCAGTTGGCTCAAGACACCTGAAAAACAGTAACCTTTTGTTGACCGTAAGAACACTTTACTGCTGGGTGTTCTTCATCACCACACATGTGTAGAAAATTAACAGAAAAACTAGAAACAACAATAAGAAGGCAAATGTGTACATTCAGCTTCCAATAGCAGTCATCCTCGCATAGCGTCTGCGATGGTAAGTATGAATAAATCTTACCACATTGTGTAATCTGAAAGCAACAAATAAAAATTAGGAATAAAAAAAGCAAATCTGCAGGTGGGTCCCCAACTGAGAAAAAAAGAATACTGAGTTATTCTTTTAAAAAGAGATAAAAAGAGACAAGCCAGGATATTCAGAAAAACTGAGAGTTAAGAGTTCTTCTTTGTGTTCTTGAAATAAAAGGAAGAAGTTAGACATGTTCTCCATGTTGAAATGTTTCGAAAGTTTGTACATACAGAGGATCATGTGTGAGTATAAAAAAACACATAGATCATGAATAGTATCCTCCCTTATGTATGCCAACAGTTGAAATAATATCTATTCAATCTTGGGTAAACTTTTAAAAACATGTGGAAGAAGTACTTGTAACAGTTTCATAATATATTCTTATCAGACACAGTAACTGACAAGTTATCGGACAAACAGAGCAATCGGAAGCAGAAAAGAATCATTCTAACCGTCACTTCTGTCTGCCAGTTAACACCCAGTTAACACTCACTTAACACCCATTGGCTAACACCAGACAAAATCCAAGTAGTTACGCAAGTTCCATTACATAAATAACACATCGCAATCATTCCCAAACACACACTGTGCATGCTGGGTTGCGCAGCTATATACAGTATTCCAACACTCCAAAGTTTGAGAACTCTTGCATTTACCAGATCTACTTCTTTGCAAGCTTAGTCGGTGCGAAAAATAAAAAATGAAAAAAAAACATGCTTTGGTATACAAGAAACTCAGAGTTCGATCACTTAATTTTTTATAGTCTGAATGCATGTAGGATTTGAAGTGCAGTGGTGGCACAGAGTTGCAAGTATATCCTGCCTTGTGTCTACCTGCTGTCCACGATAAAGGCATCATTTTGCTTGTTCCTGTTTGGAGGGTGGGGTGTTGAATACACTTACATGATTTCCAGAATCTGCAGCCCAGCACTATCAGAGCTTTCAGTCACAGAAATGCTGTAAGCATCTTCAGGAGAAAGTGCTTGTAACAAGGGCTGATGCAGACCTTTGCTGTGAAGGCAGCATTTTTCTTATGGACGGGATGGAGATTCAGGGTAGGGCTGATGCATGCATTCCCATCGCCACCATGCTTCAAGCCCTCCTGGATTCAGGCTGTGCATAGGGCTGTCAAAAGAGCTGTTCAGTAAGGGCATGGATGACCTTGGAAGGTGGTGGACTCTCCTTCCTTGGTGGAGAGCCTTTTCGCAAAGACTGGATGGCCATCAGTCAGAGATGCTTTGCCTGTGGTTTTCCTGCATTGGCAGGAGATGGATGTGATGACCCTTGAGGTCTATAGCTCTACACATCAATGTTTCTATCACTCTATGATAACGCTTTGTTACAAAAGGTTCACATACAGAACTCATTCAATAGAGGGAAGAAGTATAAGGTAAAATAACCCTGTTTTTTGATTGGGGGGGGGAGAGAATCAGAATCGCTGCCAAAAGAAATATAGCATGAAACAAGATCAGGCAGGCAAGAAAAGAAAACCGCAAGAACTTATTTTAGAAGCAATGGGCTTTCTTCCCTTTTTAAAAAAAGTGCTAAGCACCACTATATACTTTTAAAAGGATTTTTAATATGGCCATAACTCTGTTAAGGAAGAATGTTGACTCTGTGTGGTTTTCATATTGGTATTATTTAAACAAAAGGATAACAGAATTCCATATCATTCCCTGGCTTCAGCAGAACTGAAGGTAATTCTACATTCGTGTTTTACTGGGAGTGATAGTACGTGACATGGTGGCACAGGAGCCTTGAGAATACACAGAAGTGCTGCATGAAGACAGAACAACTCTATGGAGTCAGAAACAACAGATACTTTCAATGTCCAAATGCAAGTGGTCACATGCGTCATGAGCATGCACAAACTTCTTGTAAGGAAATACGTGCATAAGTAAAAGGGATAGTATATTTATACCAATATGCCAACTACACTTCCACATTATACATGCACTTACACAGAAGTAAGTCCCCCAGAATTCTTACATTTAGACAAGAAACAAAGTGGGTGAGTAAGTTTAATGAGTAACTAAGATGTTTAAAATGTTTAAATAAATACAAATATTTCTATGGAAAGAGTCAGAAATAAAGCAAGGAAGTGGGAATCTTGCATTCCCTCTTAAGCTGGGTTGTGTATGTTGCGGATATTTGAATTTCTAATAAAATTCTCTTTTTACTACACAGAAGTACAGAGATCCACAGGGGAAAATAAACTACAAGTTCCCCAGAGTCCACCTCTTTCTCATGAACTAGCATTTAAAGTCTTAATGACTCATTCTGAAACGTTTGTAGCCGAAAGGGGGAAAAAACAAATGCTTTTTACTTACAATTGCTTGAAGTTACAGACTTATGTATGCTGCTTTCCTGCACACACATTAGCAACCAACTGAACTGATCAATAGCAAACAAACAACTGCCACCAATAGATGAAGGAGAAGGAAAATAACATTCAGCAGAAAGAGGGTTCTCTCTTTGAATTCAAAGGCTGGAAGGAACATTTAGTTAGTGCTGGACAGATAATTGCCCCAGCACAGAAAAGTCCCTCCCAGTCACTCAAGCTACAGACAACACGTGAGGTTGCAACTAAAACTCCAACAGTGTATACAGTATCTACAATTTTGTTTAAGTATATACAGATAACATCCTAAAAGCATGAATGTTAACTATCTGTTTGAAGGTGTCTCTTGTGGCTTTTGGTTGTGTGTATGTTTGCCTGCAGTTATCGGGCCTTTAGCTGTAGAATAAATTTGTATTGTATTGTTTGCCTGCACTGGTAAGCCCAGACCTGAGGTTGTGTAATAGAAAAAAATTGCTTGATCTGCTCGGATATCTATTCGCTCAGCAGCTACTAGGCATACTGCTAACCAGCCTCACCCCTTGGCCCCTTAAGCACATTGGAGATGGTGCATCTTGATAACAGTTTTTCCTACATATAACAATTAGATTTTCAATAGGCACTTCACTGGCAACAAAGGCTAACATAGAGATGCTCAGGGTGAAATACACAACATCGGTGCTGATGCCCTTCAAGGTCTCTTGGCCTCCTAAGTGCTCGATCCATATGACTCCTATCTGCTTCCTACACTTTCCAACACCAACAACAGATGTGAAACAGGAATGTGAAAGTGAATCCATCAGACAAAAGTGATCCACAACAGAGATGTGTCCCAGACTTTTCCGCTGGATACAAATATATCTCTGGGAATCCTGGAATGATCCTGCTTATTAATACCACTGGCCCTGAAACAGCTGTTTCAGATTTGTTTCTGTGGATCTGGACTTGATAATACATACATTCTGCACTGAATCCTAGTTTTTTACATAGCCTACACTGATTCATAACCTTACAAGAATTTACCCACTGTAAAAAAAACTGTTTGGTGATTTTATAGAAGCAGTCAGGTATGAAAGATGACGGTTTTAAAAAGAGTTCTTCCTAAAACATTTCTAAGGCCTGTGGTAATAAAAATGCATTCAATTGTTTTCTGTTATTTATTATTAAACATCTGTGTGAATTGTGGTATGTCTCATACTTTGTTTTATTCCTTGAATTCCTGTCTTTAAGATGGACAAGATTCTGCTCAGGGTGTGGGCAACACCAGCATCAGGTAACAAGATCACAGGGAAGCTATGTACCAGAAGAGACTAGAACAGGATCGTTAACTTTAGTGTCATGTGTACATTCTTCTATTTATACAACAAGACTTCTGATTCCCTCTAAAACAATGGTTCATAGCCTTGGGGCCCCAGATGTTCTTGGACTAGAACCCCTAGAAATCCTGGCCAGCATACATAGTGGTGACAGTTTCTGGGAGTTTTAGTCCAAATACATCTAAAAGCTTCCATGTACCCCAGATCTGTTTCAGAGGGCTCCCAATCCTCAGAGCAGACAAGGATAGCAGTAAGAACTAATGTGTTCAAATTAGTCATTATGAATTAAGTTGGGAATTTACTAAACAAAAGGGGACACTGAATTCACTTTGTTTTTTTTTAAAAGAAAAAAATATATAAACGTTAATCTATATTTCCCCTGAATTAACTTACTTTTTGCATCATGTTGATGTTTTTTTCTTAAAGAGAAGGCTACAGGGTGCAAAGCAGAATTCTTCACAAAGCAATAGAGCTGAACTCTTTTAAGAGATACAGGGAGAAGTCTCCCCTTGGCCAAAAAACTCACAGAGTGACCTCAGGTCAGTCCCTTTATCTCAGCATGATCTTCTTCACAAAGTAACCTGACATGTTAAGTAGGGTAAAGAAGAATCCTGTGCCTTGCCTTGGCTCACTGGGGAAAGGTATTAGTAAATTAACAGTAATTTACTCCAACCGAGTTAAACATTCATATTTAAAACTTTGGATTTGATCTGGAAGTTCATCTATGAAGGAATTAAAATCATAGATGGGATACTTCACCTACATTCTGATAATGCTTTTTATGCACCGATGACTGAAATCCAGTAATACGTTGCAACTAGAGTAGGCTCATTGAATCAGTGGGGATCTGATGAGTCAATCTCTATGTGAGTGCATTGATGCAATGGGCTTACTCTAGTTGCAAATTACTACTGGATTTTCCCCAATATAATGTATATTTAAAAACACAATTTTAAAATGAATTTAGATGTTAAAAATGCACCTCTTTCAAAGGACTGGAAACCTATGAGGAAAATCTGAAAGAAATGGGCATGTTTAGCCTTGTGAAAAGAAGACTGAGGGGAGATATGATAGGACTTTTCAAACACTTGAAAGTCATACAGAGCAGGAGCAGGATCTGTTCTCAATCATCCCAAAAAGCAACACACATAAAAATGGGCTCAAGCTACCGGAAGCCAGATTTAGCCCGAATAACAGGAAAAACTGTTTGAGCAGTACAACAGTGGAACCAAATACCATGGCAAGTGATGAGCACTCCAACGCTGGAGGCATTCAAGAGAAAATTGGGCAACCATGTGTCAGATCTGCTTTGATTTGGATTCCTGCATTGAGCAGGGGGTTGGACTCGATGACTTTATAGGCCCCTCCAACTCTATTATTCTATTACTCTATGTAAATGTTATCAGACTTTTAGCTTATTACTTACTGTATTTTTCTGTTTATAAGACACCCCCATTCAGAAGATGCCCCCCACTTTTCTAACCCCAAATTAATAAAACTTAGCTTTGAGTATTCAGCCTCTGGGCTCAGAACGCTCGGACATTACGAGTCCCTGTTGAATCTGAGCACTGCCTACAGGCTCCACCTCCAACGAGGTGCGTTCCAATTGGTTTGTTCCACATCAGCTGACATCAGTTCCATGAGGTTCATGACTGGAAGAAGCTAAGTCTCCTGACTGTAGGAAGCTAAGCCTTGTGATTGAAGGAAGCCTGCTTACAGAGGCAAGGTATGGGCCGTTTTGTTCTCTTCTCAGCTTACTTCCATGTATAAGATGCCCCTCAATTTTTAGTTTAATGATTTTAGGAAAAAGTATCATCTTATACACAGAAAAATATGGCATTTGCCTAACCTATCCCCACTTGTTTTCTCTGCACATGCAAGTTATATGGGGGCCAAGGACGTGAGGGGGAGATAAAAGAAGATTCTTTTCAGTGACAGTACTGAAGTTATTCCATGCTGTTTGTCTTACTAGGATGCATTGCCTCCTTCTTATCGGCAGTGATTGTGAACCATTTTGTGCTAGACCGCCAGATGAACATGTGAGAAATGATTTAACAAGAAGAGGAGAAAAGAGAGGAGGAGGGAGAAGTGGTTTTTATTGTTATTGAAGAGAAAGACATAGAAATGAATAAGAAAGAGGCACTGAAGAAGATTCTGAACCTCAGAAAGTGGGACTGCAGTGTACACAGTGGGAGCAGGCAGGAAGTGCAACAGGACCAACAAGTGTGGAATGGGGAGCATACAGATGGAAAGGAGAACGCAGGTGCAACTGGGGTGCAAACCTGGATCATTTCTTCAAGAAACCGACAGATGAAGCCATGTTTCCATCTTTGGTAGGAAAAGAAATGTAATTTTTGTAACTGGCACCTGAAATTAATGAAAGTTTCCATGTTGGAGTCATTCCTTTCCTTTCATTTTCATCCTTGCCAACCAGGGCAGGTTTAAATTAGGAAAGAGTTTGTATCAGGCATTCACATCAATTCTCTTTGGCCCAATTTGACAGAAATGAATTTTACTGAGAATATTCAATTGAGCTCTAAAAATAAGCAAGCTTTTTACTGACTTCTTAACTAAACTATTAATATCCTTCTATGCTTTGATGTAAACACATTTCTCTGGAAAACCATGGCTGTTCAGATATGTTAAAATAATCAAACACACCGGCTTCTGGCAAACAATGAAAAAAATGGTTTTCTACTTCAGGGAGTCGTTGCTATGCTTTTTATTATTATTATTATTTCATTTCATTTTTTGGTCCTGTTATGAAATAGGACTTGGAAAGCCAAAATATCTACAAAAATTGGAATGGAGACTGAAAGCATATTGATTAAAATCAAGAATGGCATTCTAACGATTCATGCCTTATTTAAAAGTAAGAATGAGGACAAGAATTTTGATTTTGGCATTTAATAATTATCCAGAAGTACTGTGACTCACCATGATTGTATTGGTTTGTGTTAATTTTCTGTCAGCATCATTCTTAAACCATGAGTGGTTGCCAAACATTTTCAAGCATGAATCAGCAGCTTTCTGAAGGTCATCTCAACTGAGAACATGAGAAACCTACTAAAAAGAAGCTCATGATTCTGACAGTACCCCCATTTGAAGCCCCAAAACAGGCTTGAATCAGCAACATTGCTGTCCACATTATGGGACTCTCCTTACAAATGTGGTTATGAGAATTAGCTCAGCTTTATACCAACATTTATGAAGGATCATCACCAGTGTTGTACCCTGACAAGTAATATTAAGGCACATTGTGCCTCTGGATCTAGACAACTAGTAAAGTGGTGCCACAGATCAAACAATGTAATTTGGGGGGGGAGTTTTTTTAATTAGCAATTACCTCTACCACCTCTCCAAACTTCTCTTTTTCCTTTGGTCTTAACTATAACCTTCACAGAAGCTGGGGGGCAGAGGGATGACTTTTCCCAATATATATTCCTCTGAGCTAATGCTACTGTACCACATACTATATTGAAGTGATTTAGTCTTGAATGGGCAATTAAGAGGCATTGGCTTTACAAAAGCCCCACTCTTGGAAAAATGAAAAATGGTGGCACTGTTTTCCTGATAAGAATCAGCAACATTACTGTACACGTTATGAGACTCTCCTTACAAGTGTGGTTATGAGAATTAGCTCAGCTTTATACCAATATTTATCGTGAGGTCACTGATTTAGAGGTCATACATACATAGAGATCATACATACAGGACTGTTAATGTTATCTTCTCTAAAGTTTTCTAGCTCTCTTTTTAAACCTATCTAAGCTAATGGACATCACTTAATCTTGTATTTGTGATTTTCACATCTTAATTGCACATTGTGTGAAGAACTGTCATTTCCTTTGGATTGAAAGCTGGAGTACCATTTTCTAGCCAGCTACACCAGCGGAGCTGTTCCTTCCATCTTCAATATGAAATGCTGCTCAGGATGTAAAGATAAAGCTACTGGGACTTGATGGCATACTACTTAAAAACTATAGGTTCATGATAATACATGAGACATAGCTAAAGTACAAATTATCTATAAATCTATAGATCAAGCAACATATAATTAAAAATCCCCAAATTCTCAAATCCAACTGTGGTGTGATTTATTTTTAAATTTTACATGACTCTGAAACTTGCTAAGTTGTGTTTCAGTTGCTCTGAGGACCTTGCAGCTAGTTTCCTCCATGGATCTCTGTGCTTCTACTATGTAGCAAAAGGGAATTTTGCCAGAAATTCAAAATTTTGCAACAGAATCCTCCTGCCAGAAACTTTCTAAGCTCTAGGCCCTGATGAAAAAAACAGCATGATTTTAAAACTAGTAGTTAGTTCAGATAGTTCTGAATCGCCCGTAGCACAGTGAAAAATTCAATAGAGATGACTAGAGAAAAAGGCTGCACATCCATCCGTCCATCTGTTACTAGATTCTGCACAGGAAAGAAACAGGATGAACAAAGTCCATAAGGTGACAAGAAAGAAAAACTCTGAAGGTAAAAGAAACCAACAACTCCTCAATGCATTCAGAATACTTATGATCACAAAACGCTAGAACTGAGAACAGGCACTATGCAATGCTGAACACTGAAGTATGTCATTTCCGTGGTTCTCTGCCTTTGGTGTCTCATGTCCCACCAGTTGCTCCATCATAGAACTTGAATTCCAGCGTGACAGAAATAAAATAACCTCTCTTTTTTGAGAAGGATTTTTATGCATATCCAGGCATTCTGTCATCATTTACAGTGAGTTAGGAAGGCAAGGGCTCAGAGAATTAAGAGAAACACTGAGCGTTGAGAGTTATTACTGTGATGTAAAAGGGGGGATAATCTGCAATGGATAGGTCAGTGGGAGATGGCACATCATGTCTGGAGGAGGACATGGGGATTGAGAGGGAGTGAATAAATAGTAATAGGTTACTACTGTGTCACTACTAGTTGAAAACCACTGCCCCGTTAAATGCCAAGCTTACTCACCAATGTTGTACAAATAGTATTATCTGTTTTCTATAGCAAATATGGCAACCCTTTTTTCCTAACCTTCTTTGCAACCTTTTATCCTTCCAATAGTTTAGGCAAGATGATTTACGTCTGGGCAGTCCTGCCTCACACACTGTTTTGTCTCATAAATATGACCACGAGCAACCCAGTGATGCATGGTGGTATTTCAGTGTCTGTTTGGGGGTTGTGATTTGTCCTCTGGGCAAAATTTTTCAGTCAGAGGCTGCTGCATCTTTCACAGAAACCAAGCAAGCCCATAAATTACAGCCAGAACCTTTCTAACTCCATCACAGTAGCCTCCCACCATTGGCGCCTACTGGGTTGTTGCCATTGTTGTTGAAGCTGGTGCTCTGAGTGCGGGGAGTGAGTGATGTATTGGTGGAGTAGCAAGACCTCTTAACTCCTCAGTGTAAAGGTCACAAAGAGGAAGAAAGTGCCATTTCTGAGGATATTTAGCATTATATAGGCCCTCTGGTGACGGCCACACTTTGTCATTCTCGGCATCCCACTTAGAGAGCTCAGCTCCACTTCATCATCATAAACATGTCTACAATCAGCCCCAGTGGAGGGTCCTGCTGTTTCTTTTTCCGCAGGCTCGCATGGAAAAAGCATGTCCCCACAGCCGTTCGCAGCATTTATTCTCTAGCACCAGTGGGGCCAGTTCTGGAACGTTTCCATTTATTTCTTTGAGGACTGTGATATTTCCCAACCACCCTCACCCCTGCTTCCTTGGAATTAAAATTATTCATGTGATAAACACAGTCAGAAACATGCCTAGAAAGACTTCATTTATGTTGTTGTATGGAGACTGTGAAAGGTGACACACATTTAAGAATGTTGTTAGTCACTCAGGCCATGTGCTTAATTCTGAAGAAGAAAAAAGGATCATTCTTGCACTGAAAATTATAAGACCCTTATCCATACCCGTACATAAAACCTCACACAAAATCCCCAACCCCCCAAAAAATGGATTTTTATAAGCCCTGTTCAGGCATTACGCATCTCGCTTACTTTATGATGCAAGTACGGGAGTGCCTACCACTCTGCCCTCCATGATGGACAGATAAATGGAACAGCCTCATAAATGCTTATTAGCCAATTATATGATAGCAAAGGCACACCCAATCATGTAAGAGATGGAAATTTAGAATGCAAGGACTGAGTGATTAATTGGCAGAGAGAATTTAGACTGAACTTGATTAATAAGCCAGCTAGGGCTCAATTAATCAAGAAGCTAGATAGAATTTAATTAATCAGGAGCTAGATAAGAGTTCGAGACTAAGTTTAATCAAGAATCCAGTGAGGCCTTTGATCTGAGTGAAGCCATATAAGACTTGGCTTGAGGGCAGTTAGGCTTCAGTTTGGATAGTTCTAGTCAGGCAGGGATAAACTCTATACCTCACATTTTAACCTAGTGAGATACTAATGGTTGTTCTGGGTTTTTTGGGCTCTTTGGCCATGTTCTGAAGGTTGTTCTTCCTGACGTTTCGCCAGTCTCTGTGGCCGGCATCTTCAGAGGACAGCAACCTGTACTAGTGAGGTACTTTTTATTTTTTATAATTTTTATTTGTTAATATTGATAGTGACTAAAACTGTGATCATTCAATTGTGGAGAAATCTCATCATATAATTCAAACACTGGCTCATGATTTGCCCTGTGCTGCTGCCTCATATGTTGTTGTGGATACTGAAACAATGACAAGATGGATAAAGAAAGGGGGTGGGAGTGCTACAGAATCCAATTACAAGGGGGAGTGATAATGTTTTTTGTTGTGTGCCATCAAGTTGCCTCCAAGTTATGGTGAGCCTGTCCTCAACAAACCTGCTCAGCTCTGATAAATTCAAGCCTGTGGTTCTTTTAGGTAGTCAATCCATTTTGTATTTAGTGTTCCTCTTTTCTTGCTGCCTTAGCCTTTCCCAGCATTATTGCCCTTTCCAGAAAACTCTGAAACTTCCAAAATCTATGGCCAGCTCTGCAGGCCATTTGTTTTTAAACCTGGTCTATACATCTTACTATGGATATTTTAGGGTTCTTCTGCACTATACTCAACCCTGTAATTTTAAAATTACATTTTAAAATTAAAACTACTATCACATGGGACTATTTTTTAAAGACAAAAAGTATTTTAACAAGATTTTTTTTAAAAATGAGTTACGTATATTTAAAAATCTAATTTAATTTTAAAGTCTTTTTTTTTTATTAAAATCATTTTTATCCACCCTGAATTTGCCTTCATCTAAAAAGAGGGAAAGGGGAGATTAGCACAGTGGTAGTAGTAGTAGTAGTAGTAGTAGTAGTAGTAGTAGTAGTAGTAGTAGTAGTAGTAGTAATAGTAATAGTAATAGTAATAGTAATAGTAATAGTAATAGTAATAGTAATAGTAATAGTAATAGTAATAATAGTGAGGCTAGTAGTAGTGGATGACGGTTAATAAATTGAAACTCAATCCAGACAAGACGGAAGTGCTTTTAGTGGGTGCTTCGTCGGACAGGTTGGAGGGCCATTTCCCTGCCCTGAATGGGGTTACACTCCCCCTAAGGGACAGGGTCCACAGCCTGGGGGTGCTCCTGGACCCCAGTCTAACTCTGGAAGCCCAGGTTGACTTGGTGGCCAGGGGCGCCTTCCTTCAGCTGTGGAAATTATACCAGCTACGGCCCTACCTGGACGAGCGGAGTCTTATGACAGTTACACATGCACTGGTAACATCTTGCATAGATTACTGCAATGTGCTCTACGTGGGGCTGACTTTGAAGACAGTCCGGTGACTGCAACTGGTCCAGAATCGAGCTGCACGGCTGGTGAGTGGTGGGGCCGCTAGAGAACACATCAAGCCAATTCTGTTTAAGTTACATTGGTTACCAGTTGCTGCCCGGGCCCAATTCAAAGTGCTTGTTTTGACATATAAAGCCCTAAATGGCTTGGGCCCTGGATACCTGAAGGACCGCCTCCTTCCATATGAGCCTATCTGGCAGTTAAGATCTAGCCAGGGGGCCCTTTTGAAAGAGCCATCCTTCAAGGAGGTAAGAGGGATGGCTTGTAGACAAAGGGCCTTTTCGGCAGCTGCCCCCAGACTATGGAATGCCCTCCCAACTGAAATTCGTCTGGCGCCAACATTGATGACATTTCGGTGCCAGGTCAAAACCTTCCTGTTCCAGAAGGCTTTTAATTGAAATAACATCAACTGTGGGTCCTGCTGGCAATTTTAATTGTATTTTAATCATTTTATCTTTTATTGTATTTTAATTGAATTTTAATTCTTGTAAGCCACTCAGGGACCTTGGGGTAGAGTGGGTGGCATATAAGTTAAATAAATAAATAAATAAATAGTGATAAAGAGGAGACCTACGTACACCACCTTGAACTCGTTGGACGAGGGGGAAGCTTTAATTGTAATAAATAAAGTCTGTTCTTCCGAATTGCATATGGGGTTCTGCCTGTTGTTTCAAAGCACGTTTTAACTCCCATTCCATTCTTCTTCCTTTCATACTTTCTCTCTCTGCCATGCTTGCATGTGCACATCCTCTTTCTTAAATTTCTTACATGCAACACTCCCTACACAGTAATACAGCTCAATGCTAGTTTGCATCCTCTTACGCAGAAGGTCCCAGATCCAATCTCATGATCTGCAAGCAGAGTACACGAGACAGCTGCTTGAAACCATGCAGCAATTCTGCTATTAGTTAGTGTAGGGGATGTTAACTTGAAAAGTCTGGCTAAAGGTGTGACTACATTGACAAATAATGCAGAATTTGGACAGTCTGATTCACATTCTTTTCTGTTGACTACATGATGTAAACGTCAACACAAATCAGCCTGAAGTTTTTCCACTTCAATTTGCAGTTCTTTCATCCACCACTAGGACATCTGCTTTTTGGGGGTGGGGAACAAATGCATGTGCATTGGTTCAGGCAATGTGATTGTTTGAACCAATATGGAGGGGTAATTTTGGCAGGATGTGTAGTCGCTGTATTGCAAGCCATTCCAGCTGGCTACAGCAACAGTTCTTTCTTTCTTTCTTTCTTTCTTTCTTTCTTTCTTTCTTTCTTTCTTTCTTTCTTTCTTTCTTTCTTTCTTTCTTTCTTTCTTTCTTTCTTTCTTTCTTTCTTTCTTTCTTTCTTTCTTTCTTTCACACATTAAAATATGTTGTGCTTTTTAACTCTCATTCTTTCCTTGTGAGAGGTTTAGAAGTGAGGAGAGGGCAGCAGTAAAGATGCACTTTGACAGAAATCGTGTCTGTAAAGATGGTTCAGCTCTAACTGTGCTTCTTGCAAAGAAAGAGCAGAGCTACCTTAAAAGCTTCCTCCTGTCTTCTGGACATAATGATCAGGAGCCATAAAATAATTCTCCTCGCCTACAAGAAGGCAAGGCATTTGTGCAAAACAAGCAAAATTGAATGAATTAATGAATGTTTGTATTGTACTTAGCACAACTAATAAATATCACAAATAGTTCAAATTAGAGATGGGCATGAACTGCCAATTCAGCAGCTCGTGCCTGTTTGTTTACCACCACAGCAGGTGTTCGGGCGTTCTGCACCCCACCTCCTCCAACAGGCACCCACTCAGAGCCAGCATCCCAGCCTTCCTGCCCCACTTCCTCCAGGCACAGCTTCTGAGTGGGCACCCACTGGCAGGGGCAGGGCACCAGACTGCTGAATACCTGTTGTGACAGTAAACAAACCAGGGATTCATGCCCACATCTAGTTCAAATAAAACTTAAATAATACAAATTGCACAAAGTTCTTAGAACCTTTGCTTTCTTGGATGCATTTTTCAGGATTAGACACCTCAGAGGAGTTGTTTGGGTCATTTTAAAGCATTCAGACAGTATTATTGTTTTTACTGTGTGTATGTGTCTGTGCTTTGCTTCTCAAAGGGGGGAGAGAGACAAGTTTTGTACAAAGACTGATTTGTTCAAATTACAGCAACCTCAATTGGAAAATAAAAGAGAGATTGTGGGCTAGAATCCTATTGGTGTGCTTGGGTAACTTGCAGTGGCTAATTGTGGCTCATTGACAAGATGCCAGGATGAGCCTTGGTTCTGTCTGATTGCTCAACTGAGATATACTCTAGTATCTCATCAATTAGCTGCAGTTAGTCATAGTTAGTTAGTTATGAAAACCTTAAGAAAACATCAGTAAGATTCCTACTCTCACTATTGTCCAAGGGTGAAGTTCTTTAAAATTCCTTGGCAAGGTGTGTTGTCAAGTTGAGGCAGCCTAAATTAATGAGAATTAAAAATTTAACACATACTCTTTCCATTTCTATGTCCAGTCTAGAACTTTCTGGTTCATGTGAAACAGGATCAAACTCATTCCACTCCTTCACACAGTGGCTCCAAAGATCAGAGGAAATACGTATTTGTAGTCTCCTGATCCTGACCTAACAGAGCATGATCTTCTTTGTGGTGAATGTACTCTTGCCTATAACACATGTGCAAACCATGACTAGATATTGGTTTGCAATGTTGTTTTCGGGCGAGACCATTAATTGGGATTTTATAGGGCACAGGTTAGTGTATTTCCAGTGAAAGGTTAAATCCTAATGGTTTGCACATGTTTTAATGTTGAATAGAGGAACAGTGATTAGCCAGAGGGCTTTTCCTCTCCATGTGTTTTTTCCACCACTGCTGAAGAGCAGTTTTAAATTCTTCACAGAATCACAAGAGTGTTTTGCTTTGAGGATGCTGTGGCAGCTCTGAATGCCTGGGTCACTTGAAATGTGGCTGGAGGAGTATCCTGCAGAGAGCAATGCTGAAGTGGCAAGGGAGTACGTTGACTGACCTAATGAGCTTCCCCCACCCCGTATTTTAATGTCGAGGGTTCCATCACTTCCAATAAACTGCAAAACTATTCCAAGAACTGTATTGCACCCCTAGAGTGTGTGCAGCTGGCTGCTCGGGCAGCAAACATTTGTTAAAAATTTCTCTGGAGAGACCTTTTGTTTGGAATACCTTCCAAAAAAAAAAAAAAAACGTATCATTATTTTTCAGTGTTGAACTGCAACATGCCAAGGAAGGATGGAGCAGGGAAGAGGGGAAAGTTCACTTCTGTGGCATAAGACAAAGGCATACATAAAAAAGAGAGTGAGCAGACACGGATTAGTAGGCAAAGTTCACGAGCACTGCGACGTGGGGAAAGCTCTGTAGTTCATTGCAGTTTTTACCAATGTGCACGGACAGTAAGTTGCTATGCAGCTGGAAATGGTTGGGAAAGTCTGGCACAGGGCTAGGACTTTGTTTAGAGTTTTAGAAAGGAGAAAGTAAACCCGATCAAGTTACATGGATACATAAGGATCACACCTTATGTTGGAAATATTGCAACCTTTGTATAATGCCTTTAAGAGGTTTTAGCTGAGAGGGACCTTTCTGAACTGAGGTGAATTCAGTCAATTCAGTAGCATCCAGTCGTTCCCCCTCTGCCTCAGAATTTTAAAGTTCTCTACTCAAGAGTTCTTTCCCACTCTTTTTAGTCGGGCAGTCTGAAGACAGAGCAATTTATTTAGTCAGCCAGCAAGACGTAGTTAGTCATGAAGCTAAGTAGTCAGTTAAGTTCTGTTCATTTAACTAGTTAATATTTGTCTACATAATGTTGTTTTATTTTGATCTATGAAAAACTGTGAGTAAATGGAAACATTTTTGTTCTTTTAGATATGCTTGGATTATTAACAGTGGTCATGGCACCAGATAGGTGGGGTATAAATAAATAAATAAATAAATAAATAAATAAATAAATAAATAAATAAATAAATAAATAAATAAATAAATAAATAAATAAATAAATAAATAAATAAATAAAAAGTAACCTCGATATTCTTATCTAGTATATTCTGATTTTACTATGTTGTTACAGGGAAGAAGCACAGGCAAAAGATGCCTAACCATGAAAGCAACCAAATTAATAACATTATCTTTTGTCCATATGAATACTTCTCCATGAGTGAAGACTATCACTTAATCGCTGTGGTAAGGGAATGGAACTTTTCTTCTCAGCATAGTCTAGCCTGTCTAAACCTGATGTTCCCCAACTTTGCTGAATTACAACTCTCATGGCCATATATATACACAACATATGTTGGTCTGGTGTTATAACTCCTACTATCTCCCCCCTCCCAATATATATATTTGGGGGGGGGAGGAGATAGTAGGAGTTATAACACCAGACAAACATATGTTGTAGACTGTGCATCAAGTATATATTTTGCAATGACTTTATGTTTCCTAGTTGGGAGAAAAACCTCTTGCATGCAGCTAAAAAGACTGGTCATAAACTCTATATGATGAGCCTTGCTTGATGTGTTCCTTTTCCCCTTCTCCAAAATGAAAACATCTAGTATGTAAGAGAACAGGCCAAGATGCTACTGGCTCATTAGCCTGTTTTCTGCAAGACCAAAAAGATTTGAACCAAGCTGTAGCGGGGGGGGGGTTGCAAGCCCGGGGTGGTGGGGAGGGAGATTTCAGCAACGTTAGATTTTATCCATAATGACAGTTCCAGCACAAGCAAGGCAGTAGGGGATGGGCCCTCCCTCCCTCATCCTGCGCACCTAAAGGGCAGCAGAGGTCACTGTGAGCACCTCAGCATGACTGTGACCTTCTGGGAGATCTTGCAAAGCACATCTGGAATGTATTTTGGTTTCGTGAGGGATAAATGAAAACACTGAGCGCAACAGGATTGAGGCAGTGCTGTTTGAAAGGAAACACGAAGTTTTGACCCTTTCTCAGCCTGTGACACGTCTGGTTCTTCCACCAAGTGCCAAGGAAGTGCTGCTTGTTTTGTTTGAACAGACGATAAGCTATTTTGCTATTTCAGAATAATAGCTTTGTAAGGCTGTTGGCTCTGATGCCACCATTGAGAATTCAAGTGGCTGCACATTAGCAAGCTGCCAGAAACAAGGTTGCTTAAGAAACTAGAAGTGCTTCCTTTGCATTGCCATTTAACCCGACTGAGACATAAGGCTGGGAAACTTAGAATGGCATCTTACTGTATGTAGTCCTGTACAGTTCCCACTGCCAAAGTTCTGTAATCCTGGCTCCCATGGGATTTCCTATGAAACAGCAGAAGGGCAGCCAGTGGCACCTCCAATAACCTGCACCAAGGACCTTCTGATTTCTGGCAGTTTGAAGAAGAGTAAATAGGAAAGAACTGAATCTAGGGAGAAATGGAGAAAATGTTAATGAAATCCTGTTGCATGACTTCAGCCCACAGAAGGTGATGATGTCATCAGTCCCATGGAATGGAATACTGCTGTCCTGGCCACCCTACCCTGGATAGAAGGTCCACCCCGTCAGAGTCCAGAATAGTCCAAAACCTATCACAACGGTCCTGACCTGCCTACTCTGTTAAAACATTATGACTGTAGAAAGTTACTGCACAACTCAGATCACTGTCCTCACACCCAAATCCAAATATAATGTCCATGGTGTTATATCACCAAGAATTACCCATTTGGAGAAGTCTCTGCTTCTGTGTAAGACATGAAGACCTGAAACATTTCCAGCAGGACTTTTCAATACCATCAGCCCAGTTAGAAGTTCCAGGTTAGTTTTCTTGGAATGATAGTTAATGGGGCATTTGTAATGACTGAGTTGTTTTTCAGATGTACATATTGAACACAGGTGGAGGCAACCAACATAAACACTCCAATAGACACCCCAATCTAGTATAGTACTTTATGTCAGGTTTCTAAAGCTTCCAGAGATTATTGCTTAGTTTATATCACATGTCAGATCACATGTCCAGGCAAAGGCCTATTTCCTTCTCTTACAGTGTTATCCCTTCAGGCATACAAATCTTTCGCAGCTACATGCCTGAGAAATTAGACATGAAAAATGAGCCATGCTGCCTCCCAATGACTAATGAGAGAAAGAGAGAGATTATATCTGTGCTGTATTTCAGCTCAAGACAAGCAGACCCATGCAACCATGGATTAATATATGAGTAGAGTTGTAAAATGACAGAAGGCATAGCCCTATTCCTCAGACACAATAAATGATGTACTTGCACTGTTACATGTCTCCATCTATCACCACAGCTAGAGTAGCAATCCGTGATGGCAACTACCAATAGCCAAGATGTCATTGTGAGATTATTTCCTATCCATTCTATTTTCCTACCTTAAACTGGAGACCTAATCCCTATTTAAACTAAATGCTCTGATGAATACCTACAATAGCTTCAGCAAACTATAGTTAAGACCTAATGCCTGCCTAGTGTTTTACTAAGATGAAGCGCTGACAGGCTTATAGTAAGTCTTACAGAGGAACCATGCGGTACTGAGCCCATCACTTTCACAGTCTAGCCTTTGTACTTCAAGATGGTATGAGGCAAAAGACAAAAAAAATGGTTCAGCAGAAGCTCTGTTTCTCAGGACTACTGAAAGCATGAAAATATGCCATCCCACCCATGGTTCATTAACACCACATTTCCTTTTATTCACTAAAACAGTTTCCTTTTTTAAGTTAATGAGCCTTTGTGGTCACATATGAAGTTCCTCCATTCTGATCCTTAAAACTGCACACAAGCCAAGGGATTAGTGGTCTCCGCTATTTTTGAACAACAGATCTGTATCCCAGGCCAAAAGCCAATCAACAGGCTGCATTTTTCTTTAAAAGGGATGTGCACTGACTTTGGAAAAAAGTTGCAAAACTATCTGAATCAGGCGTATTTGTACATTTATGGTTGATGGCACTTCCAATCACACCATGGTTGGCTAGCTCCCCCCAATAGATTATAGAACTTTATTCTGGCAGAAAAGGGGTTTAAAATAATAGCACCAGGAGGAAGTGCCATCAAAGAAGGAGACGGACAGTTAACTATCCAATTGCCAAGACCCTGGGGAAGGCTTTAATTTATTAAAAAAATTGTTAACATTTAATGTTTAAATTTTAAAAATTTAAAGTTTGTGGTGTGGACAGCAGGGATACTAGAGGTCCTCAACACCTCAGAGGCCACAAGGGGACTTTTTAAGGCAACATTTTATTTTTTTGAAAGAAAGAAAAAAAAGAAAGAAAGAAAGAAAGAAAGAAAGAAAGAAAGAAAGAAAGAAAGAAAGAAAGAAAGAAAGAAAGAAAGAAAGAAAGAAAGAAAGAAAGAAAGAAAGAAATTTTGTGGGGACAAGTGCTGGGAGGCAGGAAAACTAAGAGAACATATTTGGCTCTCCGTGACATATTGTAATTGTTGTAAGCCACCCAGAAACCTCTGGGTAGAGTGGGCGGCATATAAGTTAAATTAAAAATATATATATTTTCCATTAGCATGGCTCCCAGGAAGTACAGAAAAAAGGGCACAAGGATGTTGATAAGTAGGAATGTACCATTCTTTCTTTTAAAAAAAAAAAATCAAACTCCCAGTATTCTTCAAGAATTACCCAGGCCAAATTCTGGCAGCTCCTTCTCACAGACAATTACCTCCATTTCACTCGCCTGGGAACAGGCCCTATCGTCTAGGCTGTCTCAGGCCTCCTTCTACACAGTGGTTCTTAACCTTTTTGGAAGAAACGCCCCCTTGAGCCATTAAGGAAGTTATCATCGCCCCCCTCCCTGAGGTGATGATATATTACCTACCTACCTACCTACCTACCTACCTACCTACCTACCTACCTACCTACCTACCTACCTACCTACCTACCTACCTACCTACCTACCTAGTCTCCCTCCCCACCCGGGTGCAAGGCAGCACTTCACAGGGCGAGGATGAGGACCCAAGAGACCCTTTCCTTCCACCCGATCCACACTCAGTGCTGCCCTGAAGGAAAAAGGTGAGACGTGGCAGGTAGAAAGAGCTGGATCATCTGGCGGCGGCAGCAGCACCAGATCTACTGCCAGCACTGCGGCTACAGTCGCCTTCACAGGTTTGGCTCACTCCAGCACCCCCCTACCGCCCCCCTTCTGTTCTTTCGCCCCCACACCGCCCCTTTTTGTTCTACCGCCCCCCTGAAAAATGAAATCGCCCCCTGGGGGGCATTCTTGCCCACGTTAAGAACCACTGTTCTAGCACAAAAAGGAAACTGCTGCAGTGCATCCTGGGAGTCTGAGGTCTTTGTGGGACCCCTATATAGAGCTAATGGGCAGCAAGCTACACCTCTCACAAGCAACTAGGCCTCCCAGGAAGCCCTGAGACAGTTTTGTTTTGTACTGGTAGTAGGCCTGAGGCAGCCTAGAGAATAGAACCTATTCCAGGTGAGTGAAACATAGGTGGGTGTAGATTTGTGTCTGTAAGAACTCAGCCTTAGGAATTCTGGGAGTTGCCTTCCCCCCACCTGAAAAAAAGAATAGCACACACACACCCTAATTGTGAGAGCTTTGCCTATAAACTGGAAATCTATCACATTCCCAAAATTGATGGTGCACACGCAAGCACACACATTCCTAGCTCATAGCCCTTTATTTCCCCCATTTTCCATTTTCCCCTCCCAGTCAGGAAACATAAGAGGACCTACAAATAGTTTTAGAGAACAAATCAATTCAGGCCACCTCCGAATCATCTTGAGGCAGGGTGGTCCCAATTTGTATAGCAAATATATAGATACAAAATTAGACTGGATACTATATCTATACAGAAGTTAAAACAAAGTAAATAGAACACCACCGTTCTATGTAATAACACACATTTCAAATAAAGAAGACTCTGTGTTGTTCCCCATAATAAGGAATTTAGTAAGTTTAAATTCATAGCTCCGGGAGCAAAGCAGAAGAAAGAACTGGCAACAATTGGCAAGGCAAGGCAAGACTTTAATTCACCTGCCTTGGGTGCATAACTTTATGGAGAGTCCAGAAGTCATCTTCTTCCACATGCAATTCTCCCTTGTTTTCCCATCACTTTAATTAGAAAGGATGTTTTCAGGAAGCACAACAATAGAGCAGCTACATATTTGCAAGGATACTTGTAGTCAAAAAGGGAGTTTCAAGGCTCACACAACTGGATCAGCAAAGTCCAGAGTGGAAACAGGAAGGGTGGGAAGTCCTGTGGAGAGCTAGGCAGGAGATACTGTACAGAAGACAAGAGCTCAGAAATGCTGTAGCTGGTTAACAAGTAATGTATCTATAACTGGTTACTTATTGGTAGCAAGCATGGTAAAATGTAGTTACAAAATTACAGGGGAAGTAATGTACGAAATAGTTACAAAATTCTATTTTAGAAGTAACAAGTAATGTTTTCTACTTATTTTGAAATACTGGTGATTTAAGATATTTTCAGGGTTTATATTCCCTTATTAATTCTATGCAGCAATGAAAGTATTTGGTTTTGTATTTTGACAAATATTAACAGCACAGAGTATCAAAATTGGCCATTATATGGTATTTCCTTCCATTTTTCCGACTGGGTAACAATGGCAATTAACAAGCATTCACAAGAGATGGGGTAACAAATTATTTATGCAGTGATGCTAACAACAATGATAATATCAACCTGGCTGCTGAGAAGTGCTGAAACAAGTTATTTTTTAAAAAATAAGAATAATAGTAATAATGCTCCAACCTTTGGCCATTGCAAATAAAGTAGCCTAGCACTTCTGCTTAGAACTGAAGGCTTCCTAAACAGAGCCTTTAGAACCCCATGCACATAGAGTTGCAGGCCATCACTGTTATCTAAAGCAGTGGTTCTTAACCTTTATTACTCGGATGTTTTTGAACTGCAACTCCCAGAAACCCCAGCCAGCACAGTTGGTGGTGAAGGCTTCTGGGAGTTGCAGTCCAAAACTCCTGAGTAACCCAAGGTTAAGAACCAGTGATCTAAAGGACTGGTCTATTCATGAGCACTGTCCAACTCACAAGCAATCCTTTACTCATGAGGAGTCCCTATTCAGCAGAATGGCACTTCAACATCTCTCAACTGACAGAGTCTACCCCTTTAAGCAGTTGTGCTACCTTGGGTAAGGGAGTCAGTATAGACTTCTGAATATCTTCATCCTGAGCAGGATTTTTCACTATTGGATTTCCCAATCTCCCCACATTCCCTTGATGCAAACCATTTCTGATCATCCTCCACTAAGAATTCATCCTGTAGGGGCATATGACTTTTATTTGATGAGAAGGACAATTGCATGTCCTTCTCTGGCTATTAAAAGCCATATTTAGTGATCTCACAAGCAGCTTCTTTCGTTTTCTGTCTTCAAGAAGACTTAGGGAGTAGTACAGAGTCTAGAGTTGGCCACCCGTTTTTAAACTTTAAAGGTTCCTACTGGAATGAGCCTCCCCATATACAGTATATTTTTCATAATTTACCCATTAGGCGGCTGTTTATCAAAGATGGTGAGGGAACTGTGGGACCGCATGAGAAGGGAGAGCTGTCCTCTGCTGCCACCTACTGGGTTGTAAAGGAATCAAGCACAACTCAATAGCAAGCAACCACCTGGTGCACAAGCTGTTCCACAACTGGAATTGTCAATGTAATTTTCTTTGTCAGAAAGCAGCTGTGGGAGCTGTTGATTTAAATGGGGCCATGTTGTTGGGAGGGGGAGGTTGACATTGACGTTCTAAAAGAGCCACCTCTTAAAACTGTTTTAGCCAGAAATTGGAAAACAGAAAGAAACATGAATTCACGGTGGGTGAAGTGTTCCCTCGATATCTGCCTGCAATCATGTGAGAAGAGTCCCAGACAAACAAATTTTCAGCTCTAGGCTTCTCTCATTGATTTCCAACAGGCCAATCCTTAGGCGTAACGCTGGATGTCTAGACTGCAGTTGGTTGTTGGTTATTGACAATTTGCAGAATGGCGGGAGGAAAATTCAAGGGATGGGGCATTCCAGGTGGGGCGGTAGAAACCGCCTGGAAATGATGGAACACCTCAGGGTAACACAAGGCATAAAAGTGGTAATCCAGAACTCTAGAATCTTCCTCAAACATCGCATGCCCATTTTCAAAAGCTTCTTGATGGCATCAAAGGCTCAAAACATAAAACTGTATGAAATTCAAATTCATCACAAATTTCTCCATGTGCTTATATATATATAAGTCACATTGGTTGGCAGGGCCAAATATATTATGGATGAATAAGAATACTGTGATCCAAAACAAGTCAAAAAGAAAAAGTAGATGTTGCTAAGATTTTTGTTTAGCTTTATGCATCATGGTTTCCCATATACTAGCAACTGAGGTAATATTGTTTTTTGTAAAAAGAGCTGCCAATTTTATGGAATGTGCACCACCATAAAATTGGTTCATGGGTTTGTATAATATATACACTTCTCCTAGAACCATAGTCTTTCTTCTCCCACTGTAATACCTTGTGAATTTTCCACTGATGTTATTGGGTGAAATGTTTGAGGTCCTACACATCAGCATTTTAGTGAATTTGGTAGGTTTAATCAATTCAAAAACTCAGGGTGCAGTCAGACAAGCATTTGTCCAATGGTTTGGTCCAGACTGGGGATAGGCTGGTTCTCTCCTTTTCCCAGAAACCTCATGACATGCAACCCATCATGAATCAGCCCACCCCTGATCAATGCCTGCCTCCAGTTTTTCGTGTCCCTGTCAGAGGCTACTATTCCTTTGGTGTAGGTAGGATTGCTCTGTTTTGTTCAGTTGCAGCATGTGCCTGCTGGAATCAAACCAAAGCAGTGGTCCCTTTGCTGACGTCACTTAACAATCTTGAAAAATAGAAATCTTCCTTTCTGCTCACCTATTAAGGGGAAGGGAAAGGATGTTTTGCATTTCTTTTTCATTTTTGATAATGCATCAGCAATACTTTGACAAGGCTTTTAAAAAACCTTTCAGTGTTGTGCTGATATGCTGTGTTGATTAGCAGCAATTGAAAAGAAATGGAAAGCTCCATCTTCCTGTCCTTCTCCTTTCCTTTTGCAGATGAGTGGAAAGGAAATGTCCCCTTTCTCAAGATCATAAAGTGGCTTAGGGAAAGAACAGAGGTGGAGACTGGAGGAAAGTTAATTATTATTTTTTCTTTCCCTTTAAAGAGTTACTTATCAAAAACAAAGCAAAAAATCACCCCCTCCTGTCTCCTCCTCCATCAAGCCACTTAACAACCTTGAAAAATGGGAAGTTGCTTTCCCTTTAAGGGAAAGGATATTGTTTTGGGGCATGCTAAACAGGCTCCTGTAAGGCACAGAATGGCTGAGCCTTGTGTGTAGATGCACTTTGAGGTGACATAGTGCACCTCAAAGTGAATGTTTTGCATAATCTAGACTGATCCAGGCTAGAATATTTTGACCATCTAGTTGCACCCTCAGATTTTGTTCTAGTTTTTGCTGGGATTTTAAGAACTCTATTCACCAATCCCCAAACATACAGTATATTATACCTGTTTTACATTGTCTGATGGTAGTCAAAGGAAAAAAAAAAACACCATATGGCATTTATTTAATCCATATCATATTTTGGGTTAAATCCAACATATTAGTGCCAGCTATAGCAGAAATACTGCATCACTGAGAGCTACATAAGTGTTGATCTAGCAAAGCCCTTTGATTCAGTGAGTCTGCTCTAGCTGCATCTAAACAGATTTGGCTAATTACGATGGAAATTAGCCTTTTCCAGTTGCTGATGGCCTCCATCAGAACATTGAAGTTGCTCACCAGTAGTTAGCACTGGAGAGATGAATGAGGAGTCACACAGACCATCTAGTCCCAGACAATCATCCCCAGTATGATTAAATTATTCTTTTGTTTATTATCATAAATTGTTTCAAAATTTGCATCTATTTTAGAATGTATTTTAAAGAATTTTCCCATATGCCAACATTGACTCTATAGGAAGCTACCAAGAATGGATGTTGGAATACTTCCATTAAATGGTAGTCATGTTCCTCTTTTGTTAGAGCATTTCTTAGGATAATACAGTTTGTTGAAGATTAAGGGTGTTACTTCCCCAAAATCCCAGGGATGAAAGAGTACAAGGCATGATCAAATCATATCATATATCATATCATGTCGCATATTACATTGTTGTTGTCCTTGTTCTTCTTAGGGTTAAATATTTCTACTTTATTTAATTTAATTTGGACTTTTTTAATGTTTTATATATTGAACAGTAAATATATGAAAAGAGTAAAAGATCCAAACGTAGTTTTTCTAGCTCTTTTCCTGTGTAGAGTAAACTAGGAACCTCCCAAGAGAACCCAGAGAGGAAATGAGGATGCAAAGTGCCACAAACAAAAAGCTATTTTTAGTGGCATCGGGAAAGGAGATACTTACAATATGTGAGAAACAATATGAGGAAGCTACAGACCTTGATGTCAAGGGAAAGCTGATATTCCTAGTGTGCTGACACACCTAGTGTGGATGGAAGGGTGTCATGATAGTCCCAGGCTTCTCACACTTCTGAGATAAGGTCAACACAGATCTCAGCCTCCATGCCTTAAAACCACAGGTTAGATTCTGTCTGGAGGCAAGAGTGGGCATGGGAGTATGTGAGTGAGTGAGTATAACTGTAGATCACGACACAGGCTCTAATGTGTTATTTATTTATTTATTTATTTATTTATTTATTTATTTATTTATTTATTTATTTATTCATCCATCCATCCATCCATCCATCCATCCATTCATTCATTTATACCCCACCCATCTGGACCAAAGGACATGTGTGATACCTACCTACCATCATGTTCTGGAAGTAGCCTCATGAGTCAAAAGGGACACCTTGCAGCTGGACAAGGCTCATCTTCCAAAAGGGGAAAGGCTGCTCTCTCTGTTCCAATCATGAGCTGGCTATGCAGACAGTGAGCTGGCAAAGTGTGATGATTTAAAAGATTCTCCTACTCCTTCACTCTGATCACTGTGAGAAAGTAGATCCTGCTTCTATTTAAGAACATGCTTAGATGTTAATTCCACTGCATATGTGGCTGCTCTACTGCCTTCATTTTCAAATGCTTCTGACAGCTGAAGCTTTAAAGCTGCCTGTAGTATATGCTCAAAGACATCTAGGCACTACTCTCTTTGGATCCTTGATGATGACGGGCCCATAAATAATCCTCATCAGACCAAAGTGCGGTAAATTTCATTGAGCATAATCTTGTAGTCTAAATTATGCTTGCATAAGGATGACATCATCCACTGGGGGAGATTTTTCATTAATTAAAGAGTTCCTCCTTCTTTCCCATGACTAAACCAACCCTTGTGTTGTTAGTCTCATTGTGTGCAAGATGTGGAAGCTCCAGGTCAGAGGAAGGAACTCTGTAATTATTTAAAATCTTTCCCTGTTGTATACCTAAAACTAACACAGCAGTGTTTTGGCCATTTTCTGCTGAACATTTGTCTTAATATTTGGCAGACCAGATCAGGGGTCAGCCATGTTGAAGTCTGCCTGCTGTACCAGAGTAAACCTAGAACAGTACAGTGGGATTCTACTTTTAGTTAGATGAGACATGGAAGATCCGTCTCCTAGCTTTGCTGTTCTTCTTGCCTTCTTTGGGGAGGGAGTACCCTATGAGAGTCACCTTTGATAACTTATTTGCATGAGCCTTTTGAACAGCCTTTTGGTAACTTACTGAATGAGGGAGAACTTTATTTCAGTTTGTTCTTTATCAGAATTTTCAACAATTTGTAATGGGTGTTTTTGTTTGTTTGTTTGTTTTATTTACAATTTCAGAAAAGAAAGAGGAATCCTAAATTGAGAGATTGCGGCTTTGAATATTTAAATCTTAAAAGTTTCATGTTTGAATCCCTGTGTATTAAACAGCATTGAATTTGGTTTTCCACCATTTTCTCTTGAGAGGCTCCTCATCTTTGATACATCTATTGAATGCGGGTACAATATGTCCCTCTCTAATCTGAGAACAGGTGCAGCTATTGCATTTGTCCTGTGCTGGCAGGGGAAAACTTTTAAAGGCAGGGAGGGGAATCAAAATTCACAAATCACACATTCAAGGAAGAGAGAACTTGAGATTTTAAGTTGAAAAAGAGAGGGAAAGAACACAGAGATTTTTCCCATGCCTATGTGACCTTTATGCAATATTGAAAAGGATGGGACTAAGAAAGGGCACGGTTGTGAGTAAGAGATTTGAATCAGGGAAGAGCTGAAGAGGCCAGAGCTGCTGTTGCCATTCAGACTCCTAATGGCCCTGCCAGTTTGCTCTAAGTATAATTCCTAAACGTTTCTGTTGAGGAGATGAATCAACATAGTGAATTCATGTATTTGCAATTGAATTAATATTCTGTTCTAGGATTTTGAAGATTCAGATTGTGGAAATGATTCTTCTATGTTATGGATACCCTCCCCAGTTGAGGAAGATATCTTGCATTTTTTTTTCTCTGTTTTAGTTCAAAACAACACTTTGCAATTCTACAAGCAACTTCTGCGTTGGTGCTGTTGCCAAGGTCCTGGATGCACAAATTGTAGCATTTTGTTGTTATAATTGCTCATATTGTCTGTTATATCACTGTGAATAAGAAAATATTAATTTTGTGAAATTGTGTTTCCAGGGTTCCATCAACAGAGATCTAAGTAAACTAATAACCCCCTTGAACTAAAAAGTGTTACACCTACTCCTGTCACATGGTATTCCTTACCTGAGGACATTCTCCCTGTCCTCTAATAGCGAATACGGTGATCTCAAGGCCAAACAAAACAAGAATGCAATCACTGCTCATTTTCTGTATATTGATTTTTGTTTTGTTTTGTTTTTTATAGTGTTTATGCATCACATCTCAGCTGTGAGGTCCCCAGAGTGATGCAGAAGCACAAAATGGCAAACATATTCCTTAGTTTTTCTGGTATATGAGCTAAATTGTAATTTAAAATATCGTTATGCAGGTAGAAAGCCAGCAACCATATGGCAGCTATCCTGTTTATGAGCCAGGGCCTGCTGGAATGAAGCCAAAGGTATGTGTTCAATGGTGAGAGTTCCTGGCCATCAGTCTCTTTTGCGGTTCAGCTGACAGACAGCTTATTCACTGCACCAATGTTTTGAAATAAGAGCATCTGTTTTCTCTGCTACTAAGGAACAACATGGAAATGCTCCTTCCTGTCACTCCCATATCCCAAAGTGATGAAATTCTTACCTCATGTTTAACCACATTGACTTAGAATTAAGTCCCATCCACCATTTATGATTACAATGGAATTTACTTCCAAATTGATAGCTTTTGGAATCTGATTAAAACTGTTCTGTTGTGCAAGTGGGAATATAATCATGAGTGTGTTTACTCCAAAGTACAGTAAGTCCCACAGAGACCAAGAAGACTTATATTCGAACAGCCGTGTATTGAACTACAGTCTAAATGAATGAATATCATTCTAAGACAGGCCAGCAGAACTTTGGCATTTTACATGTTTTAGATGACAGTTCCCACAATCTCTTTTATGTGTTTCAGACTACAGTTCCCATCATCCCTTTTGATTGCCCATGCTAGCTAGGGCCTCTTGGTCTTAAAGCATCAAAAGTTCCTCAACCCTGCCTTAAAATGTTGTTTGGACCCAAGACCGATTTGTGTCCAGATGTTTGGGAACAGTTGTTCAGCCATACAACTTGATCTCCGGTGACAGCTGTGTGTACTCTCTACGTCCTCCTTCCATATGTCCTGCTTTGATCTCTGTCAGAAGCTGAAAGAAACCATAGGTAGTGCCCTGTGTTCCCAAAGCCAAGATGGCAAGGGGAGATAAAAATGCACTCAGTGGGTGTCCCCTTAGCTCTGGAAAACACTTCCTCTGGAGATCCACAAAAATAAAATACACACTGACACCTGAGTGTCTTAATATATATGTTTCTAAAAACATGGCCTTGTTTTTTCCCTAGTATCTGTTAGGTCTTTAAGCAGTCACTGGGGTCTGTTAATAATTCTCTGGCTGCTTGCCACTTTCTGGTGCCACTGATTCTGAGGAACATTCAGTTATAAGGCCTGGTTCTATATTTAGGGCAGGATGTGTCCAACCTAGATTTATCGCTGCCTTATTTGAACATGATACTTTTACCTTCCAAGTTTACATTGGCAATGTCATGAATCAACAAAGAGGTAAAAATAAGCAAGTGTTTATTATTTATATCCACTTGTATTGAAACACACACGTGTAACCTCTAGGTCAGTCACAGGAGAGGGAAGTTCCCTTTAGAAAGGCAAACAGGAGAAACTATTTCTTCCAAAGCTGGGAGCTTCTCTTTCTTAAATAAAAGTGTATATTCCATAGCCCCCGGGAAGCTCTACCTCAGTTTGCTTCATTTATTCAGAAACGCACTGAAGATTAAGTGACTATAGAAGGCTGTCTCCTATCCAGGCATGTCTGTGTAAAATGCCAAGGCACTGTCAGAACAGCAAACAGGCTACAGAATGGTTCCCAACTTTGAATCCTCAAATGTTCTTGGACTGAAACATCAAGAACCCATCACCACTTGCTGTGCTGGCCAGGATTTCTGGGAGTTGTAGTCCAAGAATATCCAGGGACCCAAGGTTGGGAAGCACTGGGATATAGGATCTGACTTAACCACCACCAAGAAGAGCTAGGTTGAAATACTAAACGTGCTTGCTTCTGTAGAACCCTAAAATTGGACAAATCAATTCTGCCTTGGACAATATTAATATCAGATAGAAGATGAACAAAAGCTTTAACTTTCTGAAACCATCCATAATTAATGCCCAGAGTCATGATTACAGACCTCAGCATGTCATGATCTTTATTCTTCTTATAAGTAACTTCCCCAGAAGGTTATGTGTGGGGAGAAGTGAATACATTTTAGAGAAAGTCACGTAATAGTGACTAAATGCCAATTCCCAGTTTTGAGGGGGCTGCTCAGGCATGATGCCTTCAGTGGAATACTCCTCCCAAATGGGCTGTTCTCATCACTTCTGTCCCTGCTGCCCTTCTCCCTATAGGTCCAATCTGTACAGCTTTCAAGAGGGAAAGTGTGAGATGAAGGGCCTGATTACACAAGGCAAATGTTCCCCACTTCTAACAATACTTTCTATACCTCTATTGTACTGAATCACTGTCACATGATATACAGTGGACCCTTGACTTACAGACGTCTTGACTTACAGACTTTTTGAGTTACAGACTTCTCTGGCCGCAAAATTTAGGTTTGACTTGCAGCCTGAGAATTGACTTACAGACCAGAAAAAAACCAAAATGGAACAAAAACGGCCTGTTACGGGATTAATCGGTTTTCAATGCACTGTAGGTCAATGGAGACTTGACTTACAGACTTTTTGACTTGAGAACCGCCTTCCAATACGGATTAAGTTCTCAAGTCGAGACCCCACTGTATAGGTAAAGGTAAAGGTTCCCCCTGACAATTTGTCCATTCGTGTCCAACCCTAGGGGGCAATGCTCATCTCCATTTCCAACCCAAAGAGCTAGCGTTTGTCCTCAAATCTTCCGTGGTCACGTGGCCAGCGCAACTAGACACGAAACACCATTACCTTCCCACCATGGTGGTACCTATTTATCTACTCTCATTTTTCATTTTGCATGCTTTCGAACCACTAGGTTGGCGGGAGCTGGGACAAGTGACGGGGGCTCACTCCGTCACGCGGATTCGATCTTACGACTGCAGGTCTTCTGACCTTGCAGCACAGAGGTTTCTGCGGTTTAACCTGCAGCGCCACCACATGATATATATACCTGGACAAAACATTCCCATTTGTTTTAACGTTACTGATTCATTTCTTCCTGTTTGAAACATTATGGCTGGCTTCACCATGGAACTGATTTATTTTCTGTCTTGTCTCCTGGGGCAGTGCAGTCCTTCACCTTATACTTTTTTTAAAGTAAAAAAATATAAAGCCCCTAACCTATGCCTCCCTCCGTCTGCTGGCAAAGGCTGGGCATACCCGCCACTGCCCTGAGCCCCATGGGGTAGGCACAGTCCTTCAAGGAAGCACCTTGGTCCTGGTCACTCTTCTTTCTCCATTTCTCTGTCAGGATTGACATTCACACACACAATACCAGGAAGGAATGTTCTGATACGTCATCAGAGCAAAATAACCAAAGCCTCCTGGTGAGGGGGAAATAGACCGCACAGATACATTGCTGGCCAAGGAAATGATTTGATAATGGTCATGTGTCATGTGACCAGAAATTTATGCAATGGGGTAGAAGTATGGTATATTTGCCTCTTGTGATCAGGCCCTAAATGAAGGACACTGCTGTATCTCCTCGTTACTAGCACTGTTCAGAGTGCATGTGTAGAGGCAGCAAGATAGCCCTATTCAGTCATTACCTTACCCGTCTTAATCAACACAGATTGAGAAGAGAGTCTTTCCTGCCTACTCTCTCCCCTCATTCTCTATATGGATGAATAGGATGAATCTGAAAAGGAAAGGTTCCTGTTCACATGTAGGCTTCTAAATAAGCAAGAACTCAGATTTCCAGGGTTGTTTTTTTTTTTTAATCACATGGAACTTTTGCACAAACAGGAGTCTCTCCCTTTTCAGATCCCTCACTTTTTATGTGCAGAAATTCATGTGGTGGTATGAACAAGCCTCTCCTCTCTATCTGTGTTGATGATGTTAGGTAGGGTTGAACTGAGCTAATGAGAAGGGAGAGTAAGGAGACACTGGACATTGACAGTCATATCTGTGAATCTTGGCAGGAGGTGATGATATTGGGTAACCTAATGATGCCTACTCCTAATGTAATAACCCCTGGTGATTGTAATTTCTTTTGACAAACATTCACTTCTATGAATTTTGGGAGAAGATTTCCAAAATAACAGCTCAAGATGTACTTCTGGGAAGCTAACTATTTAAATCTGTTTATGTTTTCAAAAATCAACAAAGTGGAGATAAAGTAAGATGGATTTTTTTTTACGTTTTTAATTTAGGAAATATATTTGCTCATTCTTAGTATATCCAGATTTTATTCACTCAGTTATCATAAATAAGTTTGTCTGCTTGTTTACTCTGGCAGGCCATAGGCTAAAGCTGACCCATGAAGAGATAACGGCTAATTGGAAACATAATACTATTATGAAATGTTTTCATGCTGACAACACAGGACATGGAAAGGAAGATCTCCCAAGTCATCTATTATAGGAAAATATGCAGTATTCAGTAGATCACAAACTGTTCACAGACCAAGGCTTTCTGTACCTCTGAAAGAACAGTGGGGAGCAATGCTTAACTTTTTGTCCGGTCAGAAAGTGCATTTATCTTTGTTAATTCCTGGTGAAGGAGAGAATTATCTTGATAATAAAAATGTGGTATTGAGAGGAGGGGGGAGAAGGATTGAGAGAAAACAGTACAATATAAATTATGAAGTAGAAGTCAGACATATATATTTTTTTAAAAAGATACTTGTTTCTAAAAGTTCATGGGTTATATTTGAGATCTGCTTTCCATGGACATAAATACTCTGCTCAGCAAATGTGTCTCTACTCAGCTTTAAGAGATACTCCTTCCCCACTCCTCTGAGATAGGTTCCATGGCCTCTTTTATCATGGACAGTCCACCATTTGAAGAACTGCAAGACAGCAGTCCTCTTTTTGAAGGCATCCTCCTAATGAAGAACTGCCTTGCCCAAATCTGACTGAAAGATAAAGAACCAGGAGGCGGGAAATCAACACCCCTGAAATTCCCACTCCCATTAAGTAGCACCTGTACAATCAGTCACAGTCTTCCCCATTCACTGTGAGGCACAGTGAAATTCTCTTTAAATTATAAAATTCCTTTCTAATTTCCATAGGCGAATATAAATTAGCCCATGTTTCATGGAAAGTTGTGTCCTTTTTTGTCCTCTTTTGGACTCCTTTGGGGCCACACATATACATGGCAATTGTAAAACACAACCTACAACTCACCCCATTGAACAGAATCTCCTATTAGATGAGGAAGAGTAGGGGTTTCATGGGAGAAGAGCAGACAGATAAAATCTTTCTTCAGCCCCATTGCATATGTCTAAATCTGGATCCCACCTAACAGTTTTAAGGCAGAGACAAATATTCACCGCTGTTACACTTTTTTTTACTCTCTAGTTTCCAGTTTGTGAGTCTTCATCTTGTACAATTCAGTTCAGAATGTAAGAACTCTTCCAGATCTGCTCAAGACATAAATAATGTATCCTTCATACTTAATGGCTGAACCAATGCATAGGGGAAGCCCACAAAAAGCAACATCCTATTTCCTAGCAACCAGCCTTCAGAAGCATGCTATATTTAACATATGTGCATCATAACAAGTCATCTTCAATAAGCCTTAGCCTCCATGAATTTGTCTAAACCTCAGTTAAGGCAATCAAAATTAATGTCCACATCATCATATCATCTCCTCATGTTTCCTATAAAGATCTTAGTTCTTGAAAGATAACTTCTGATGTTCACTCAGTTTACCCTTTTGTTTCATCTTCTGTACCATGAGATGATTTTTCTTTCTTTCTTTCTTTTTTTCCTTTCTGGTAGGTCAGGTGTTTTTATGAAAACCTCCTCTTCCTAACATGTTAGGCACAAATACATAAAAAGTAGCCATACTGGAGAAATTGCTCATTAAAACTCTCAGACACACTTTTGTAAGGTCGCATTGAGATGGTACCTTACCCCAGTAAGATTGAATATTATAAATAAAAATGTGCCCTCTCAATGCTGGAGATGTAAAAAGGAAAAAGGATGTTATTTACATATGTGGTGGACTTGCCAAATAAGAAAGAAAGAATGGGCATTGATTTTCAAAGAAATCAGAAAAATTATGTGATATAATATTCAAATATCACCAACTATTGCCCTTTTAAATATAACCAAGGATGACTATCTTAAAAAAGAACAGAAAGAATTAATAGTTATAATGGGTACAGTTGCAAGACTTATATTTTCAAAAAACTGGGAAAATGACAAACAAATTAATATTGAAAATTGCTATAAAGAAATGAGGAATTTAGCAATAAATGATAAGCTAACCTGTGAAATAAAAGTAAGACAAGAAGTGACAAAATACAATGATTTTAAAGAGGTATGGAATCTATATTTGAATTATGTTTTTGTAAAAGGGAAAGGTCATAAGCCAGCAGAAGAATCAATGTATTTTTGGAGTGGAATGGGTTGAAAAGAGATTCAGAATATATTTGGTTATCTGGAGTGATAGTGGCACAGGGGCGAGAAATTTAGTACGGTATGTTAGTATTGTCATTATTGTTTTTCCTTAATTAATAATTTTTTAAAAAAATAATAATAAAATTTTAATTTAAAAAACACACACCAAAAAACCCTCCCACACACTAAAAAAGGGTTAGCTCTTTCAGCTCACACACATGTCCTTCCATGTTGAGAGAATGTCCAGCGGCAACCTCAAGCCTTGCATAAACAACATGCCAAAACAGTAATGGAGCACAAGAATTGTGTCGAAATAAGCATCTATTTTGTTGTGACCGTGCTGGACTGCAGACACTGTACAAGCTATTGCTGGTTTCATCTGCAGAACTCACTGGAAAGCAAATTCTTTGGCTTTCTGGCTCCTTGCCTGGACTTCATGGCAGTTTTGTTACCATGAGAAAGATGCCCCTGAGATTGAAAGTTTACCTTCTCATTCACACTTCATGGAGTGATTGCACTTGGACACATTTTTAAAGCATGGGATGCCATGTGTCATTTTTACTACGATGTATGTGTGTGTAAAGCAACAAATACTCTTGTATATATATATATACTCTTGTATGGTGAATCATCTCTGAGCTGCCACACAAAGCTGAAATCTCCAGGAAGCAAATGCACTTTAGGCATATTTTGTTAACCACTTAGTGCGTTGCATAAACTCCCAATGGGTACAGCCGTAGCAAAAGGTTTTGAAAGGCTATATTTATTGCAGCATGTAATATGGGCATTTTCACTGTCTGACAGCTGCTGCAGACAAATACAGTATTCAGAGAGGGGGGAAAACAATGGCAATTCAAAACTTATGTTCTGGAGTTCATACACAATGGAATGACAGAGAAACTGGGGCAGTGGGGGGGATCTATATCTAATACCATTTGTTGGCACAACTTTCTATTCAGACTGTGCTTTTCAGTACTTGAACCTATATTTCAGGCAAAAACTTTCCTCTTCAGGCAAGCTTTCTCTGAGCGACTGGCTGCCTGGGTGGACTTCCTTAATGGGTTGTTGTCCTTTAGCACTTTGAATTAGTTTTGGTGTTGCTTTCTTTACCATTTTTAGTGCTGTATTCATTTGATCCTTTTCAGTATTTGTGTACTTACTGTTTGTAGCTTTAAATATTATCTTTTAATTATGTAAGCCGCCTCAGGTTCTTTTTGAGAAGAAAGACAAGGTAAAAAATATTTTAAATAAAAGAATAAATATTTATCTAGCTGATAAAGTATCCAGGAAGTACTTCAGTTTCCTAATAATAAGTCAGCTATTATGACTAATTATTGTGGCAGAAAACAGGCATTTTAAAAGTTTTTGTTACTTAAAAAATACTCATTTGTCAACTGAGACTGATCACATGAACTAGCATGTTCCAGTTAGAGATGGGAATGAACCACAAGTTTGGCAGCTTGTGCTGGTTTGTTTGTTTTTTCTGGTGTTCGTCGCTTCCTAGCCCCACCTCCTCCTGCAGACACCCGGAGGCAAGACCTGGAGGAGGCAGGGCAGGAAAGCTGGAGCGCTGCCCCTGAGTGGGCACCTGCTGGAGGAGGCAGGACTCAGAAACAATGAACACCTCTTCGGATGAAAAACAAACTGGCATGAACCGCCCAACCAGTGGTTTATGCTCATCTCTACTTCCAGTGCATACCTATGAATGCATGTTTCCACTTGAATCTTTTGCTGATTGGGCCCAGGGTGCAGGAACAAGTGATTACACAACACTAACCAGAGGTGGAGAAAACACAGCTTTATTGTTTACCGCAGCAGTGTCCCTTTCACAGCATTGGCAAAGATGAAATTTAAGAAGGGTGCTCTGTAAGCTAGGTGATGTCCTTCAGTTATTTCATGTGGTTATAGAACATAAAATGATTACTGTCAGCCTTCCCAGCTATAAAAAGGAAAGGACTTACACCACAACATGTTATGGATTTTTCCAACAGTTCCTTGCATCCTGCTGTCTGCCCTTTCACCTGTGTCTGATAATTAGCAGCATTCCAGATGTAGCACATACAGCAGCCAGAAGAAGGACAAGCAAAAAGTCCAGGAAAGAAACAGAATATATGGGGCTGCCAAGCATTAAAAAGCAGAACAAAGTTTGGGGTTGCAGTCTGGCAGCCTTGACACTTAAATTAACTACAGATCTCATTTAGACTTTTCTAATCATTAAGCCAGTATTTGGTTCTGCATCATCCACACAAAATATCCTGCACATGTTCTCAATAGCTTTAGTCTATAAACTCAAAAACTCCTCTCTGATACTGGAAGCCTTCATTTCTTTTGGGGAAGTCACAAAAGTGCTCAGGAGAGAGTCTCTAAAGTAAATTTTGCCAGGACATCTGTGGCAAGATGGGGAGCAGGGTATTTGTAGAACTGCTTTATAACCCGAGAGAGAGAGAGAGAGAGAGAGAGAGAGAGAGAGAGAGAGAGAGAGAGAGAGAGAGAGAGAGCACTTTTATCGGTAACCCTCTGTTACGGCATGCCTCTCAGCAACCTGCTGAGAACAAAGTATCTTGCAGAAGATGTCTTACTGTTCTAACTGAGGTTGCCAAATGTCACTTTATTTGCTGACTTAGTTAAAAGAAAACATGCAGATGTTCTCCCAGGAAAACCCAGTTATTTTAAAATAAGAGATGTATTTGTTGACAGAAAAGATTCCAGGTTTGTGGGGAATGAGAAAACAAAGATAGACCTCCTCTATCTTGGGCTGCTTCAGATGTCATGAAAGCCCTGTTTAGTTGATAAATATGTGTGTGGAGCTCATGTGCTGGGGGAGCATGCTAGCACACACCCCTCTATCATTGTGCTGAACATGGAAACACAATAGTTTAAAGAGAAGGAGCCAGCTCTGTCGAAGATGGGATCTGGCTGCAGTGTGAGCCAGAACACCTCTTCAGTCACACATGTTTCTGTGTTCAATATGATGATGCATGTTGGGAAGGCTAGTATATAGGTATCACATGCTTCCTTAGTGCTACACAGGGCAAGTGTCTGTTATGAACGCTCCTGCTATGTATGAAACTGTGTGGATCCTGCATATAATCTATTCCATGTTATTAATGAGATAACACAACATGGCAGGCATACCTGCTTGTGATATTGCACAAAGTAAAAGCTCATGGCAAAAGAGAAGCAACTGCATTTCTCCCTTATACTAAATGCCTGAGGATCAGTCATTTCTTGCATGTAAACCAGGGTCACCCAGTGGTGTAGCATGGCTGGCCAGCACCTGGGGAAAGTATTGCACCCCCTAACCCATGGACCTGTGTCCACTCCTCTTCCCCCCATTCTCAACAGGAGTGCCCCCAAGGCACCCTCCTCCATCATTATCCCTCCTTGCCCCATCTTTCCCTGGCTCCTCCTCACCTGCCTTGCACTGAGCTCAGCCTGGGTGCAGTGGGGGGGGGCACTGCACCTCCAGCTCCCACTGCTACACTGCCTCCACTGCCTCCTGCAGTACCCACATGGCCGTGCTCTGCTCCCACCACTGGCTCAGCAAGAAGATGCTGCTGGCCAGAATCAACACTGCCAGCAGCCCAACGGTGACATGAAAGAGGCAAAGCAGCATTGGACCCCCAATGTCCCCAGCCCAGCCTGCATTGATCCAGCTGCCTGGCAGCAACAGCAGCTGCACCCCATCTACAAGTCCCAATCAGGCAGAGGCTGCTAGCATGCTGTCCTCAATGGGGTGGTCTACTCCCCTTTGTTGCCCGGTGCTGTGCTTGTGCGGGGCCAGGGGTGACTGGCTCACCAGATAGCCTCAGCAGGCAGGGAGATGGGGAGCTGGTGGCAGGAGGGAGGGAGAGGGTAGATGGATGGAGCCACCTGGACCTGCCCAGCAGCAGGACGGAGAGCGGGGGCATGAAAGAGCGGTGGTTGCACCCCTAACAAGGTTGCATCCTGGAGCAACCACCCTTCTGGCTCCCCCACACTACACCACTGGGGCTCATTCAGTCACTATTCTTACCTGGGGACCCTGTTTGCTGCCCAGTAAGTCCAGAATATGGGATGCTAGCTGCCATCTCTTCTTCTCCCGCATAGAAAGACTGGCCAATGAGTAGTTGCCAGGTGGTTAAAGGGCAGAGACTCTTTCACCTGGTGGACCTGACTGCTGGAGTTTTCACTCCAGTCCACCAGACTAGGATAAATTGAATGTCCCAGCATGCATTCAGCAGTCTTCACTGGGACATTGCCCACTCATTCTCCCAGTAATCAACTATTTGTATACATATTTGCATGTGGGTATTTTCTATGGTTATAATGGAATTCTGTGTATATTTAATTGTTGCTTGATTGGTAGCAGTGGAGGGCAGTTTTGCACAGATCCTCAGTGTGCAGCTCTATCCCAGGCAAATTATCCTCTAGTGAAGAAACTGTCCGCAGCTGAGTCCGTGGATTTGACTGGAGGTAGTTTCTTGATTGATCCCTTAAGGGAAACTAAAGAAAAAAATCTTTGTTTTAAAGTGATGCAATGCATCAGTAGTAGTTTATTAGAGAGTTTTTTAAAAATACACCTCTTCCCATGTTCCTCCCCTTAAGGACAGAGGAAATGTTCAATTTGCTGATATCCTGGAGTGACTCGCTTATTTAGGCAATTCACAATACAGTATTGGAAATTCAAACTGGAAAATGCCATGACAGCCAGGACTTTTGGTCTGTTTCCAGCAATCTCACATACTGGGAACAAACCAGATCAGAACAATCTTTTCCAAAACAAAAAGTAGAAACCCCCAACAGGAGCTCAAAAAGATGTGGGTACAACTGCTCCAGGGACGATCTAGTTCATTCTAGCAATTACCGTAAGTTGTATCATTGCTGGGAAAAAAAGGAGTGAATCGAACAGTCCCCATAGCAGACCAAATAGTGAGACAAATGCCATTCTAATTGAGCTCTATATTCATATCAGAAAATTTTCCCTTTCAAGGGCATTCCAAAATCAAGGTGTCATCCCAGAGATGAACTTCTCTTTTTTAGAGGACTAGTGCATTTCTTCGAAATAAGGCACGCAAAGAAACCCTTGCTCTGAAAGTCTAAATCAGATGTGGGTGAAATATGGCTTGCAGACTGTGTACAGATCTCCTAAAGCATTTTTGCACTTCCAGCCCCACACCCCCAAGCTGTGTGTATGCATGTATGTGTGCCATACTCTCCCTGTCCAGGAAAAGGCACAGCTGGTGAAACTGCTAAAAGATACTCCACATTATGGAGACCACATGGTCATAAGAAAAGAAAAGAAAAGAAAAGAAAAGAAAAGAAAAGAAAAGAAAAGAAAAGAAAAGAAAAGGGGGGAGGCCCAAGCAGAAGTGTTCATATGACAGTTTCCTGAACTCAGAAGCCAACAACCTACAGTGTTTCTATTTTGTCTGAAAGCAGACTCGGTTTATAACTGCTTATCCAGCTCATGACTGAGTCCAGACAGTGGTTCAGCTGCTCAACAGCTTCACTTGACTCTAGTGACATAGAATTTACTCTATGTGAAGAGAGCAAAGGAGGGCAAAATGCAGCCAGTGAAACAGAGCCCAAAGATAACTCTGCAGCCCCCACAACCCCCTGGAGCACATTTCCAAAAATTTAAAAAGAAAAAAAATATATGTTATTTCATGTTGGATTGCTCAGTGGTTTAGGTCTCTGACTATGAAGCCAGAGACTGAGAGTTCAGTTCCCCATTGTGCCTCCTTGTCAGGGCCTAGACTTGATGATCCATAGGTCCCTTCCAGCTCTGCAGTTCCAAGATGATTATTACTGTAAATGCCTTTGGGCCATGGGGGGGGGGATATTGCCATGTTTGGGTGCCCTCAGGACCCACAGGTCCCCACCACACATGCCTACAACATTTTAAAGCCGATTAGAGGACATAAGGGGGCTTTTTAAAAAGGTTTAGAAGTATATTGTTGAACATAGGACATGTGAGCGTATTCAACACTTCAAGATTGCGGGGGGCAGGGTCAACTTGTATAGCCCACAACTTCTGGTTGTTGCCCCCTCCTCATAGTAAGGCTGCTGGCTTTCACACAGACACAACAGGGAAGTAACTGAATGAAACCAATTCTGGGTTCTTTTATGATTTACTGTAATTAAAAACTTGGAATGACACAAGGATTTGGGGAGTAATGGAGGAGTTGTTTTGTTGTTGTTGTTGTTGTTTTGGTTTGTTTGTGTTTTTGTGTTTTTTGACCCAGTATGGTATAATGGGTTGAACAGGAACTCAAGGGAAGAGAATTTGAATTCCCACTTGGCCATGCATAATCACTGGGGAGTGACATATTAGTGTTGGTCCGTCCTCAGAGCTTGCTGCTGTATATTGAGTGGCCATGAAAACCACATATGCCACAGAGGTAGAGCAAGAGACAGTACAGCAAGGGGGAAGCTCATGCTCCCCCACTTCCACTGTGCCACCCTTGCTAATGGCTCACCTCAACATTCAGTCTGGAAGCCCATTCTATCTCATAGAAAATTTACATGTCAGAAAGACATGTGAGTCCAGTAGACCCACCACCCGAAAGCCTAGCTGCTGAGGATTCCCCCAGTGAAAAGTCCACAGGTTCCAGTCTGATTTGATCAGTCACAGCAGCTTTTATTAAAGGCACAGAGTCAGTCCCTACTGCTCCTTTCCTTGTGTTTCTAGGGGGCTGAGTTTCTAGCATTAACGTCCCAGGCAAAGTCAGTCCAACTGGGGCCCCAGTTGACGTCATTGAAATCCCTGAAGGTCCAGGTCCAGAGAAGCAGTGTGAGTCCTGATTCAGGGTGCAGTCCTTTTTTGGGGGGGTCAGTAAAGGTGAATGATGGGAACCAGGCTCCATGGTGTTGCTCCTCCCAGAGCTCCATTTTCCACACCTGTTGCCACTTGCATCTCTAACACCAACAATGGGTAGGGGTAGGCTCTGCAGCTCTTATGCGGTGCCAAGGATGCCTAGGCTGGGGCGACCCTGGGTCAGCTGCCTTGCCAGAGTTTCCGCGACCCCTTACAGGGCTGGACAAGCCAGGAGGGAGGAGGTATCTCCCCGTGTCCTCTTTCCCTCTTCATAACTCTGTGGAGGTGCAGAGGGTGGGTTCCCAGTGCTTGACTGCCTCCTCCCACATCTCCCCATCTGACAAGATTGACCCTTAACCTGAGTCCCTGCAACTCCCACCCTGATATTTCTGCCATCACTCCTTCTTCCAGATGTCCCACATCAGGTGATAGCCCTTCTTCCAGCTGCAGCAGTGTATCCTTGCCAGCCAGGGGCCCAGGAAAGACACTCTCTCCCAGGCTCCCCTGGACTTGTAGGGCAGGGCCAGCAGGCCTTCTGGGAATGCTTGAGGCAGCCCCCTCAACAAGGGTGTATAATTTAATATTGTTAATTCCAGGTCTTCAATAATTTGTGTGGCTATATTTTAGAACTGAGGAATGATTCTTGTGTCTCCTGAGTCAGCTGGGAAGTATTTCTGAACTACTGCATTTTATGCCACTCTGTAACATTTTGAGGATGTGACCATCCCTTGTCAATGCCATCCTCCATCAGAAGCATGTGTAAGCCAGAGGAAAGTAGGGGGGAGGGCTCTGAAATAATTGTTCTATGACAAACCAAACATTTTGCTGTCAAAAAAAAAACTTCCTTAGCCTTTGCAGTTTTCCTTCTGCTTTTAATAAACTCATTTTCCTATGTTACGTTAATTTTTTTTCTTTTAAAAAAAATCTCCATAAATACACAATAAACCCCGAGGTAATTTTCCTAAACATTTTCATCTGAAAAAGAAAAGGAAAAGATTTGAAAGGCCATGTATGAACTTGAGTCCTTTGGAAATGTTCTTTGAAACTGAAGACTGAAAAAGTTAAAGTGAGTGCCGATAAATACTTCCATATGATTTACTGAATATGATTTTTGTTTCTTTTAAAATAAACTTCTGAGTTCAAGACATTTCTTTGCATGCTAAAAGAAATATGCTTGAAGCTTCACAGAATTTCTTTGGGCATACAGTATATCTATCCCCACTGGTTCGATAGCTTAGTGGTATAGTGCTGGGAGCTTGATTCCACACTGTTCCACCTGGGAAAAGAGCCAGCGTGTGTGGCCTTGGGCAAACTGGGCAGTCTCAGGATGTCCCCAGAAGAAGGGGATGGTAAACCATTTCTGAGTACTGTCTACCCAGGAAACCCTGAGGAGGGTCACCCTAAGTCAGAATTGACTTGATGGCATATTATATCTATCTCCAATAGAATGCTGGCTCTAAACAGATGGATGTGATAAAGTGTTCAGTGGACACTTTAACCCTCTGAAATTAGTAAAAGTATGCAAGTATACACTGAGAATTTTATTCTAATCTCCCACAAATCTGACAAGGCAGTCCAAGAGAGAACTGCCTCTTTCCATTAGCATGTTAAATATTTCTGTTAATTTCTAGAACAGATAAAACTCCCATATGTTCAAAATCTGTTGTCAAAACCCTTTCAACAATGTCGATTATATGAGGTTTTTCTGCTCCTGTCTTGGACGGGAATCTTTTGGACTAAAACTTCCAGAACCCTGCCCTCAAAGAACAGGAGCATTGTTAGACATGTAGAAGTATGTATTCATTTTGAAATAACAGGAAGACGAAACCTGTTAAGGTGTTCAAAAATAAATTATTCTCCACCATTTGTATTGCACGTAGGGTAAGTGGCTTATTAAGCTAGAGATGGCTACAGAATTGATTTTAGCAAGTCTTTCTGTCAGCTGCTATATAAAATTCTCTGAATTTTGCAAACTGCAAAATTTAAAGCATTTCAAGCTCAGTTGACTCAGATCATGTCACATCTTGATGATGTTACTGGAGATTTGTTTAACTGATTAATTATAACTGAAATATTTATAGTCCCAAAGGTGCCTTTTCTATTTTCTGGAGTGATGCCCCATCTCTAACTGGTGGGCCACTATAATGGTAGCTTGAGCTGCGCCCTCCCCAAGAGGTGTCTCCTGCCACACCTGTTCACTCTTCAAGAGCACCTAGCTTCAGATGCTTGGCTCTGATGAGTCCAAAGAGCCACAAGTATAGTTAAAAGTACCTAACTCTGATGACCCATTAGAGCCTGGCAGCATCTGGCAGCATTGTCTCCAAAGAGGGCAGGAGGCATGGACAAAGCAAGGAAGGCAAAATGATGTGGGAACAGAGGTGAGTAAACAAGGTGAGGAAGAAAAGCCCATGGATTTAGTGGAGGCAAGGGAGGTGAGCAAGTAAGGCAAGAGATGCAAGGATAGGAAGAGTAGTGAAGATGATGATGGGCAAGTAGTGAGCACTTCTTCTGCCTCAAGCAACGGGAGAGTTTGGACCATCACTAACTTCTTTTGTGGCTGTGACAAAGTGGAGAGACTTCTACCCATGGCTGCAGTCTTGCCATTTCTTTACTGCCACTTGGACACAGATAAGTCAGTGTGGTGTTGAAGAGAAAATAGCTTGAGGAAAGATTTGCTTCTGCGGAGAGAGCAAAGCCATAGTTCAGACTTTGAGAAGTGTGCATGCATTGCGCACCCCTGGTGTGGATCAACCTGCTGAAACCTGGTGCCATCCAGAAGCACTGGACTATAACTCCCATCACTTCAGGATGATGGTCATTGTAGTCCAACACTTTCAAGGGGGAAAGGGTTGGAGAAAGCTACCATAAGGACATGTGTAACTTAGTTTTAATAACACAATCCTGTTGCACATCTACTCAGAAGTAAGCCTTGTTAAATCCCCTGGGACTTACTCCAAGGTAAGCATGCATAAGATTGCAGTCTAAAGCTAAGAATCGTATTAGCAGATCTCCACTGACAACAATGGACTGTTTGCACATTGGGCAGAAGCCAAGTGCTTTGGCCGAGGGCTTCCATCAAGACTGTAAAAGCTTACGATTTCCCTTGAAGAAACATGCAAACACAGACATGGTGTATTTATTTTAAGCATGCCACAGCACAAATCTGGTATCGTCTGTCACTAGTGAGTAAAACTGTGTACTCTGTTGTCTTTAGAAAATTGAAATTTGCCTTGTTTTGTTTGCAATTAGAAGTGTTTGTATAAGAATCTTAATTATGAAGGAAATTATTTGCAACCATATTTACATTATTATGGGGAGCAACACAAAGACCACATAGCACTGTTATCAAATGTCTTGATGAGATTTTGATGCTGTTGTTTATACAGTGGCTTCTCCCTACAAACAATGCTGCGTGCCATTTAAACAAAGGCTTTCAAAACAAAATCCTGGTGTAAGGAGCATGAAGCTTCAGCTTCCCGGCCACAAAACAGTTAAATTCAAAGAAAAACACTGAAGTCGTGCTCTTCTCAAAGGGATATTTATTTAGTTTTAAAGAACTTCTCCTTCATGAAAAGAAAATGAAAGTTGGAACCAGAAAAGAAACATCTGCCTTCTACAAAGTTATGAAAAACTAGGTTTCACATTCCTAACCTTTCCTCTTTCCTTTTGGCTCCAAATCAACCACTTTTAAAAGAAGGTAACATACACACATCTGGATAACTGGGCAACCTTCATGTTAGAAAACATTCACTCTGTAAAGTGAAAAATAAAATAAAAAAGAGCAGCCAAATGGAGAAGCAAAGAACTAACACGTTCACCACCTTAACCAGGCAAGGTATTCAAATTCTTTTCCTAGAATATCTGTCTGGATCGATTCCCATTCCAAAGGAGTCAGTACTTGGAATTCTCCCAACACTGGAATCCAGAACATTCAGAGTCCATTCCCGCATTACTTGGCACCATACCAGTTCGCATTAGTCATATGACTCGTTTGTTCCATTTACATTGATGAAATGTACTTGGGTTGCCAGATTTCTGGGTGCCAGCTGAAGCCTCAGGGAACCGCTATGGCTTCAGTAGGTCTGTGGAGGAAGACATTTTAGATTTCATTAGTGAGGCAGATTTTAAGTCTGGCATCCCTCTCTACCCATGCCCTGCTTGTGCAAGCACTCACTGGCTCAGTGCACAGGTATTTCTCTCTGTGTTGCCATTTTATTGGTTAGGAGGCTTTATACACAATCTGGGCCCTGAATGCCTGGTCTCACCATGAGCTGATCCCCTTCTTAGTGCTCCTCTGTCCTGCCAAGGATATTCCAAGGAGGATAAGCATACAAAAAGCAAATATTTGATTGGCTGTTTGTCAGGGTATACAGGGCAGCAATATGTTTCCAGTATGTTCTCTGTTTTTCAGTCGTCTTTCCTGACATGTGTTTTCTGTTTTATGTAAAAGAAAAACAACGTGGAGATTCTCCACCCCCACCCTAGTTTCTTTCCTCTTAACCGTTTGATTTGTTTCTCACAAAGTATACAGTCATGGGAAAAAGAAAGTACACCCTCTTTGAATTCTATGGTTGTATGTATCAGGACATAATAAAAATCATCTGGTCCTTAGTAGGTCTGAAAATTAGGTAAATGCAACCTCAGATGAACAACAACATATGACATATTACACCACGTCATGATTTATTTAACAAATACAAAGCCAAAATGGAGAAGCCATGTGTGAAAAACTAAGTACACCTTAAGATTATATAGCTTGTAGAACCACCTTTAGAAGCAATAACTTGAAGTAATAGTTTTCTGTATGACTTTATCAGTCTTTCACATGGTTGTGGAGGAATTTTGGTCCATTCTTATTTATAATGTTGCTTCAGTTCATTGAGGTTTGAGGGTATTTGTTTATCTTAAGGTCCTGCCACTGTATTGCAATTGGGTTGAGGTCAGGAATTTGACTGGGCCATTACAACACTTTCATTCTTATCTTTTTCAGCCATTCTGTTGCAGATTTGCTTGGGATCATTGTCCTGTTGCATATGCCAATTTCAGCTAAGCTTTAGCTTTACATTGGATTCCAAAATATTCTGGTATACAGAGGAATTCATGGTCAACTCAATGACTGCAAGATGCCCAGGTCCTGTGACTGCTAAACAAGCCCAAATCATCACCCCTCCACCACTGTGCTAGACAGCTGGTATGAGGTGTTTGTGCTGATATGCTGTGCTTGGTTTTCACCAAATGTGGTCCTGTGCATTATGGCCAAATATCTCCACTCTGGTCTCATGTCCAAAGAATGTTGTTCCAGAAGTCTTGTGGTTTGTCCAGATGCAACTTTGCTAATCTAAGCCATGCTGCCATGTTCTTTTTAAAGAGGAGAGGCTTTCTCTTGGCAAGCCTTCCAAACAAACCATACTTGTTCAGCCTTTTTCTAATTGTTCTGTCATGAAATTTAACATTTAACATGCTGAGGCCAGTAGAGTCTGTGATATAACTCTTGGGTTCACAATGACTGAAGTTCCAGTTCATCTTAACAGCATGTTTCTTGGCCTCCAGAATCTTGAGCTTCTTGATTTCTAGAATCTTGGGTATTTGCTTCTCTTCTTCCTTTTTTGGTATCACATTCCAGCCATGGTGTTGATGCACATGAAGACTGCTCAGGCCTCATTACATTCTCTCCTTTAATTTTCTTCCTGAGTCTAATACATACAGAAGCTGAGGCAGCTTGGTTGGTTTCCTACAGGCATCATTTGTCTCTCCTTGCCAAACACAGCCATCTCTTTTAAGTATGGACAAATTTGTTCATTTTCTTTCCCCTCCTTTTCTAATTTTTCTAGTTTTCAGTTCTGCTTAGCCCGTTTCCGCCTCAGAAAAACATGTTTAACAGTCATGTGAAAATTTATACAGACATTCATCCATGGTTCTCCTACTAGATCCATTTTTGCTTGCAATTTATACTTTCAGTATATAAATTCGTCAAGCAATTTCTTTAATACACTGCATTTTAATGTCATTTTAACTGAGATACTGTATATAATTTGTGTATCCATTTTCAGTTGGAGTACTGCATAGCAAAATTGGAATATCACTTCACAACGTTCAGGGCAAATTTCAAGGGACAATGGCCCTGGACTTCGCGACTTGATGCTGGGAGATCTGAACAGAGATTTGTGTTGCAGTCAATAATTCCATTCAAGTAGCAGGAAAAATTGTAATAAGTGACTAAAGGAGCAACTTCAAGGGGGAAAAATTTGGAAAATCCTGTTTTATTGTAGTGTCAATACACTTCTACATAAAAGAACAGGGCTATTAGCAGTCTGTTGAAATACCTGTACTCATATTTTTTGTTTTGACACATGGAGAAACAATTTGTATAAACTCTTGTGGCACCATTTGGCATGCCATCCATTCTGCCCAATCTTGCTCAGTTATCCATCGGCCCAGGTAAATAATTGCCAACAAGACTTTTAAACACTTTTTGGCCTCTTCATTTTGGATTTCCAGCTGCTAAATAATAGTGGATGTGCTGATAAGTGCCCTGGCTTCATATTCACAGATTTATATTTATATATGTTTGAGCCACCATTCGTTCCTTGGTGCTAAATGGACTAGTCTAATAACTGTTTCATAAATCAAAACCCAAGTTGTAATTATTATATAGTATTACAATTATGCAATTATGCCTAGCATTTATGAGATGATAAAATTAACGTTGATGTAGAGTTAATTACTAACAGATCTGTTTGGCTTGTGGTTGAGGCAACTGCTAGCAGTTTCCAGACCTTGTTTCTCACACTATGGCTCCACTTTCTGAGGCATTTGTAAAGTCTGCTGATCCATAAAATGTACTATCAAAAAGGTTTGTCTTGGCAAAAGCTCTAATTTTGTTCAGCATCGTAATGGTGTCCGTTAACACACCATTACATACACCATTAACATATCTGGCAACTGGGATTTCCTTTTAAGGAATTTTTTAAAGAATGCGAGCGTAAATCATAATTATCGTCTACCTAGCCCAATCACTCAGCACATAATGCATTTACTCTCAGATTTGGCCCACCCTGAAATGGTTCCATCTGAATGCAACTCCCATGTAAATGGAACCCCATGTGACACTTCAGCAGGAAGTCACTAGTCAAGGAGTACATGTGGTTTAGTTATATGGTGCTGGTCAAGAATGCAGGACCGGTAAGAGATTCAGTGTGCAAGTCTCTTACTCACATCGCCTCATCTCTTGGAGACTTTGAAAAAAGGCCACATACTTCTGGAAGTGTTAATAAAATAAGAAGTATCAATAACATAAATAAGAAACATTAATTTAAAGCAGAAATAATTCCCAAACCACAGAGATACAACCACCATAATATCATAACCCATCTATTACTTTTTTCCCCCTTCCTCTCTGTACTAGGTTAGCTAACTTTCCTCTTTCAAGATAATGGATTCTTTACACTTCTAATTATTTTGGCATTATGTGTTTCCTTCCATAGCAGGGGCAGTCTGGCACTACATACTGGTTGCTAATACTGTACAGCCATTCGGCTCATGTCCTGCCTTGTCTGTTTGCCAGAGGTAACTTTGTTGGCCATTACATGAACTGAACTCTGGAATACTGTATATGTTTCTCATCTGATCCAGGACATTTCAAAATCTAGAGGCTTTGTTCATGTGACAGTTGTTTGTTTGGAAGCGGCATGCCAAACCAGAAATAAGAGGAAGCTAGATGTGTGTTGTCATTGTTGTTGTTTTCATGACTTCTGTTAGTCTTTAAATGTCCTCTTGCTACAGTGGGATCAGGCAAGAGGATGAATACTGGCAAATGCCAGCAACACATCTGGCTTGCAGAAACTGATGCATGTTTTTTAAAGCATTTGTTTTGCCTCATTGTCCAAGTGTCAATTCCCCTAAATGTCAGACTCTTGGAACCAAATCTAACAGTGGTGGAGAGACAAGAAGATGGTCTAAGGAAGCGGGCAGGAAGAAACAGTCATTTGCTACAGAACTTCCTGGCGGTGACTTCCATCGATTAATTGCACAGATTAATTGCCTTGAAGGAAGGCAATTTTAGACGCTGTGAGGTGCCTCTTCAGTATGCAGTCCAAGATGGAGTGGAATCAGCAGGAGAGGCAGCCTCCTTACTGCTGTTCTTTTTTATCTCCCCAGCTCTCCTCTTCTGTTGGAGGATAGAGCTGTGTATGTCACAGATCTTGCTTGTGTTATCTAAATTTTCTTGCTGCTTTCAGGTATGATGGACCATATTTCATCACCAGATCCAAAGCAATATCCAAATAGCCTGGCTTCTGTACATGGAATGGGGTGATGCTAGACTTGTTCTTCACCCCAAGTCAAAAATGTTTTGGGTAGAGATGGGCACAAACCACCAGTTTGGTGATTATTGCCAGTTCACTTTTCAGCTGAACAGATCTTTGGCACTTCAGAGTCCTACCTCTCATGACAGGTGCCCACTCAAAGGCAGTGGCCTGGCTCCCCTGTCCACCTCTCCCAGGTGCTGCTTCTGAGCAGGCGCCTACCAGAGGAGGCAGGGTTTTGAAGTGCTGAACCCCTGTTTAGCCAATAATCAAACTGGCACGAACTGCCAAACCCACCTCTAGTCTTGGGGTTCATGCCCACCTCTAGTCTTGGGGCCATCTTGAGTTTTAAAGCAAGCTGCTGCATCTTCTTAGTTCTCTGATACCCCAATTCCCAATACTTTTTGTCTGAACCAAGCAGTATCTTAGCCTTTCAGTCAACGTACACAAGGTTGTTTAATTTGATCATCACAGACAACCCAATGAAATGTGCAATACACAGCATCCTCTTGAAATAGATTCTAATTGTTCCTTCCTTACAGAGAGGAAACAAGAATAACAGAAAGTATCACAGAATGAACTGTTGCCCCCTATAGGTTGCATATTGATTCAAACAGATACCTGCACATTTAGTTAATTCACCCACATATATACATTTGCTTTCTACAATGAAGTGATTGGGGAAACTACTGAAGTTGAGAGTTTTTTGTGTAAAGAAGTTCTCCTTGATCAGCTAGGCACAGATTTTGAAGACTTTTAAACATCCATAAGGCAAGAACGGCAGTGGTATAGAGACAGAGTGTTTGTGAATGCAAGGGATACCCATAATTTGCTACAGCAAAATAAACAAAATGTCTGTGATACCTTAAAGAGTAAAAACAAATAAATGATAATCCACAATCTGTGCCAAATAAAACATGTTTGTCATGACGGTACCACAAAACTCTGTTGCTTTTGCTGCAACAAATTTAATATGGTATACGGTCATAGATTTCTCACCATTAAGTCTGTGACATTTAGTATATCATAATAAATCTGTTAAACATGAAGCTATCATGGAACTCCTTATATTGTTTTCACTTTCAGATTGTTCAGGGCCATAAATGTTGCAGACAAGTGTCCTAGCAGCATTCTAAAGCACCATCTCAGATGAGGGCAACCTTAGCATGCTTGGGGTCAAACTATATGTGATCCAAAGAGTAGCATAAGAAGACCTCATTTTTTTTTGTTTACAAAAAAGCCACCAGCCACCCCCAGAGAGGGATCCAGATTGGAATGACATTGGTTTGGAAAGGCAATAAGCCCTTCTACCTATACATTTTTTCTCCTACCAAAATTCAGTGAAAACCCAAAGCTGCTAATTGCCCTCACTTTTTCAAACAATTAATCAGTCACTTAATTTGGGCAAATTGCAGCTTCATAGAAAGGAACTAGTGAAGGGAGAAAGGTTTAAACTCCTTCCTTGAATCATGATTCATGGCCCTGTCTGGATCTTTCTACCTAAACTCTTTGATGTGATTACTCTCTATGGACAAAGAGGTGTGGCAACTATAATCATATTTTTTTATCACTTTCTTAAAATCACTTACAGTTAGAGGCCAGGCCTAGAGGAGATCCTCATGTGGAAAGACTAACTAAACCCCTAGAACGACATGCTTAAACATTGCCAGTAACTTTAAAAAATGAGCTTAGACTGAACTCAAACCTACCTGGTAGATTTCTAACAGATTTCCTCTTGACCACACTTAGTCCTGATAGAACTGTATTTGAAGAAATCTCTTGGTGCAAAAATAAAATGAAAGGTAAGGTTAACCTGTCTCTTTATGGAGCCTCATACAAGCATGAGCTGGCAAGGGTCAGATGTCTTGGAGAATTTCAATACCTGGTATTAAAACCAGATTTTAAAACATCATCATCGTCATGTTTCTCATTTACATAGTGTTTCATTTTTTTTTCATTTCCCAAAACCTATTTCTAACCAGATGAAGAAAAGCCCTTCCAACAAATAAATTTGAACCAGATCTATTCTTGTAACTATTAAAATAATATTACTTGGTGTTTATGAAGCAGGGTTTTTTTTTTCTAATCCTCAAAACAATTCAACAAGGCAAGTCAATAAGTATTAATATTCCTATGGTTCTGATAAAGGAATCCTTCTCCTGGATCAACAAATGTTTAGAAATTCTGGAGGCAAGCTTTTGTGTTAGATGGAGCTCTTCTGTTCAGAGCATCAGTAAAACAGTAAACAGTGAAGTCAAATATATAGACTTACCAGAGCTGGAAAGTAATGAGTTACTTATGAGCAATAACAAAGGTATAACTGAGTTATACTATTTTTATAACATCATAATTTTATTTGTTACTTTTGTAGATATAGGGACCTAGGCGTGTATTGTGCCACAGAACAGCACCGTTCAGTGTTGTTCTGCCTGTCTTTTTAAAATACAGTGGGGTCTCGACTTACGAACGGCTCGACACACGAACATTTCAACTTACGAACCGCTCTCATAGGAATATATGGACTCGACTTACGAACTTAGATTCAAGTTACGAACTCTTTTTTCCCCTTTTTTTAAAAGCTAAGTCATCTTAGGTTAAAAGGAAAAAAGAAAAAAATTTCCCCCTCTAGTGGCAGAAGGCGGAATAGCAGCTTCCCATTAGTTTCTATGGACGGAAAAGAGCAGATACGGATTAAATGGTTTTCAATGCATTCCTATGGGAAATGCAGATTCGACTTAAGAACTTTTCGACCTGAGAACTGCCTTCCAATACGAATTAAGTTCGTAAGTCGAGACCCCACTGTAACTATGAAGTAAGTCTAGTTGCTTCTGAAGAATAAGAAAGTAAAAAGTTATTTTTTTAAAATTATAGTTGTGATTGTAAGTAACAATGTTTGGGGCATTGTAACTGTGAGCTGTTACTTTTTGAACATAACTTTCCAAGCCTGCAACTGATGCCGACCCAAATGATTCTTTACTTGGACTCTAATATTAGAACAAGTTGAGCTGATATAACCTTAGCAACTACTTGTTCTGTTACCTGGCATTCTTTTTGTCTTGCACATCTCAACAACGTGGACAGGGTGTTCAGAACAGTGTTTGTTCAACCCTTCCTCCTCATGGCTATCAGATTTGCCAAGGTGGATCCAATGCCATGGGTAAGGCAGGTTATAAATTCTTCCTTAAAGGAAAGGAACTGCCCTTTGCTGTCTAAAGGAAACAGTTGTAAAACATCCATTAAAAACCACCTGCCGTTGGCCACTATTTAGTAATGGAAAGTCCAGGTAGAACTCTAATAAACAGCAACGTAAATAACTCTTTACTACAAATCAGCAAAAAGGATCGCAGCCTAAAATCTAGATTTGTTTATACATGCATATTAATCATTTGATGGCAGCTATGTCAAGTTATGATTTGCATGTGTGAACATTAACATCTCAGAGCCATGAAGGATCCAACCAAAAGTCTTCGAGTCTAGCATTGGGTTCACACAATTGCCTTTGGGACATTGAAGAATTCGTCCCTGGAAGTTGATATGGAGAAGTCTACTACCTCATTTGCCAAGGTAGGACCACTGCCATGGATAGCCCCAAACCTCCTTAAATTGGTCCACTCCCTAATTACGGTTAGCCAAGGTGGAGGCTAAAACAATCTCTTGTGGTAACAGGCAACAAATGCATCTCTTAGGAAGCCTGGGATCCAATTAAGCTTCCTCGAGGCAGTGCTCATGTGGCAGGAAGGTTCCTTGCAATCAAATGGCAGGAATAAAATGTATTCTTCCATTTAGACATCCATTGTTGTGAGTACTGGTGCTTCTTGGAATGTAGTTGTACAAGTATCATGTAGTGTCACACACTACAAGCCATAACAGGCAGACGGCTCTAACTACAAGTTATAAATTAGAAAAGGAGCTGAAATTGAGGGAAAGCCTCCCTCTTATCAGTTTGTCTATTGTTGTTTGTCCCCCTCAGGTTTTTGGGTCCCAATTTAAGCTGCCACCTGTGGACTTCGTCTTCTTGCTATTACAGTACTGGGGTATTCACAAACATGGGCAGCTCTGCTTCCAACTACTAGTCACATTTGTCCTACTGCTAGGCCAATGGAGGCAACAAGTAAATCAGAAGTGGTGGAAGCATTACCACCCAGGTTATTCTTTGTGAGTACCCTAGCCAGAGGATTGGAAAAGATCAGTCTACATCCCAATCCCAAAGAAAGGCAGTGCCAAAGAATGCTCCAAAAACCATACAATTGCACTCATTTCACACGCTAGCAAGGTTATGCTCAAAATCCTACAAGGTAAACTTCATCAGTATGTGGACCGAGAACTCCCAGAAGTACAAGCTGGATTCTGAAGAGGCAGAGGAACTAGAGACCAAATTGCTAACATGTGCTGGATTATGGAGAAAGCCAGAGAGTTCCAGAAAAATATCTACTTCTGCTTCATTGACTATGCAAAAGCCTTTGTCTGTGTGGACCACAGCAAACGATGGCAAGTCCTTAAAGAAATGGGAGTGCCTGACCACCTTATCTATCTCCTGAGAAACCTATACGTGAGACAGGAAGCAACAGTTAGAACTGGATATGGAACAACTGGGAAAGGTGTACGGCAAGGTTGTATATTGTCCCCCAGCTTATTTAACTTATATGCAGAATACATCATGCAGAAGGCTGGACTGGAGGAATCCCAAACTGGAATTAAGATTGCTGGAAGAAATATCGACAACCTCCGATATGCAGATGATACCACTCTGATGGCAGAAAGTGAGGAGGAATTAAAGAACCTTGTAATGAGGGTGAAAGACGAGAGTGCAAAAAACGGTCTGAAGCTCAACATAAAAAAACCTAAGATCATGGCCACTGGTCCCATCACCTCCTGGGAAATAGAAGGGGAAGATATGGAGGCAGTGACAGATTTTATTTTCTTGGGCTCCATGATCACTGCAGATGGAGACAGCAGCCACGAAATGAAAAGATGCCTGCTTCTTGGGAGGAAAGTGATGACAAACCTTGATAGCATCTTAAAGAGCAGAGACATCACCTTGCCAACAAAAGTCCAAATAGTCAAAGCTATGGTTTTTCCTGTCATGATGTATGGAAGTGAGAGCTGGACCATAAAGAAAACAGACCGCCGAAGAATTGATGCCTTTGAATTCTGGTGCTGGAGAAGGCTCTTGAGAGTCCCCTGGACTGCAAGGAGAACAAACCTATCAATTCTAAAGGAAATCAACCCTGAGTGTTCACTGGAAGGACAGATCCTGAAGCTGAGGCTCCAGTAGTTTGGCCATCTCCAGACTCCCTGGAAAAGACCTTGATGTTAGGAAAGTGTGAAGGCAAGAGGAGAAGGGGACGACAGAGGATGAGATGGCTGGACAGTGTCTGCGAAGCAACCAACATGAATTTGACACAACTATGGGAGGCAGTGGAAGATAGGAGGGCCTGCTGTGCTCTGGTCCATGGGGTCACGAAGAGTTGGACGTGACTAAACGACAACTCTAGCCATTGTCCTCCACTGAAGAACAAGCATGCATCCTGCACACTGGTAATTCCAGTGTTTGTCCTCCTGGAAAACAGAGCTTTTCATGCCATTGGACCCACCCACCCCTGAGCTAGTGCCCTGCCTTCAGGCCTTATGCAAGATGCAGTTTCATCACCAGTAGCGAAGTAAGAATCTGTTGCCAATCCCTTTAGCTTCTGTACCTGGAAACAGAAAACACTATCATTCAGCAAAATGTCTTGAGTTACCCTTGCAGGGGACTATGTTATTGCTGCACCAGAATGAATATGAGGCTGTAATCCTGTTTAGAGCTCGGTACACCTACGTCCATTGGTTTCAGTGGGTTTGGGCATACTTGAGTCTGCATAGGCTCAAGCTGTGTATGCCATTTGAGTGCTTTTATCATCTTACTTAAGGAGACATACCCAGGCTGTCAGCAAAGGGCAAAATTAGAGTACTTCCAAGGATTTTGGAAAGTCTGGAGTCAATTTTCCAGACTCATAAATCACAAGTTAAAAAGTGTTTCATTATTCTGTCCAAGCAGAGTGGAATATCTGAGCCATATATCCTCACTGAAATTTCCTTTTTGGGGGCCCTTATGATGTCAGGTAACAGCTGAGGGGGGCATTTCAATTCATCTTTCAATCTATTCTTAAAACAACATTTTAAAACATTCCAAAATGCTACCTAATCTAGTGTAATACTTACATAGCCATTCTTGAAGATGCCATCTCTTGATCTACATTATTTGTAAAATTACATGCCAGATCTCCCTTTTTCCCCGTTTTGGCCAATGCGTTAATCAGGCCATGGGTGAGCAGCTCTTATATTCTTTTGAATGATACAGATTAGATAAATCTACTTTTTTTTCTTCTTCATTCCATCCAGGACAGGAAATCCTTTGGTTTCCTCCACTGTGGTGAATTATCATGCTTCATTCACTTACTTTCTGTGGCGTATCCATACAATGCTATTATCATCATCCTGTGTTTTTCCTTAGATTTTTTCTGTCTCAGATGACAGAAAGTGAGGCATTTCTGAGAAGAACAGAGGAGAAGTCCACTCTCTATAAACTTAAATGCCTTTCTTCCTACCATTCCATCTTTCTTACAAGAGGGAGGCTTGGATGTGAGGAAGGACATATAGCACAGTGTGCTACTCCTGTCCTCTTAAGATGCTGGCCACAGAGACTGGCAAAACGTTAGGAAGAACAACCTTCAGAACACAGCCAAAGAGCCTGAAAAACCCACAACCACCATTCAACATATAGAGAAATGGATCTATGACCACTTCACACACATTTCATTATGAACTTTGCACTGTGGTGTGAGCCTGGCACAGTAGTGTCAACCTTGAGTGCCTTCCTGAGATCACTGATAGGATAAATTAGAGTGAATGAACTCCATGCATTAATCATGTAGACCACGTGTTGAAAAGCTCAGCTGGCCCTGTCTTTTGATGTCCATGCATTGGACATGGTGCTTGAGTCAGGGAAGCTTGCACATGTGGACCTCTATATACATACACTTTAAGAGGAATTAAAATATTGAGAGATTCAGTGAAGGATTGGGAATGTGTGCCTGACGTTATGTTGGACTGCAGTTCCTATAAGCTCAGAGCAACAGAGCCAATGGGGGGAATTGCATTCTAAAAATATCTGGAAATTTCTGAATGAAGAAGTATACATAGAGAAGTACCCTTATAAGTGTCACCAGCACAGATGTTTGTGCCCAATATATAAATGTTGGAATGGGGCAGGAATATATAGTAAGATCGTCATCGTACAACTGCAGAGCTGGAAGGGATCTTATGGATCATCAAGTCCAGCCTCTGTCAGGTAAGCACAGTCCAGCCTCTGTCAGGTAAGCACTGTCAGGAATCAAGCTCTATAAACCACTGAGCTATCTATCTGGTACCAACTTTTCTATTCCAAAAGTTCAGAAAGAGCAACACCATGAGCATCTTTGGTTTTCCTCAGGAGTTAATCATCTATAGCCCTGAAGGAGCTGGTTCATAGCACAAGAGCTGGGAATGTTCCTGGTTGAAAACCTGCTCCACAGCTTCTTTGTGGAGGTTGTGTCTGCAATTACATTTTTATCATCTTAGGTTAGTATGCCAGCTGCATCCTTTCTTGCATGGCAGAGGAGAAACCTCAGCATGATAGTGCATACTTTAGTAGCCTCTTTATTCTAGTAATGTATTTCAGTAGTCAAGGTGGTGGTAAATGCTGTGCTCTGGTAGCTTCAAATGTATGAAATCTCTGCTGGTCACCAATTGCTTTCTAGATTGAGGTCAGAACTGCACAATACAGTTAGTACATCATTAGAAGCGGAAATCCCTAAAAGAGATAAAAGATATCTGTTCATCTTAAGATACATTTGGCTTACTCCATATGTTACAAATTAGCTTGCTTTTGTTCTGTCTTTGGTTATCAGAAAAGAAACAGACTTCATTTATTAGTCTGATTGCTGGGGCATAATACTTTGCAAGACCTGTAAACCTAAATGGCTTGGGCCCAGGCTATATCAAGGACCGCATCTCCCTTTATTGAGGCCTTTCTCTTGGTCCTGCCACCCTCACAGGCATGCTTGGTGGGGACACAGGACAGGGCCTTCTCTATTGCTGCTCCCAGACTCTGGAACTCCCTCCCACAGGAGGCAAGGTTAGCCCTACCTTTACTGTCCTTCAGGCAAGCTTTTCTTCAGTGAAAGGATGCCAAGTGGGTCTTTTAAAATGGGTTGTTGTACCTTACTGCTTTGAATGTATTTTGTTGTTGCTTAATTTTTTTAATTTTGTATTCATTTGATCCTTTTAGCATTGTATACTAAAAGGATCAAATGTTGTTAACTTAAATGCTATCTTTTAATTGTTGTAAGCCACCATCTTTTTAAGAAGAAAGGTGGGTTAAAATATGTTAAATAAATAAACCTGGGGGAAAAATTATAGTAACAGGAAACATGTATTAACTTAAGAATTTTTTTAGCCTGAATGCAAGGTGTTGATTCTTACATTTAATGCTCCACACAGTTTGTATCTAAAACAGTGGAGGGAATGTCATTTTTCATGTGAACCTCTCCAATGTGAACCGATGTCCAGGTCTAGCAATGACATTCATTGTGGGTTATGGTCTCCCCCAGAGTTTGTCCATAGCAGCTAATAGAGCATTTTCAGCTCTTGTTCTATATATGTGGCATCTGGAATGTTCTGACATTTCCCAGGTCCAAGAACTCAAAACTGAGCTGTCGAAGTTTTGACTTTTTTCTTTTAGTCAAGAATTTCATGATGAGAAATTGAGAGCACTTAGCATTTGGCTGATCTGTGTTTATTTCTCCTACTAGCTGAAGAAAGTGGCTGAGCTGTTATGGTTATGCTTTATATTTATTGTTGATTTGATGCTTTTATTGTTTTTTTAAGTTTTCTGATAGCTGTCCTCTCTGATGAGGTTTCTTACCAAGAAAAAAGCAGACATTACATCTATTTAAATAAGCAAATAAAGATTTTTTTTTAATTTTTATTTTTAGAAATCTACATCTCCTACACCCAACATTGGGTTAGGGAGATGGCTGCATTGCTGTTTCATGTGTTACACAAAATATATCGAGAGAGTGCGTGCAGATCACAAAAGAATTGTCTTTCAGTTTCTCTGAAATTCGTAGAATTTCCCTCAGCTAACTTGGGGCTTACTTTTTAATAATGCAAACTGAGTATGCTCCTTCAGCTAGAAGCCTAGTTTATTATTGCTCTCTATGAACTGTCTTCTTCTGAACTGGCTTTATGCTCTCTGCTTTTTGCTAGCCTCACAGAAACACAATGTATATGCTGTTTCATAGTTTCAATGATTGCCTTCAACTGCTATTCCTGAAAGTAGTCTTTGGGAATCGTCTTGATATTAAAAAGCTGAGACATTGAATTCCTGTTGGTTGTTGCCACATCCTTCCAGGTCTGACATCACAAGCCAGCAATTTCAGGAAGCTTCTGAAAAAGATCAACATCCTGACATGTTTCCCTAGACCCTCCCCATTTGATACTTGTCACCATTTTGAATTTTCCACAGAGGCAAAATCCCTGGGGCATTGTGGGAAGTGTGGAGTTGCTACTTGAATTTTCCACAATGTCCTGCAAGAATGCTATGCCATGTATTTTAAGAGTTGGGAAAATTTAAAATGGCAATTCATGGTAAGTATGCAGAGACCCTCACTAACATAGAAGATGGCAAGACCTGCCACAAAGCTGGCCATGCATGGGTCATTTTCTGAATAAAATCCTCACTTCCTGGAATGACACACTTGCTTCTCTGCATTTCTGTGGGCTGAAAATCACAGCTTATGTAGCCTGCCCCCTTTTTAACTGTCACATCTGTGACCTAAGAGTTGCAAATAGAGATTACATAGGGGATGAATTCTCACTAGAAACCTGAAAAACCAAAACCTCTGAGTAGCTTATCATGTCCAGAACCCACAACAGCATTTAGGTTTCAAATTATTTTGCCAGAATGCAATTGGTTAAAAACATGGCAATTCTCATTGTCATATTAGAGTGACTGCATGAAAATGAAGGCAGGGCTCCCATGCCTTATAACCACTGTGTTAAAAGAGGGAATTTTAGCATGTACAGCTTGACATGGAAGCTTCATATGCTGAAATTCTCTCTTTTATATGACGGTCATCAATTTAAGAAGTCTCATGGCACCGTGGTTAAACCAAAACGCTGCTCATGACCCGGATTCAATCCCAGGTAGCCGGCTCGAGGGCTACCTGGGGTTCTATCCTCAGAAGGATAGAAGTCACTCAGCCTTCTATCCTTCTGAGGTCGGTAAACTGAGTTGTTGATTGAGCCAATGCAAATAGCTATTTCCTACTGAAAATGGCAATTGCAGCCTGCTCATTGTAATACCAGGTAAAAATGTTTCTGGAAGCCATTTCCAAAGAACCATTAAGAGTTCGTTTATAGGTAAACCTTTTTCTATGAACATTGCATTATGTTTAGTGTTGTGGCTATTGTTTTCCTTATTTCCTTTGTGTGCCATGTAAATACATACGCATATATATGTTCATCTTTGTTCCAAGATGAGGGCTGGGTATGTGCGCACTTTGTAGTACAAGTGACACGTCAAAGAAGGAAGCCTTGCCCAACTTAGCACCTCTCAGATATACTAGATGAGAACAACTAGAATCCTTTCAGCCTTTCTAACTGGGGTACCTGGGACTGTAGTCGAATGCAACTAAAAAGGCTAGGATGGGAAAGTCTGGAATAGGGAATATATTCTTTGTTCATTTGTGGCTGAATTATTCAACTATAAAACATGGCACCGTCCTTCTTTCCTGCTGTAATTTCAGTCCTCAAGATTCCTTCGCATGTCCACAGTTTCCTTAAATAATTAAGCTCTAAAGGTTGTGAGAAGTTGTGGATATATTTTTTTTAAAAAAACAAGCCATTTCTCTCCCCTGGAAAGGTTATGATTTGGCCTTTATGAATCATGAAAAGCTATGATATCATAAGAACCTTGCTGTTATCAGCTGTCCTCATTTCCTCCATAGCTCTCATTTTGATGGATGATACCTTTCTCTGTGCTCAGTCGGGGAGCAGCATTCAAAGGAACTTATTTGGAAGAAACAAAGTGTTTGTCTCACAATGTACGGCATTTCTCACTGAACTTTGTTCTGGTTCATAATGTTTTCTTCAGCTGTATTTCCATGATGTTTATCAGAATGAAATGCTTCACCTCCAGATACCGCCAAGACAGAATGGATCATTTCCCCGTCATATATCTAGGTTTGGAAAAGTGAGCTTTGAATAAATTCAAGATAATCACATCAAGAGTGTCATGGATATCAGAATAAAGACTAAGACTTGCCTTTGCGCCATGTAATAAATGTAAGAACCCAAAAGGAATTGTGAACTCCTTCATAAACATTATTATTAAGCAAATGTTCTGGTCAAAGGACCTCATGTATTTTCACTTTTTCCTTTTTGCTCCACTAGTTCTGGGTTATGGGATATAACTATACTGTATTAGATATTCAGAGCTTGATCAAGATATTTTCTTGTTTGAGATAGAGCATCTAATAAGGTTTCTGTCATCCACTCAGGTTAAGGTAAATAGTACCTAAAACCAGGTAGGTTATTCTGACAAATGAGCCAGAAAATCCCGCAAGTGTCTCTCTTCATCCTTGGCAATAAGAATGTAGTAATCACAAACAAATGACTGCACTTTCATGATACCTGGTCCCTGAAGCAGTTACTTTGCTCTGTCTAATAGCAGGACTGGTTCTGGAAATGATTTATCTTCTCTTGATTGAGCTTAGAAGCAACTGGTTGCAAATAATATAACTACTTTGAATTAGTTCTGTGGAAAACAGATAAAGTAATGAATAGTTACAAAGTTAGAATAAAAATAAAAGACTGTATTATTACAAAGTTACTTTTAGGTAAAATAATGTAATGTTTTCTACTTCCTTTAAAAAGTTACCTTTAAGACATTTTTGAGACATTTTTGGTAGGGATGTTTCAGGTTTTATGCCTTCTCTTTTTTGCCAGTAAGTGGCAAGGGGTGTGCTCTTTGATTGTATTTAAAAAAAAAAAATTGAAATGTAAAATATCAGAATTGGCCAGTAGAAGGAAACAGATACTATTTCCCTACATCTTTCTGTCCTGCTGGCAACATCAGTCTAATGTATTCATAATACATAACACAATAAAATACTTGCACAATTGAAGCAGTGTTAAATCTAGTGTATCGTAACTACCAAGAATTAATAAATAACATACCTGGTTCCTTTTTTTAAAAAAATCATTCCACTCTCTGCATGTTCAATTTTTTTGTTACAAGTATTTATTTATTTATTTCATTTGTTTGGAATATTTTACCCCATTTTCTCCTCGAAAGGACCCAAGGCAGCACACCAACACAGCTTTGAATTTTTCCCCAATACTTTATAAGATGAAGCACTGTGCCAGATAAGTGCTATGTCAGAAAACCCCAAACAGCTTCCACCAAGCAAGTGAGGCAGAGAAGGGTGAGTGAAAGCAGCTGTTGACTTGGGAGTAGCAGCACTGATTGCAGCAATGGTGAGGTGCACATTTGAAGGATGTGTGGCCACCTGTCCCAAACTTACCTATTTCTGTGTAATTACTAATTCCCAATTCCAATGTTGCCATCACACCAATTCAGTTACATCCTCCGCAGGACAACTTCCCTAATTGCACCCTAATATGCAGCTGGCAGAACTAAGAAACTTGGTGCTGGGAGGAACAAATTAATTTAACCTCTTATGCTCTGCTTCTGATGACAGGCTCACTAGGACATCTGCTTTTACCCTCATATGCACCAAACCCCTTCATTTTGTACAAATATATTAGACTATGTATCTCAACACTCTATGCAACTGCTGAATAGCTCAATGGTTTAGATATCTGTCTGCAGAACCAGAGGTTTGGAGTTTAATTCCCCCAGTGTGCCTGGACATGATGATCCATAGAGTCCCTTCCAGCTCTGCAACTCTAAGATTATCATCATCATTATCATCATCTCTAGTTTAAAGGGAATCATATATGCCAATGGGTATGTAATATGATCAAAACTCAAAGCCTCATATTTAAAAGAAAACATTTAATTCATGGCCAAAAGTGGAGAGAGAGAGATTACTCATTCTAAATTCCTAAAGCTTTTTTTTTTAAACTGAATTTTGTTTGACTGTTTGGAGGGAAAATTTATGTCATGTGCCTGTATGATTATAACGACAGTGTCACCTTTTCCATTTAAAAACACCCTCTGAATCGTCTTAATTTGCTGGGTACAAATGGAAACAAGATCTACACACTGAAGACACATTATGCAGCCCACTGGGTGTGTTTTCCTTCTCCACTCGGTTTTTTTGCTGCAGAATGAGTCCATGCCACTTTCTGCATTACGGCTGCTAATATAACTCTGGCCTGTTTCCTCAAAGCCTCGTGTGCTACGGGGGGCCATCAGGCAGCAACCCTGCCAAGTCAACAGGATATGAGGGAATCCAGCCTAAGCAGCCACTGCTGGTGCTGGGGATAGCAATGGCACAGTAGCCTAGCAGTAGCTGCGTCGATGCTGAGTGCCAGTGAAGTCATTTCACGGTTCTGGTTTTCCTCCTCTTCCAGGACAAACTAGCTGTGAATTTTGACAGACCAGAAAATGTGGGAGAATAAGACAAATGAGCAGCTAGGGGTGGAGAAGAAAAGGGCTCTCCTGTCACCACAAAACTGGCCTCAACTGTTTTTCAGCAGTGGGAGAAGGGGGACGTGATGAGCTGAGGCCAGAAGATAATGTACGAGGACTGATGGAACATCTCGAGGAAGACTAATTAAGCATACAATAAAACCTTCCTTAAAAAGCAATAAGCAAGTGAAAAGCAGCCTTACTGAAGGGTGCTTAATACTTTGCACACACTGCTTATTCCCCTGTTCAACATATCCTGCCCTGAACAATTGTATGATCATTTAACATTCTTAGGCCAAGCCCCTCCCCCCCCCACACACACAGTACTTATGCCAGACTCTCACTATCAACAAAATATTCTCCTGTTGTGTTTTCTAGCTTCTCTTCCTGCACTGGGATCATCCTATGGCTACAACCTCTCTTGCTATGAATTATTCTGAATCCTGTTTGGGCATCCAGCATCAGAATGCATGAGGGAGAGGGAAGAGCTAGTAGCACCTCCCCCCTCCCTTTTTTGTGCACCTCATGTGGAGAATGACAGTCTGGAGCAAGCACTGAGATCAGGAACTTTGATAATTCAAGGACCCCAGTCATGTGGGTAGGCGTCACATGTAACAGCAGTCTGCTCTTCAGCCTTTTGCTCTCCACTACCCACCACCATGGGTACAGATTAACCTGTTTCCAAAACCCTGGTTGAGGCTGTGATCACACGGGAGAATAGACCACAATTTGTAGATTACTTGTGGAGCAATCCAGTGCAATCTATTTCCAGACAGTCTAACAGTGTACAGGGAAATGCTCTTCAGCCTGACAGTGTTCCATAGGGCTTCTGCTTCTGGGGGCAGGCAGAAGGTTTGCTTTAAGGGAGATGGCTCCTGTTAAAGCAACCTTTCTGATGCACCTGTCGGATCTCTTCCTGGTGAAGTAGAAGAAAAATTACAAGTTCGTTAGACGTAGTATTAGAGAACTAGTAACTTGGTTTGTCATATCTTATGGTGCCAGCTGACAACACAGGGCAGTTCCTGTGCTTCTCTTGATCTCTAGCGGGGGAATAAATATGTAAATCAGCTAGGGAGGAGAAATTTAGATTTTCTTCTATGTGGTGGCTTTAATACTTGGGTACTTAACATCGCCCCACTTTCAACTGGTGCCAGAATTTGTTCGCTCACTGTAAGGATGTTTTTATAGTTGGATGTTGCATACTTAGTGGCTGAAATTCAGTAACAGAAAGCTATGCCACACAAGCCTGGTGATGTCATCAGCTATAACCATGGTTTGTTAATAAAAAGTTTCGCAGCTTCCAACACCCAAGGTTCTTCGGCTTTCGTACAATCCCTGTGGTCCTAGGGAAGCCTTTGGGGACAGTGAGACATGAGGTAGGTGAGTCTTAAACATCTGAAAATCAGTCCCAACCATGGAGGGAGAAGCAGGATAGAATTTTTTTTTAATTAACAAAGTACAGCTGATGATGATGACATCATCAGGCTTATGCAGAGTAACTTTGCTGTTATAGGAAACCCACACTGTTTATTCTACACTTTCACATGCACAAACATGCAAACATGACATTTTGCAGCTGCTCACCCACCAGGATTTGGCCTTGACATTTCAGGGCACTGGAAGCAGCTGTCCTGGCATCTCTACTCATAACAAAGAGGTTTGGCCCTGGAGTTCTTAGTCTATCTCAGAGAAATCAAGGGCTTAGCAATTGGGAAGTTCACATATATGTGCATATATGTCCATGAGTATTGAAAAAATGAGGTGGATCATCAAGAGTAGAAGTTCTCTATGGGGGGAATTTCTAAGCAGGATGGAAAGAGTCTTTCCATGTGTATTGATGCAGGAGAAAGGAGACTCTTGACACAATGAAGGGAATATTCTGGCTTAAATAGAATCTTTCCTTGTTTGGAAGAGACCTGTTTCACATGCTGTTCAAATGTGCAGATGGCAAAGTGGTTGGGGGAACAGTTACAGAAGGGACCGGGATAGTTTGTGCTCTCTCACCACACCCCTCAGATATTATTTGAAGATAGTTTATTTGTGATTGTATGCATACATTTCTCTAATATCAGTGTTCCTTGCTTATGAGTGTCATTATGTGTCATTAAGTCACTTACAACTTACAGTGAGCATGTACTTACACACACACCCAAGAGTTTACGCTTAACAGCCCTGCTGAGGTCTTGCACACTTATGGCCATGTCTTCCTTTACTGAATTGATTTATCTCATACCTGGTCTTCCTCTTTTCCTGCTGCCTTCAGCTTTTTCCAACATTATCCTCTGAATAGTTGAGTCAAAACATGACAAACTTGAAGCATGTTGGAAAGTACCAACACAGACCCAATCAATTACGCAGTGCTACAGAAACTTGACTCCCCAAAGTGCTAGCTGGTATTGCCAATGGTCAGGGCTTCTTGGATGTGTCATATAAGAACATCTGGAGGCTAATGTTTGGGAATCTTTCTCTTAGCATGTTTGCTTAGAGGTTAAGTCCCATTGATTATTGGTGTTTTCTTCTTAGCAATGATGCTCTGGATTCAGTTTGTTATAGGTCTTAAATGGATGTGTCTGCTCATAAAACATCTTGGACGAGAGACAATTTGAAAATGCACAGCTGTTCTTTTTCACAAGTTCTTTCCTGCACATTTTATTTCATTGTCCTTCACGGTGATTTTAAAGAAGACTTATTTGACATCCAGATATTTTATTAGGCAATAAAGTAAAGTAATAAATATGTGAACAACTGACTCTATTTTTTACAAAAGAAAAAAAGGCAGGTTTTGCGAATGGAAGAGGGTCCAAACAAAAATAACTTTGCAACTAGAGCATCCCTTCTGCCCTGGAAGAATGGAAGCCAACCAAAAGAATAGCAAGATACATTATTTCACAGTGTTACACAGCAGATCATTTGCACAGACTCAGTGATGATAAGAACCATGAATAATAACTGCCCCGTGGGTGACCCGAGGGGAACTCTAGTTTTAACTTGGAGAAGGTTAGGAAAACACTTCTTTATGACCAGGCATTGAAACAAGACTGACAGTGACCCACCTAATCTGATCTGCTGGATAGCCAAATTAGTTAATGCTGCTTGGTTTCAGTTAATAAACTGAAATACCAGATAAAACAATGGTTATTAATCTCCTTTTGAAGAGAACTGAAAACATTCTTGTTCAGGCAGACTCTTAATATTGAATTTTAACCCAGCGAGATGTCCTGTATTTGCCCCCATTATATTAATTTATACATGTATGGATGTTTTATACTTTTACACATTTAACCTGTTTTTAGATGATGGTTTTGAAATTTCAGTTTTTAAAAGCTTTTTTTTTAAATATAATCCATGTATCTTGATTTTTGTTTGTTTGTTTGTTTGTTTGTTATAATGACCTATGAATCCTGCCACCTAGGAGAAAGGTGGCATAAAAGTACAATCGTAATAAACATTTCAATTAAACACTAGAAAGAACTTCCTGGCTGGTGTTCTGTTCAATATTTGTGCATGGAAAAATCTCCAGCTGCAGAAGCTGTTATGGCAATCTGACAAGGTGCCGGTTGGGTGCCTAATCGCATACATAGCTTGAGCAAGAAACTCACCCCAAAGACCTGAAAAGGTACATTATTTATCACAAGTTAGTAGCTTCTATAGCTGTGTAATTGAAAATAACCATTAAGTTACCTCTGAATAAAGAGAAATTAAAGAGCTACTTTAAGAGTTAACATTGTATGATGGTTGCTGTACATCCCCAGTCTTCCACCCCATGGGTGAAGGAGTTTCAAATGAACCAGTAGGTCCAGACATAAAGCCCAAGACAAGAAATGTTGGAAGAAGAACTTTTATTTTAACAATTTCAGGAACTGCAGCACAACTTGAACAGAGCCACAGAGCTTCTCTGGCACCTGATCTCCTACAAACTACTTTCTTTGATGTTTCCTGTTACATCACCATTCCTGGCAGTTGGTGGCTGGAACCACAGATATGATACCCAGGGTCTTGCCTTCAAGTAGCCCAAACTTCAGCCTACAGTTGGGGCAGAGTCTGAAACTGGTGTTGCCACTTCCATTCCTCAGCTCCATAGGTAATGGGTGCTTGCCAGAGGGTTACTGTGGCGACACAGATCTAGAACACCTCACGGTCAGGCGATGAGCCTTGTCTATAAGGCTTCTTTGAGAGGTTCCTCTTAAGAGCAGGGAGAAGCTTCAGAAGATACATCAAGGGACATTTGAGGAGCTGGGGGAGACATAATGGATCAGGTGAAGGAAGAGGAAGGAGATGAGGAGTGGTCAGAAGTGCTGGAGTGACCCCAAGGGTCATTTGAGGACCCCAAGATCCTCAAATGTCCCTTAAGGTATCTTCCCAGGCTTCTCCCTGCTCTTGAGTCACATGGCTCTCATTACACTACTTGTCACTGTTAGACCTTTGCCCTGAAGGCACTCCACTCAGCTCCCCAGCAACTTTAGAATTCTAGAATTCCAAGGTCCATTTCTCAGGGATGTCCCCAGCCTATGACTGGGGTTGTCCATGGGGCCTGACCATTATCTTGTCATCCCATGAGACTAGCCATGATGGCTACGGGGGCCCTGGAGGATTACTTTAGGGGTTGACAGGGGTTTGAAGCATGGGGATCGGCCCAGTAACAATTCCTGTCAGATCACTCTCGCAGTAGCTCAGTTTTGAGTCACGGAGTTGCAATTATAACAAGTTCCTTTTTAAAGATAACTTTCTAAACTGTGATGTTTTCCTCTTTTCAGTGGTGCTAACAAAGAGAAAAAGGACAAGATTAGCATTTACTTTACTCCATTTCAAGCAAATGTTTGCACAGGCTTACACAAGCTGGCAGAAGGTCACTCGAGAAACGTCCTCAAATGCCTTGGCACGTAGGGGTGGAAAATGTTCATTTATGGGCAACCAGCCTCGCTTGCTTTTTCCACCATAGCTGTCTCCCTTACAGGAGAGATCTTTCAACCACATAATATACAAAGCTAAACCCATAATGGTCAGGGGCACTCTAACTCTTAGCAGAAAATGAGCACAGTGTCTGTGTTGCTTCAAAAAGGAGCCAGCATGTCAGAGATAAGAAAGTTTAAACACAGTCCAAAGTGTTGTAATTTGGATGTATTTTCCATGATTAGCACTGTGAGAACTGACAGTGTTCCTTTTCACTGCTGGGAAGGCATAGTCATGGCTGCCTATTTTGGGGTCATCTGTAATTCAGAACTGTGATGTATTACAAATGCTTGGAACCAGAGCTTGGCAGAGTTACTGTTTTGGATTACTAGCCCCGTTAATCCCCCAGCCACAGACTGGAGGGTTGGGAAGTTATAGTTCAAACAACTAACTTTCTCAGCCTGTGCTTCAGAGTATTATAACAGGAAGATGCTTCTGAGCAGTTAAGGAGGTTTTAATCCCTGTAGACATAGCAGAGACCAACATGAAGCTTTACCAGGAAACTTTCCTTGATATCCTTCTACCAGCATGCCAAAACATTCTTATTTAACCAGGTCTTTGGCCGCTAATTCGCTGGTTGATTATCTCAGTGAGCTAGAGCACCTGGGGCTTGGAGTTTGGAGCTGGCCTGCATAACCTTGGGCAACCACATCATCCTAGAGGCCCACCCCACTCCCAGCACAGAAGAAGGGAATGGTGAATCATCACTTCTGAGTTCTCTGTGCTTAGAAAACCCTGGGAAGGTTCATCATAGATCAGAATCAGTCTGACAGTACCTTATTATGATTGTTGCTTGATTACAAATTAAGACCTCTTTGTGACAAATGTTTGTTTTGTCACTGCCGCTGATACTGCTGTTCACAAACTATGTCAGCTGGTTTTAAATGAGTTTAAATTATTAATTGTGTATTTATGTTAATTTGAAGGTCATGGACTTGATACCTTTTCGAGTAGAGGGCCCATTCAAATAGAGAACCCTCTTCTATCAAATAGGAAGCATGGTCACCCTAATTTAGAAACAGCAAGAATAGGGCTGGCCAGGTTTCTTTAAAAAAAAACAACAAGAGTGGTAAAACACTATTCTGGAGGAAATAGAATCTTCTATACTCCAGAATCAGTAATGTTTGAACCATGGAGATTGGCTAGAAAATCTTCCTGTCTTTAAACATGTGAAATAAAGTCCAAACAATCTAACTAGTTTGAACATATTAACTGGAGATTTTTAAAATTACTTTTTCATTATTATTCTTAAGAATTTTTGGTTCTTTGGTCCTTAAAGGTGTTTTAGTGGTTTGCTCTTTATACCTTAAAGGAAATAGACTCTTTGAGTTCAAAACTGATCAAAGCACAGTTTTTTTAATGGTTGTACCCAGATTTTGTCATGCTGCTCTGTTGATTTCCATCGGTCTACTCTGACTTGCCATGATCCAATCCAAGCCCTATGCAGGCATGCAATAAATCAATATGTACAGAAGGGAGCATTATTGTTCGTTTCTTTGTTTGCTTGAAAAGCAACAGTTGTGAAGAGGCAAACCTCTTCTGTATGTGGAGAGTGCCCATGTTAGCCAAAGTGTCTGTGTTGCTTCATGTTTTCCTGGGTTTTGGTTCATGTGGAGATTGTCTATAAGGCTTTCTTTCTGAAAAAAATAGGTTTTCACATGATCAAAACTACAACAGAGGGCAAGGGAACAGTGCAGTCCCTTCCTTCATATGGATTTAACCGCTTTTCAAATACCCTTCACTGTCCTGGGTTTCAGGTTGTGTGTTCAGTCTGTTATGAAGCCCTAAGAAATAGTACTGGTTTTCATTTGCTTTCCACTGGTAAGAACTTTCAAAATTGGCTTTACAGGAACTATGAAATTGGAAACATGTGACCCAATGGAATAAGTAAAAAAAATGAAGATCATTGATTTTGTAGTGGGCCATGCCTCCCCTGAGGCAGGTTGAAGGGATGGTAAATTCATCCGTCTGGAAGGTTCCACTATTCTAAAAAGCCTTTGATCACTCTCTAACTGCAGAAAATGCCAGCAGAAAAATAACGGGTACAGTTCTCCACAGTGGGGCACTGGCAGGGCCTGGGGACCCATCTCATCTGCTTTCTGCTATGCCTCAAGTGTCTTCTGTCCCCAAACGAGGGCCTGACCTATCACTGGTCAATGTGAGGCAGCTGCCTTAAGCAGCATATGTTGACTATTATGAAAGAGCAGGACTTTAACAGATATACATTTTATTGGATAGTTCAGTGATTTAGGTACATGGCTGTGGAGAAGAGTTTGGGAGTTCAGTTCCCTACTATGCTTCCTTGATGGGGGCTGGGTTCAATTATGCATAGTGTCCCTTCCAGCTCTGCAGTTCTAAGATTATTGTTGTTGTTATCTTGTTGTAAGCTTCTGGAAAGGAACTTGTTGGATTTTCTACCTTGTGTGCCAAAATAAAGTGGATGACTTGGGATACTCTGTTCCTGGAAGTGGCAAAGTAGTTTAGCATATTTTCTGCTTTGTCTCAAGAAGAAAAACAGCTTGTGGCCGGCCCTGACTCTGAAAGCCTTGCTTGGAGAAGTCCTCAGAGCACAGGGGAGTGAAACAGGTGATGGAGTGAGAGGGAGCGGCCTGAGGGAACTGCAGAGATTGCTGGGGGAAAGGAAGCAGCCAGCGGTGAAGAGTCAGTTGGGGCAAGTGGTACATGGAGTCCTAAGGCATTGGGATACCTTGCACTACCCTCTAGACAGGTGCTTAGGTGTAGAATTCAAAAGAGAGAGCAAATTGCATTTGCCTCTGTTGAAATAGATGCATACACAGCCAACTTGACCATGTCTGACATTTTTCTCCAAGAACAAATTTTATGCTCCATGCTTTCATTCTGTCTATTTAGGAACTTAGCTCAAACTAAGTCTCTCTTGTCTAAACAGCTGCATCAGGCCTGCAGTTTGAGATTGTGCTGCTCCTGCCAAGGTTCTCAAATGAACTGTTTTAAATAACCATGATTAAGGAAATATGAGCTTTCTAGCAGAGCAGCAAAGAGAAACTAAAGTTCTTTCTTTAATAGAATCTTTCACAAACTGGGTCAGATCAGTTGGTTGGCTGCCAGAACTTAATGGAGATTAAATATGTACACTCTGGACTTGGGTTCTGCCCTCACCAACAGTTTTGCACATAGGTTCTCCAGCAAAACATCCCAGATTACGGACTCTGGCCAAGGCATATATATGCCATTGGCAAATACTTCAGTCTCATTAGTGATTATGTACTCAGAGACACCAGAGGATCAACTGGCCATGACCCAGCAAGCAGCACAAACAGGGATTTTAACTCCTTTCCCCTTGCTGCCATGGACCCATGGCTATGCGCTAAGAAGGGGATATATTTATATGGCCTTACACTTTGCTCTACCCAGAGGCTTAGTGTTGCTACAATGATCAAGCTCTGCAGCCTTCTTCACCTTGGTGCCCTCAGGATGTGATGCATGACAGCTCCCATCATGCCAGCCACATCCGGCCATCAGTGGGAAGGCTGATAGACTTTTTAGATGCAGTTACTACCCCCAGTTTCAAGCACCGCTTTTGTATCGTTTCATCTCCATGCCTCATCTATTCAATTTTACAGATGGTGTAAATTATGTGACCCAATCCTCCTTTGTTCTTCTGCATTTTTTTCCATGCTTTTTCCCATAGAAAATCTTCTTCTTCTTCAGTCATCATCACCATATGCAATCCAGTTCCTTCCAACGTATGGAGATCTTCCAAGGATTTTCTAATTAAAGTACTCAGAAGCAGTTTAACATTCTATTTGCGCAGGCTTTCACAGCCGGGATCTAATGGTTGTTGTGGGTTTTTCGGGCTCTTTGGCCGTGTTCTGAAGGTACCTTCAGAACACAGCCAAAGAGGCCGAAAAACCCACAACAACCAGTTTAACATTCTCTTTTTCTGGTGGCAATTTGGGATCATACAGCTTGCCCAAGGTCACACAGGTTGCCTGGAGACACAATGGGGAATAAAACTCCCAACTTCTTCCCAACCCCTGGTGCTCCAACCCACTAAGCAATCCAGCCAACCTATGCTAGTATGATAAAAAGGCTTGTTTGAAAAGGTCTTTAATCATAGCCCCCAAACATTCTCCTGATGAAAAGTCCTTATCCTGTCTCCCAGTTGTGTTGATTTTAGGCCAGTGGTGAACCTCATGAAAAAAGACTGTTGTACACAGATTTTTTAAAAACACTTCATAATATACTTCATTATATTATATGATAATATATAAAATGCATAGACCTTTGTGGGTTTTTTAAAAGACTGGTCAGTGGTCTAACTAGAGCATTCTGGGAGATACAGTCCAAAAAATTAACATATCTCCTCTCCATCAAGAGGCAACTGGATGGCAAAACTCTAAAGAAATGCTGTTTTTGGTCTGACTTTGCAGAACCTTTATTTTTTCTTAAGTTCTGAAAATATCTCCATATATGCTCTTCACTGTACACATGAGTTGTTATTCTTATTGTTTCAACTTATACACCAACCCATAGTGGTAGATCCCTATCATGGCAGTTTGCAATGTAATTATGCAAGGAAGAACTTGCCCCTCAGCGAGCTGGGTACTCAGTTTACCAACCTCAGAAGGGTAGAAGGCTGAGTCAACCTCAGGCTAGCTACCTGAGCCTGTTGGGATCAAACTCAGGTTGGGGGCAGAGGCTTGACTGCAGTACTTCGGTTTAACCACTGTGCCACAGAGCACCAGGTGTCTGTGATTTCCTAGCCAAAATAACTTTCTCCAGAACACACTATCCTTGTAAAACATTCTCTTCATTACTCTCAAAGCTTCAGCTTTGTTTCACTTACAAGTTAAATTTTCATAACACTCCCATTGGAATTTTAATTTGATCTGCCTTTTGGATAAGACAACATAAAACTACTGGGGAAATGGCTGCCTTCCTTTATGTCTTGCTTGACTGTAATGAAAATTTTGATATCATGATCTCATGGCAACACTGTTTTCTTCATGCAGCTCATCCAGCGTATGACTCGCAAATCATGCTTTGAAAGAGCCAAACGCCAATTCTGGCATTGAACACCACTCATGAAATTGAGGGACATTTTACTCCAGACATATGAAACTGAACCTCTGCTGTTACAATTTATTTAACCAAATTTAAAAGTAGATTTTTAGAGTTACACATGTTTCACTCTGAATTTACTGACTGCACCACTGTAATCCCATCCACATTTCACCTGCAGAGACTAATTGCTTGAGTGGTACACAGATGGAGACTTTTTTTCCCACTCAGTGCCAGCTGCCAAGAAGGAGGTAGGTGGGCCACAAGAGTGTTGACTTTCAGGCATCCGTGGCTGCTGTTCTATGTTGCTCTAGCAGTAAAGTCACTGGACCGGTTCTTTTTCAACCACTGGAGACGGCATTTTGAATTTTTCAGAGGTGCCACTAAAGCAGAGAAGATAAATATGGCTTAGAGCACACAGTGGGGGAAAAAAGATTAAGGACTCTATCTGTCAACACTAATATCCAGATGGTTTAAAGTGCAAGAGAAAACAGTAAAAGGACATTAATTACATGCCTCTTTGAAACTTTGTTTAAAAATATACTTTAAGCACCAAACTGTTTCTGCCATTTTCAAAAGGCTGTTCTTTCCTCTCCCTCCCCCACCCCATATATTTCAGGTGAAACTTGTCAAAACAGACTTAGAGGAACTAAAATACATTCCCTACACACACACACACACACACACACACACACACACACTCAGAAGGTGCTCCCAGGTTTGGGTGAAATGCACGGTTATTGAATTAAATAGAAAATATTCTATCAGTTTCAATGGCAGTATGTATTAGAATGAAATATTTATTTATTTATTTATTTTTATTTATTAAATTTATACCTCACCCCTCTAGACCATGTCTACCATTATGAATTATGTCTAGAATAGTGTGGTGTGTAAATGATAGTAAAAAAACCCCAGTATTTTGTACCAATAAAAACGGTACTAGTAGGCAAAATGAAGAATCGAAGTATAACATGAGCATAATTGTCTTATGTCCAATCTCTTATGCTTGGTCCTCCTTGATCTTTGCATATAGGCTCAGGAGACCTGGAGTTGCCTCAGTCTTTAAGCATGATGATATGCAAAAAAAAAAAAAAAAAAAGAAACCATTTAAAATGGAGAACCATACAGAATATTGTCCCATCTACAAATATAATCCTGTAATCTATTATCATTCCACATCTAGATGTTTCATGTTCATTGCCCAAGAGAAGCTTGATCACTTTTACCCTCTACCTAGAATAATTCCCCTCAGCTGGGTTAAGCTGTGGCAGTCCGGTTTCAGGCTGCACTATGGCATAGAGGCAGCATGGGTCGCCCTGCAAGATGACCTTTTAAGGGAGACTAACAGGAGCAAAATGTCCTTGTTGGTCCTCTTTCACCTTTCAGCAGCTTTTGATTCTTTCAACCACAGTATCCTCCTCGGTGGCCTGGCCTTAGCCTGGCTCGGTCCTTCCTTGAGGACTGTCCTCAGAGAGTACAGCTTGGTGAGATGATGTCCACCCCTTGGACTCTTAATTGTGGAGTCCCTCAGGGGTCAGTCATCTCCCCGATGCTGTTTAATGTCTATATGAGGCCTCCCCTGGGGGAGGTCATCAGGAGTTTTGGAGCTTCGTGTCATTACGACCGTCCAAGACGGGCTGATGCTTCAGCAGTTACGCCACAGTGCGGGGGCGAGGAGGAAGAGCATGGAGTAGTTTCCTCGGTCAACAGCTCAAAGACAGAGACAGCAGGAAGAAGGAAATGAGGCCATTTATGTAGAGGACATCGAACCAACTACTTCAGACATAGCAGATGAGTTTGAGGCCACACCCAACAAATTCACATCATTTCCACTTTGGTCTTGGCCAGGTAGTGCTCAGTTTGGTACGCCAATACATGCACCACCTGGTGTACTAGGCGCTGGGGTTACAAGTGCCCAGTGGCCAACCACTACTACTCCCATAGGTAATTGGGCTTCCCCATATGTGCAAGACTCTTTTCCAGCATTTTTAGGTTCGACTGCAGGAGTCGGTGTCTGGCCATATCCATCGGTCCTGGACAAGACTATAACACTGTTCCCCTGAAGTTTTGCCTTTTGGGGACCCTGGATGATGAGTGGGAGAGAGACATAGGAGGCGTAGGCCAGAGAGGACCTGGGCTAACTGGTTAGCAGGTTTCTTGATCTCTGTAAGGGTAATTGTGAGAGCTCAGCCTTGGAGACCTCTGGTTTTGTTCCATTACCTGGACATAAATAGGGCATATATGGACTTTGCAGGGCAGGTTTGGTTGACCTGTGATGAATTGTTCCGTATGAGGAGTGCTATTTATCCAAATTTGAGGTGGGATGAGCCGTTGCCTGGCCTTTGTTTACAAGTTATGACACCGGGCAGGCCTAACCCCGAGGATAGGTTTGACAGCATACATCTTATGAGTAAACCAGGTCTTAATTTGAGTTCCCGTGCTGGCAAGGGGCAAGTAGTTCAACCCCACTTGGTCTGTTGGGATTATAACACCAAGGGTACGTGCTCACGTAAGAGATGTTTCCATCATGAGTGGACGGTATGTGGGGGCCAGCACCCCAGTACATCCTGTTTTAGAGCTAGGGCACAAAGAAACAGCACTAAGGACCTCGGAGGTAATAAAAAGGCACCTGGGAGAGGAGGTCTCCCTAGCAAAATGCCCCAGCCCAATTAAGTTGGAAGTATTGGAGAACTGGTTGGCAGACTATCCGTGGCCAGCAGACACCCAGTATTTGTTGGAGGGTTTCTTGTATGGTTTTAGAATACTGGCTTTAGGTGAGCGTAAGGCATTTTTTGCAAAAAGTTTAAGGTCAGTAAGGGGTATGGAAGGTATTGTTTTGAATAAAATTAGGAAAGAAGTGTCAGAAGGTTGGGTCTTTGGACCTTACCAACACCCCCCTTTAGAGAATCTTTGGATATCACCACTAAGCTCGATACTGTCCCCCATGCTGTTTAACATCTACATGAAACCGCTGGGAGAGGTCATCAGGAGGTTTGCGCTGAGGAGTCAGCAATATGCTGACGACACTCAGCTCTACCTCTCGTTTTCCACCAATCCAGGTGAGGCGGTTTCTGTGCTGAACTCGTATCTGGACCTGATAATGGACTGGATGAGGGTTAATAAATTGAAACTCAATCCAGACAAGACGGAAGTGCTGTTAGTGGGTGCTTCGCCGGACAGGTTGGAGGGCCATTTCCCTGCCCTGAATGGGGTTACACTCCCCCTAAGGGACAGGGTCCACAGCCTGGGGGGGCTCCTGGACCCCAGTCTAACTTTGGAAGCCCAGGTGGACTCAGTGGCCAGAGGCGCCTTCCTTCAGCTGCGGAAATTATACCAGCTGCGGCCCTACCTGGACGAGCGGAGTCTCATGACAGTTACACACGCACTGGTAACATCTCGTATAGATTATTGCCATGCGCTCTATGTGGGGCTGCCTTTGAAGACGGTCCGGCGACTGCAACTGGTCCAGAATCGAGCTGCGTGGCTGGTGAGTGGTGGAGCCACTAGAGATCACATCAAGCCGATTCCGTTCAATTTACATTGGTTACCAGTTGCTGCCCGAGCCCAATTCAAAGTGCTTGTTTTGACATATAAAGCCCTAAATGGCTTGGGCCCTGGATACTTGAAGGACCGCCTCCTTCCATATGAGCCTACCCGGCAGTTAAGATCTAGCCAGGGGGCCCTTTTGAAAGAGCCATCCCTCAAAGAGGTAAGAGGGATGGCTTGTAGACAAAGGGCCTTCTCGGCAGCTGCCCCTAGAGTATGGAACGCCCTCCCAACTGAAATTCGTCTGGCGCCGACATTGATGACATTTCGGTGCCAGGTCAAAACCTTCCTGTTCCAGAAGGCTTTTAATTGAAATAACAACTGTGGGTCCTGATGATGGCAATTCTAATTGTATTTTAATTGTATTTTAATTGTATTTTAATCATTTTATTGTATTGAATTTTAATTATTGTAAGCCGCCCAGAGACCTCTGGGTAGAGTGGGCGGCATATAAAATAAATAAATAAATAAATAAATAAATAAATAAATAAATAAATAAATAAATAAGCATCATACCCAAGAAAAATAAAGGAGAGTACAGGCTCATTCATCAACTGTCTTACCCTGAAGGGGAGTCAGTGAATGATGCCATTCTGCAGGAGCTTTGCACAGTGTGCTACACCTCCTTTGATGAGGCTGTACGCATGGTGTGTAAATGTGGAATCAGGGCAGAGTTTGCAAAATGCGACATTAAGTCAGTGTTTCATATTTTTCCAGTCCACTCATTAGAATTTAATTTGTTAGGTTTCTATTTTCAGTGCTCGTATTATATCAATAGGGCCCTGCCAATGGGCTACTCTGTGTCCTAAGCTGCATTTATGGGTTGCAGGAGCATTGCCCATTATTTAGATGATTACCTTTTTTGTGGTGCAGCTAATACTGAACAGTGCGCATTTATTTTAGAGGCATTTCAGTCATTGGCCAAGGAACTAGATGTGCCATTGGCTGAGGAAAAAATGGAAGAGCCCGCTACTTCACTTACCTTTTTAGACATTGAATTAGACACTAGGCAACAAGCTTCTAGGGTACCAGAGGAGAAACTAGAGGTCCTTCAGGAGCAAATTCACATCCTGTTAAGGAGCAGGAAGGTGTCACTGCAGGAGCTCCAAGAGGTTGTAGATCATTTGAATTTTGCGTGTAGAGTAGTCACCCCAGGTTGCGCTTTTCTACAATGTTTGTGTGGGGCTATGAAGGGACTTTGTCTCCCTTTTCACAGGATGAAAGTTACCAAGGGCATGAATCAGGACCTACTACTTTGGAGCCAGTTTTTAGCAGAATTTAACGGGGTGTCCATTTGGAGGTTTGAACTGCAGCTTAAGTCAGAATTTCAGGTTCAGACGGACGTAGCTGGCTCATTTGGTTTGGGAATTTACTTTAGAGGGTGAGGGTGCACTGAGCTATGGCCTGACCACTGGGACCAGTTAGGCATCACGAGGGATCTCATGTTCTTAGAAATTTTTCCGACAGTAGGTGCCTTGTGGCCGTGGGCACATGAATGGGCTAATTCATCAGTACGCTTCTGATGTGACAATCAGGCGGTGGTTCACATTGTGAACAACCTCACATCACACTCAGAATGTGTTATGGCACTTGTGCGTGCATGTACATTGCATGCCTTGAAATTTAACGTTTTGATCCAAGCTAAACATATTTTGGGTTTGGATAACAGCTTGATCGATGCCTTATCATGCCAACAGATCACTCGGTTCAGGGACTTAGATCCAGGAGCCAGCAAATTTCCAGAGAGGCTTCCGACAGAGGTTTGGCAGATTGGCATGCAGATACGGAAAGAGCAATAGGCTTGTCCTTGGCCCCAAGGATGCAGAAGGCTTACCAGGCAGTGGGTATAGAATTTCAGGAGTTCAGGAAAGCTGTAGGTTTGGGCCTAATTTGGCCTGCCCCTGTTGAACATCTACAGCAATTTTTAGTGTCTCTCCATAGGAAGGGATTAGCGCCAGGTTCCATACAGGGTAGGATGTCAGCTTTAGCCTTTCATGCTAGGATCCATGGGTACCAGGATTACACCTCCAACCTTCGTATCAAGAAAAGGATTGAAGGTTGGAGTAAAGAAAGGAGTTGTGTTAGGAATTCCAGGACACCAATATCCCTGGCATTGTGAACAAAAATTTGCCAGCTACTGCCCGTCATTTGTAGGGACACATATGAGGCGGCACTGTTCCAGGCAGCTTCCTTACTGACACTTTTTGGCACATTAAGGATTAGTGAGGTGGTAGCATCAGGTAAAGGGGATGTGTCGAAACTGGCTTTGCAATGGCATGTCATAACCCTGGAGGGGGATGTTGTTCGGATCCACATCCATAGATCTAAGGCAGACCAACATGGCAGAGGAGCAGATCTTACTCTGGGTACTTGTTCAGTAGAGAACATTTGTCTGGTAAAAGTGATAGGTGCTTATTTAAGAGTCAGAGGACAGAGTCAGGGTTATTTTTTCATGCATAAGGATGGAACCCCTTTAACAAAATATCAGTTTTGGAAAATGACAGATTTGGCATTAAGCAAGGCAGGGGTTCATGGATTGAGGTTCGGAACCCATTCATTCAGAATAGGGGCCGCTTCAACTGCAGCCGCTCTAGGTTAACATCCGGATAACATTAAATGTTTAGGATGCTGGTCATCCACTGCCTATCGAAGATATGTCAGAACACTCCCTCATGTCTAGGCAGGTGCTTGGTTTTTTGTCTTACAGGTCCGCTCTCGAAGGGGAGACGGCAGCAAGTTATGATAGTTGGCCACAGCCTTTTTGGGGTGGGCAGCTAGATATACTGCTCAGTCAGCGTGGGGGAGTGATTTGGGTCTTGAAGATAGAGCCCAAATTACATGGAAAGGAATCCGCGGATTGCTATGGAGCCAATTGTACAGAGCGGCTGCATTTGGCATGCAACCCCCAAATGTGTTGTTCATCTATGTGGGAGGTAAAGACTTGGCCAAGCATGGTGGCAAGGCCTTAGTCTTAGATGTGCTGCAAGACCTCAGATGGCTGAGGGTGACTACCCTAAAATGAACATTGTTTCATCCACGATCATCCCTCGGCTTGTGTGGCGTGATGAACGCCAGATCCAGCGTGTTAACACTGCAAGGAGGAGTGTTAACAGAGGAGTGTGTAGAGCAGTTTGTGATGGCCTTGGATCAGTGATTGGTCACTGAGAGATCCGCACTAATAGGCCTGAACTCTTTCTATCAGAGTACACCCCTCTGACAGAGATTTGGAAATATTTTTGGCTGACCTCGAGGGGGGGGGCTGCTTTTGGAACTCAAGAGGCTCAATGGCGGGCATGGGCCTTAAGCGTAGCTTGCCTCTATGCCGTGGCGTGCAGCGCGGATAAAACAGGTTTCAGTGAGTCCCATCATAAGGTATAGCCCATCTGGTCTCCCAGTGCTGTGGATGGTTCGATTACAGTGCTTGGGGGAGAAGATCCGCTGGGGCCGCTCCCAGACCAACAGTCAACAAGGAGGGGACTGGAGGTCCGGGGGTGGTCAAATTTGGGCCAGCTGGGTTTTCACTGTCTTCACGACTGTGAGATCTTGGGGCTCAGGGTTCGCCCATAATTTGGTAGGGGTCCATTGAGACCCCTCTGCAGAACCTGACTCCGCACTACAGCAGGACCCCCCTTTTTCCACTGAGGATAAATATGAACAATTAATAAAGTGTGACCCATGATTTATTCCATAACAGTTGTCTCGTGTCTTATTTTGGGGTAAGGGGATAATAGATGCAATCATGCAAGGATTAATGGTGGAGATGCTTGGTGTACTGGAAGACATTCACACTCCAAAGAAAGATACGTAAAATTTTCCTGTAATTATTTGATGATGGATACCCAGTATGGTGTAGTGATAGAGTGATGGAGTAGGCCTCTATACACCTGGCTTTTAATCCCTACTTCAAGAGGGAGGTAGCAATGGAAAAACTACTCCATAAATCTCTAATTTACCTGGAAGGTCCTATTAGAGTATCAATAAGTCTGATGCAACTTGACAGCACATAGTGCATATATATTTTCTGATGAGGAAAAGCATTCTGCAGAAATCCAGAAGCTCTATATATGCTGTATTTATCCAAAGCACACTATGTATTGTCACATGACATATGCCTTTTTCATCTCTTCCCTTGGTCTTGAAAATGCCACCATAGCAGGTTGACATTAAGGTTTAGGGAGCTTTGTAGAACATTCTTAATAAACCTGTGATGGACTACCAAAGCTGAGAGCTTGGAGGAGGTATTTTCTCAGACTACAAATCCGAGAATCCCACAGGTAACCTGACCACTAAAATTCTAAAAACCTAACTTTCCCAGGGTCTGACACAACTTGTATTGAATTTTATAGGCAAGCACCTCATATTTTTTAGCTCATTACTTCGTATATTTTTGCCCAACCAGACTAGATTGTCTAGGCTGAGACAAAGAAATCAATCAATGTAGATTTATGTTACATATACATTCAGGGACACAGCTCCATTGATTTCAGTAGAAGAAAGTCTAAACTATGCCCAGTTCTACTATTGAAATCAATGGAACACAACCATGCTCAAGTTTTTCTAGCTAAGAGTTAAAATCATAGAGACCTGGCCCATTTGCATTAGTCAACATAAAACATTGGCACTTGCACTAATCCTTGAAGCTCAGCCACATCCAAGTAGTTCCAAATATGTTGACGTTCAGCTGAGAACACCAACCGAGAACTCACGGAAAACAATCTTGGCAGTGCTGCAATTTTCTGCGTGACCAATCTGGAACAGTGCTGTAGTTCATTGGCTCCCAGACTGAACACAACAACAAAGTTTGGTCCATGTGGGATTGTTCTTTGAAGATAATATTCTTGGTTCTTTGCAAAAAGAATAAGATTGCTCCAGGCTTGTGAGAGATGCCAAAACCTCATACAAAATGGTGCCCTTTTCATGGATGGAAAAAATAGTTCGAAGCATCTTTTAAAAGGAGGAAGGGGAACAGAGGAAGAGCATGGGGAATCACATTGAAACAAGAAAATGGCATTTGTTAGTGGGCTTTATACTTATTTATCACACTTTTATATCAACAGCATATTCTTTCTTAGTCCTTTTTCTTCTGCAGTAACTTTAATGAAATAAAAGAAGCCAAATGCTGAACAGTTCAGGGTTCCAAGTCCAACAGCATGACAGTGATACTTAAACAGAGTATTTGGACCTTGCTTTGCAGTATGAACAGTATAGAGGAGTCGATTCATCAATATTTGGTACTGCTGGCGGTTATCCATTGCACTTCAGCATACAAGGACATCCAGAACAAGCGAGAGCAGAGTGTGATGGTTAGCAAGTTAGATTTTACCCTTATGCATAGGATAGATCTTGAAGTTTTTAATGTTCTGGACTAGAGCTTCCAGTGCTCCTGGAGTACACGGCATGTGCTACCATACTGTTTAGCAAATTTTGGGTGTTCAGAAAAATAACCTTTCCAGGCTCTGATCAGGGCTGAGAGAAGATGATTTATTTTGGAGAGCTACGTCAAAAGAAATATCAGAAGAAACTACTGTAAGTCACACGTTATTATGGCAATTCTGCAGTCCAGAAGTACTAGGAGAAAACAGTCACACTCATTGTGTAGTCTGGTTCTTCTACTATCATAGGAAGCTTTGTCTTTGCTTTCTCTAGAAAATCAGGGTTCATGTTCATGCGGAAAGCCCACATGCAAGCAGGAATCTTTCCTCTGTGGCAGCATGACTTTTTGCAGGGAGAAAGTGACGCAGGGGACAAAGGGTTGGGGCCCTCTCCTCTAAGCAAGTGTCTGAGAACCAATTGAATAGGGTCTAACAAATTCCATTGAGAAGATCCCAACAGAAGCTCAACCTGCAGAATAAACAAGCTTGTGCACAGCTATGGACCCATGGGAATGAGAGCAGATCTGCCAGTGGTCTCGCCTCCTTGAAAACAACACATGGAATTCAGCTGGATAATCTCCAGTTCTCAAGCAGCAGCCTAATGAAAACTTTCCACTTGAGCTCATTCTACAATGGTATCACAGAAGATATGATTAAGTCATCAAATTTCATGCAGCTCTTTTGGGGTCAGAGTGATTTCTCTGAAAATGGAGAAGCCTGAAGTCCTGTTGGTGAGAAAAGGGCTTTTCTGTTAGACAATGGCAGAAGTTGAACCTTTTCCCTGGTAAACATCAGAAGCCAGTTTGAGAAAAGAATAGGCTAGCCATATATTCTACTTTGCAGAGAACATTTCCTCTGTTTCAGAGACGTCAGAAGTCTTCTAAGGCATATAATGTCTGAGAATCTAATTACTCCAAGTCCAGTTTAAAGATAAAGATCCAAAGCAGGGAAGAGAAAGAGCTTTAAAGTCTCCCATCAGCAGAAGCATCTGGAAAACTGACTGATCAGGAACCCAGTTCACCGGGGCAGAGTCCTTTCCCATTGTGGTGCAATATATTGTATTTCTATTTAAATTCCAGTAGTTAATTTCTAAACATACATATACATCTAAGCTAGCGTAGGCAAATGTTATGCAGTTCTGTCTTCCTTAGCTTCCCCTTGGTGATACTTCAGTGGCCGCAATATGATGAAGAGACATTTCATGCAAGTGTTATATCTGGGCTTTTTTGCAAGTTATTTAGGTGTTTATTTATTCAGCCTCTTTGATCATTCCATGTAATGAAATGTTCTCTGTTGAACAGCATTTGTCAGGTACAAAATCCATTTTTGCTTTAAGTAAGCACGCTGACATACAGTTGCAAAAAAAAAAAAAAAAAAAGCCTAAAATGTCCCGAAGGCTTAGATTGTTCCTTAGAATTTTTAAGTCCATTCCAAATTTTTATTTTATATTTTTATTAGAATATGAAGACTAAAGATGGGTTACAACCCAATGGAAAACATATCATTAACATCTGAAAGAATAACAAGAACCAGTCTTGAAAAGAAGTTTGCAAATTAGAGACCGATACAATATATAGAAATTCATTCCTCAATCAAAGCATGAAGGCGCTATGGGTTTTTTTCCCCTTAAACTTTCTCATATAAAAGAGAACTGAATGCAAGATTCCATAACCTTTTTCCAGACCCTGGTAGCTAAAGAGCACCAAACCAAGGGAAGTTTGTACCCTGTGGGAAAACATACACAGGATGTCCTCTGTCAGGGGTGGCTGGGTGGCTAGAACAATTGAATGGAATGCTTGCTTGTAAAATGCCAATTACAGGGTTACTGTCAATGAATAAGCAAGGGAATTAGTATTTCTTCCTGCCTGGATGGGTTTCTACACAGACTGCAGCATATCTTTCCAGATGGATGAGCCCCTAAAAGCCTAAGGCAAACCAAGCCATCCCACCAGTTAGATGCAGGATAAGATGCAGGCAAAGGATTCCAAGTCACAGCCTTTGTGAATGACAGCTGCAATAATGAAGTTTAAAGAGGGGGAAAGTAGGAGGACATTGGCTTTTGTAGAAAATTATTGCAGGTGGTCTAAAGTTTAAATCACCTGCATTTTAAGGGTCACGTTGCACAGATAACCTCTTTTTTAACTGCTACATTTCCTGAGAACAGCCCCAAGAGGGGGGAAAAAAAAGAATTACTGTAGAATCAAATTGTTCAAAGCAGAATGAAGTTGCCAATAAAGGACATTTGAGTATAGGCAAATATCTTTCTTTCCTAACACAACACTAACAACATTGCTGATAACCCTCTTTAATGTTATACACTACTATATAACTGCTATGTGCATATACTGTATGCCTCTCTTTTCTCCCTTTGATCTGTGCAGTTAATTCATTCAATGACTTCAGGTAGCTACTGTGAGAAACAATATGGCATGGTCCAAACGGAATGGCACCTCCATCCCATAATATCTCAGTACATTCCCCAGGCCACATATAGTGTGTGGTGGTGTTTGTGTCTTCCAAGCCACTGAAGTGTTCAGATGAAACAGACCCAATGTAGAATAAAGGGAACTGCTGTTGTGTAGTAGTTTTTACATTAGACAAGAAGTAGAGTGACTTTGGAACTCCACCATTCTCTCTCTCTCTCTCTCTCTCTCTCTCTCACACACACACACACACACACACACACACACACACACACACACACACACACAGAGAGAGAGAGAGAGAGAGAGAGAGAGAGAGAGAGAGTCTGGCTAGGTGATATGCCTGTCACATATGTAACAAGATTTCCTTCAATTGTGCACCTTGTATTTATTGTGCTTAATAATAATAAATGTTTTATTACAGTCGTTGACCAGCAAAAGTAAGGATTATTATTTAAATTAGGAGACATAAAATCAGTCTAAAACATCTATATACATATATATATATAAAACTACATACATCTTACTATGTAACAAGATTTCTTTCAACTGTGCACCTTGTATTTATTGTGCTTTATTTAGTGATTTGTTTTGGCAGGTTAACAGAGACTTCGTTTTCAGGCCTATCTATACAGACATATAGCTTGTAAATGGGGAAATAAATTAATCAGAGGAAACACACTTTTCTTTTAATGTCCAGATGGACCCTCACTGAAGAAAAGGACAGGATATACATGTAACTAACTAACTAACTAAATGAGAGCCAGTGTGGTGTAGTGGGGTAGAGTATTGGACTAGGATTCAGGAGACTTGGGTTCAAATCCCCAATTGGCCATGGAAACTCAATGAAGGGTGGCAATGGCAAAACACTCCATTAACATCTTACATATCATGAAAGCTTTATTGGGGGTCACATAAGTCAAAAGTGATACGATTGCATAGAACAAACAAATAAATAAATATCTTTTTTTTTTCTCTCCCCTACCTTTAAGACTGAAGTATCACATTTATACATTTCCTTGTATCTCAAACCATAAGACAGGGGCTTAATTGTGCCTGAATCCTATTCCCATGAGGAACAAGAAGTAAAATAACTTGGTGCTGGATCTGAGTCACTACTTCCACACAATTCCCATGGGTTTCTTGGACCCTTCTGACAACTGCAAGCATCTTCTCTCCCTGGATCACACTAACTCATCCCGAAAACAGTTTTGTCTTCCTTTTATGAACAGGTTAGCCCCAATATTACACAAGTTTTAGAGAATTTCTAAGTATCCACTTATTACATGTAGAAACACAGAAATGTGGTTTTTACCTAGTACAGTATTTGTTTCTACCCCATTTCCTGGCATAAAGCAGGGAAAACAGAACAGTCTACCACTACTTTTCTTCTTCATTTCTAAGCAGATGGCAGCTCATAAAGTTTTATCTTTGGATTTCCTGATGTGTGTCACAGCCCTCACGCTGTTTCAACAAAATTTTGTGTCTAATTTAATTTCCTTGTTTTTGTTTAGCCACAATAATGAAAAGGAAATCTTTTCATGAGGTTAGAACTACCCTCTTCTTGACTGGAAGCATAAGTTCATGGAGTTATCAGGGGTTAGCCGCAGAGTAGGCACTGAGGAAAAAAGAATCAAGAAAGGAGCATGGGAACCAAGGCTGATCAAGATTAGCTTTAAAATATATAATAGAGGAAAGGGACGATGGCTTAAGGGAGCTGTGTAAAAAATACAACCCGAAGACAAGAGCAGGAAATATTTCGTGAGTTATTTCAAAGATATTCGTGACACAATAGAGAAATTAGGATACAAAAACATAAGGAAGTTAAAGAATAGATGTCAGCTAATATAGTCAGAGGCTTGAACAGGAGAACAGATATCCACCATGTTTGTATGGAGAAACACAACAATCTTGCAGTGCAGCCTTTCTCTTATCCCTTGCAAATTGAAAGCATGGCTGGTTCATGGAACTCTGAGGAGAAATGAGATTCCAACATGGGGGACAATGGGGAAGAATACTCTACAATTTGATGCAAACTGGTCTCTATATAAAGTGTCCCCATCCCACACATTTCTAGCAGAACTATTCTTGTACAACCATCACAGGCAAGGCATGGTAGAAACTTCCTGGTCTCTAGGGATGAGCCAGACTCTGGTGAAGTTATAGTCTTCAAAGAGCCTTCCAGATCCAGGAAGGAGAACAGACACCCACCAAAGAAATCTCCCTCCCCCATATTTAGGCTGGGAAAGAGTTCTCTTTACCTTTGTTGGATGAAAGGGGTGGCAGCTTTACTACTGGGTAAGTAGAGTCCCCCAGCCTCTTGCAAAGAAGGTGCTGAGGGGAAAGCCTCTATACCTGGTATAGTACAGTGGTGCCTCGCAAGACGATGTTAATTCATTCCGCGAAAAACGCGGTTCCCCATTGGAATACATTGAAATTATTTAATGTGTTCCAATGGGGAAAATCATTGTCTTGCAAAAATCGTCCATAGAAACATCATCTTGCGAAGCGCAACAGCGATCACAAAAACCAGTCGTCTCGTGGATTAATCGTCCCATGAGGCAATCGCCTTGAGAGGCACCACTGTACTACATTTTACCCAAGGCTTAACTAGACTTAGGTAATGTAATAGTTTCCAGAAGAATAGCTGGGTTTGTTTAGCTTAACACATTTATTAAGATACAATCCTCCATGAACTACAGTTTGTGAAGTCTGGGAGCTATAGCTTTCCCAAGGACCTTCCATATGCCTTTGCACTCAGTAAAAGGGAGAAAAACATAGTACTGTATTTTTCTATGTATAAGAAGATACTTTTTCCTAAAATCTTTATACTGAAAATTGAGGGTTGTCTTATACGTTGAAGTAAGCTGAGGAGAGAACAAAAAGGCACATACCTTGCCTTGGCAAACAGGCTGCCTCCAATCATGAGGCTTTGCTTCATACAATCAGGAGACTTAGCTTCCTCCAATCACGAGCCTTATGTAACTGATGCCAGCTGATGCTGTACAAACCAATTAGAAAACATTTTGTTGGAGGTGGAGCCTGTAGGTAGTGCTCAGAATCAACAGGGACTGGTAATGTCCCAGCATTCTGAGCCCAGAGGCTGAATCCTCAAAGCTAAGTTTTCTTAATTTTGAGTTAGAAAAGTGGAGTGGGGTGGGATCTTATAGACAGAAAAATATGATATTTAATTTTTTAAAAAAGACTCTATGTGTTTGTTCTGAATTGTAATTTTATGCAGTAATCCATTTTTGGTGCTGTATGAGAACGCTGACTGGATAGCTCTTATTTATTTATTTATTTATTTATTTATTTATTTATTTATTTATTTATTTATTTATCTAGACATAGTCTATTCTGGGCGGCTCACAACATATACTAAAAACAATATAAAATATTTAACAGTTAATTTATAATAAATAGTTCCAGATGGCATTAATCAAAAGAGAAAGAAAAATAAGAGTCACTTAACTGACTGAAGGGGAGGCCTCCTTCAATAGCCAAGTTTTCAACTGGCTTTTGAAGATGCCCAGTGAGGGTGCCAGCCAAATTTCAGTAGGGAGTGTGTTCCACAGCCGAGGGGCCACCGCCGAGAAGGCCCACTTTCTTGTTTTTTCCTTCTGAGCCTCCCTCGGCGTCAGACCCCTCAGCCGTCCCTGCTGGCTATGTCGAGTGATTCGGGTAGATCTGGGTGGTAGAAGACGATCTGCCAGATATTGAAGTCCCAAACCGTTTAGGGCTTTATATGTAATCATTAACACTTTGAAGTCAACGCGAAAACGGACAGGCAACCAGTGCAGAGCAGCCAGAGTGGGGGAGATATGTTGGTGTTTTCTCACCCCACTAAGAAGCTTGGCTGCTGCATTCTGGACCATCTGAAGTTTCCACGTCAGCCTCAAAGGTAGTCCCACATAGAGTGCATTACAATGATCTAATCTCGAGATTACAAGCATGTGGACTAGACCCATTAATTATTGCAGTGGCCCATTCAGTTGTTACAGGCCTGGCTGCTAGGGTTAGCTAGCTGACTGTAAAGGCAGAGTCTGGGAGTTCATCCCCCCCCCCCCCGCCACCAGTGCCTTGCAGAAGAAGCAGGCTGTGTAACCTTGGGCAAGCTGCACAGACTCAGAGCAGCTCCAGAATAAGGGAATGGTAAACTGCTTCTGAGTATTCTTGTATCTAGGAAACCCTGGAAAGAATCACCATAAGTTGCAATTGACTTGAGGGCATGTAATCATCATTATTATTAGAAGCAGAAGAGGTTTATTTAATCATCAACAGTGTGCTCTTCTCTGTAGAAGTGTGGATAATGTTGTGTTTAAAATCCTGGCAAACAGGACAGTTACTCTTGGCTTCATGCTGACCAAACTCCAGCAGAAGGTGGACTGCCTTCGTAATTGAGTTCATTTCTCTGATTTACAGCTTCCTGGTTTGCAGGTTGTTAAAATACTTGTTAGAAAGTGGGGAGGTGGGAGTAGGAGGCCTTGGCTGGTCTGGAAAATGTTCCTCCATAATTATGCTGATGACTGAAAATCAACCTGAAAAGGCTTTAATTCACAGCAGCTTATACAATAAGGGAGATTTAGGGAGGGCTTTTATTCTCAACTCATATTTTTAATAAGTTTCATTCATCTTCATATCCTGTGCTGCAGGCCCCCAAAGCATGCGGGCTTATGTGACTAAATGGACTCTAATCCTATTCTCAGGATTTGATTCGTTTTCTGGAAACACTTTTCTTGGGCAAATAAATTCTTCGATCTGACAGCTTGTGTTGTGTTTATGTTTTAGATGTGATGTTTATGTGCACAATTAATGGAAAGTATAGTTCCTCTTCTTCCTGCCACAAGGGGGGGTGCACACGTCAAAGAAATGAAAGTTAGACACTGCATGTCAGTGTCCACTTTTATTTGCCACAGAGAAATGTGGCTAACTTTATGTGGGAACAGGAAAGAAAGAAAATATGTTTTTCATCCCATGAACAGCAGGGCTTTGGCAGTGACTTAGATATAGCATTGCCAACATTGGGACAGGATTTCTTAATGCTGATGTGTAATGCCAGCACTTTAAGCCCAGAATTTTTTTTATTTAATTTTTTTATTTTTTATTTATTCATTTAAAATAGAAACCCACAGGCTGCATGGGCAGAGGGTTTGGGGACTTGTAGTCTGAAATAAAATAAACATTTTCCATATCTGACTAAGTAAGATGTGCATGAGTAGGAAGGAGCCATTACAGTGGACCCTCGACTTACAGACGGCTCGACTTACAGACTTTTCGAATTACAGACTTCTCTGGCCACAAAATTTAGGTTCAACTTGCAGCCGGAGAATCGACCTACAGGAAAAAAAACCAAGAAAAAAACCAAAATGGAACAAAAACGGTCGGTTACGGATTAATCGGTTTTCAATGCATTGTAGGTCAATGGAGACTCAACCTACAGACTTTTCGATCTGCAGCCACCGTTCCAATACAGATTAATTCTGTAAGTAGAGTGTCCACTGTATAAGCTCAGGCTTGTATCCTCCCTGTCTCTCTTCCTCTGTGATCATTGTTTAGTTTTACCTTCACACTATCTTGTCTTATTGTTGTGCTGGAAAGAGAAATTGTGGTTGAAACAAACTCTGACCAGTTTCAGAAAAAATCATTGTTTTATGGAAATAGCCTGTTAAACTAACCACAATTTGTTATACACATGGCCATATGTAAAACAACAAGTAAAACTAAAATCTTCCAAAACTATGCTTGGTCTTGTATGATGAGGGGACCATCCATATAAAAAACCTAGCTGGGTTTGTTCCATTTCATGCACATAATGGTAACTCATGGTTTAATGGTGCTCAGGAACTGGGCCCAGCTGTAAAGCTACTGTCTACATTAGTTCACAATGCAAGTTTTCTTATTTATGCCACCAGTTGCACAATTCAGAATATACTGCATATTTATTTGATTCCTATGCAGTTTCACAATTCTAGATTTAATGAAGGCTTAAAAGAAGACTTAAAAAAAACTCTAGAGCTTGATGGTAAATGTCTGCTCTCTAACACAGATGCTAAATATTTGGTGGTTGGTGGAAAGAAGGTGTGAAATTCAGATTTTACTATTTCCTAAATATCTGCATCACTGACACTAGAAAGAATAACTCAGTCTCAGTTACTAAGGTCCAAAACCAGGCCTCAGGTTTTGGGTCTCAGGGAATGGGAAGCTGCCTATCTGGCAACCCTAGATTTTACAGTATTCTCATGGCTCCAGGTTTTGCCATTTAGACATGTTCAATGTATCCTTGTCTTTTTTGTTACCTTGGATGCACTAGAGGTGCTCCTGTGGCTGCTGAAATTCACAGTGAGATGCTGCTGATCTGGCAATCCCAGTCCACAACCAGCATATAAATAAGTATCATGGGCAGTATACTGTTGAGATGACGTATCACAGAAATGACTACAGTTATATGGTGATGTCTGGTTACAAAAAGGATACCGTAAATGGCCTCTCCTCATAGTTGCAACTGCTTCCATGCTGACTCTTGCATAGATGGCAATTTCAGTAAGATACTGGCCTGTGCCTTTCCAGAACAACAAGCAAAGCAACATGTTCCAGAATGTTTTTCCAATGATTTTAAAACATTTTAAAGTTACAAACCTCCTAACACCACCTCCTAGCTCTTCACTGAAAACTGTATTGTCCTCCATCCTTCTATGAGGAACATGTTTCACTCTATAACGCTAGCTGGATGTGCATGTTTTTTCCTTGGTTTTAAACTCTTGGGCTTCCTTACATTTTCTCTAATGTGGTCCGGTCCTTTCCACCCTTTTGACTAGCCCTGCACCTGGGATTGTAATGATGCATTGCAATAAGCTTCAAAGAGCCTTGCAGCTGATTGCTACCTAACACAACCACCTCCCTGTTAAATGCAAAGGTCAGCCACATAGAAGTTCATGCCAGCTTTTGGCTTGAAGCAGTTCCCAAAGATGGTTAGCTGGACCACATCACTGAAGAAAAGTTCACAGAGTGAACAACAATATTGTGTGGCAAGCACCGCACACAAGAAGTCTGTCATCTGCCCACAGGTTTGTTTCCACATCAAACCAGAGATCAGTATGTGTGCTTAAGAGCTATTTGTACATTAAATAGCTCCTAGCTTGTAGGTTTTAAAAAAACATACAAATAAAGCGGTCACACAGTTTACTAACAATAGCTATGTTAAGATGCTCAACTTACTCATGGGATGAAAGCTTAGCAAGACATATCACTGTAGGTATAAAGATGGCTCTCAACTGCAAACATTCACCTCCAATAAATGGAAATTGACAGAGGGAGGAAAAAGTTGCTTTTTGAACTACACCTCACAAAATACCCCAGCTAGCATGGTTTACCCTGATGTATGAGTAATCTAAGAACAGTCGGAAAAGGCTTTTATCTGTTACCAACATGTTGATGTTTGGGAACTATACATCTCAGGGCACTGTTAGATATTCTTTTAACATGAGACATATCTATTATGCTCTTGAAATCATGGAGGATGGGTGAAGTGCCAGGTAACTAGAGAAGGGCTAAGATTATCCCTCTCTTCCAAAAGGACAAAAAGGAGAAACCTGGGAACTACAGACCATCAATCCCAGGGAAAATTCTGGAGTAGGCTATAAAACAGTCACTCTGCAAGCACCTTGAAAATAATGCAAAAATCAACAGAAACCAGAAATCAACATGGATTTGTCAAGAGCAAATCCTGCCAGACTAATCTCACCTAGTTTTTTTATTGGTTAACCTCCTTGGCAGGCAATGGGAATGTTGTAGATATATCTTGACTTTAGCAAAGCTTTTGACAAAGTGCCCCATGATAATTCTGATTAGCAAGCTAACTGAATGTGGGCTCAATAGAACTGTCAGGTGGATACCCAATTGGTTACAGAATCGTACTCAAATAGATCTTATCAGTGGCTCCTTCTCAGCCTGGGAGGAGACAACAAGTGGTGTACCATAAGATTCAATCCTGTGTCTCATGCTCTTCAACATTTTATTAATGACTTGGATGAAGGGGTGTAGGGAATGCTTATCAAATTTGCGGATTATACAAGATTGGGTGAAATAGCTAATACCCTGGAGGACTGAAACAAAATCCAAAAAGATCTTGAAAGGCTAGACCACTGGGCTGAAAACAACAGAATGAAATGTAACAGGGTAAGTGCAAAGTTCTACACCTAAGAAAATGAAACCAAATGCACAATTACTTTGATTTGGATTTCTGCATTGAGTAGGTGGTTGGACTCAACAGCCTTAGAGACCATTCACAATTCTATTATTCTGATTCTATATTTGTTTACTGTAAGATGTGATCAGATGACTACAAAGGTATGTGCCTGATCATATTCGAAAGGGTTGCTTTAATGGAAGCAATCTCCCTTAAATCAGCACTTCCATCTGCCAGGGAATCATTCTAAACCAGTCCCAAAAAGTAGGACCCCAACAGCTGGACCAAGAAGGCTGGAGTGTGTTTCCCCGTGCATTGTGTTATCTCAAGGAACTAAATTGCATTAAACCACTCATAAGTGGTCCAAACTGTGAATTGTTTCACCATGTGATCACACCCTTAGTCACTACTTTTATTTCCCACTTTTCCCTCCTAAGAACTCCAAGCACCACACATAGGTCATCTTCCTGCACATTTTATCCATATAACAATCCTGTGAGGTAGACCAAGTTAAAGGAGAGTGATTGACTCAAAGCCACCCAGTTAATATAATGGCAAACTGTACAGATCTGATCTCATCCCCCCACCCACCCTTTGCAAACCATCCTTTTTCAGGCCAAGAATGTGACCCGAGACAAATTCAGAAGGATGTTGTTAGTGTGAGACACCACTTAGAAGCAATATGGGAGTTCATTCATTTCATCATAAAAGCTGTCTCCCCACCCGCAAGATTCCCAAATACTGCACCACTGAAATTTGGCAGCAAATATCGAGGCAACAAAATGGAGGTGGGCAAACTCAAGCATCTAGGGGCAGCACAGACCCCCCAGCCCCTCAAGAATATAATTAAATTCTATTTCAAAGCTAAAGTAATGATAGGTTTCAAGTTATTTTACTTGTACACCTAATGTTTTATATTTGTTTTCAAAAATTACTTCTAAAGGATGTTTTGAGGCATCAGAGAGGTATTCAAATGGGATTTTTTTTTCATTTTTATGCCTCTTTATCAATCCTAAGGAGGTGTCCGTGTCTGTGTGTCTGTGTTTAACAGTATCAGGAAGTAATAAAAATGTCACAAAAAGTACCACCAGATATTCTAATGAGTAATAACAATTAGTTGCTCTTCAATCACTGTAACAAGTTGCAGTGGGAACCAATTACTTTTTTAAAATAACCTTCCAAGCTCTGATTTAGCCATATGTTTATAATAAATACAAAGCCACAGAAAAATGGCATGCAAGCAGAATACATGCAGAGAAATATGTAGAAGTCTTTTCAATTGTCTACCATGGGAAGCTGCTGCAAAATGGATACATAGGTGGTGACAGAGTTACCTCAGCAGGTCCCATGGTTTGGCTGAACACCTAGAAATCTGAGCCCTTGTAATTAAAAGAGAGCCCTCTGGGTGATTGTTTTGCTCCAGAGAATAGCCGAGCTTCCTGCTTTCTGAATCTTTTTGGAAGTATTTTGGAAACAGATGTTCTTCCAGTATTTACAATTCAAATTTATAGCTGTTGTGAACAGCAGGAACTGTAAAGGTGCATTTAAAGAAGGGGGGAAGGGAATAAATAAATATATACATACATTTGCACCTGAATTTTTCTGAATCTCAAAGGCTGGGAATTGAATTTTGGGCAATTGTTCAAATTGGCACTTCATCCTTAAAATCACTTCACACATCCTTGCACACAATCTTTGCTGAGTGGAAGGCTAGTGTTTCAGTCTCAACTCTCAATTCCCTGCCTTGTGTTTCCAGCCAAACACTTTTAACTATTTTGTTCCAAAGACAGTCTGCAGAAACGGATGGGGGGGGGTGCTGAAGCACCATCTCTACTACCCACTCTTTACTAAACTTCACTAAACCGGAAATGCCTAGTAGTGGTACACTTAGGACTGGGACTCAAGGCTTCCACAGCCCAGCAGCCCGAAATGACCACCTAAAGAATGGTAGGCGATCAACATAAACCTGCCAGGACTAGTGCTATTCCTCTCATCGTGTCTTCTCTCTTTTTAATGTTTAAAAGAGTTAGTTGCCATATCTTGCAGGGGCAAGCCACTGCCTGAACAGTTTGGACTCAAACAAGGCAGCAATTAGTATAGCTTCTTGCACAGGCAAAGCCAGCACAGAAAAACTTCTTCGGGCCTCTAATGGTAATCCAACAAAAAAAGTGTGTCTTGGTTCTATAGATGGATTGGAAAAAGATTCCATCATGAAGCTAATTCAGATTTGATTTTATTTATTTTTTTGATGATATCATTTAAATGGTTTCATCCATCCTTCCTCACTGAAGCACTGTGGGAGTTGATCCTGGGCATATCATGCCAGACAGCAATTATTATAAAATATTTTAGTTTTCTTTTGTTTTCTTCCCTCCTTCCTTACTACTGCCAGCGATGGGGAGAGGTGCTTGTAAGATTTTTACCTGAGGTACCCATAGAGGAGTAGATGGGGATGTCCGCTGAATCCTAATAGTATTTACTACTTGAATGTATACAACTTTGTGCTGCAGTAGCACATGCTATGCATATGAATTATGATAACATGTCAGCCCATGAAGTATCATGGATAAGAATGTTGGGCTAGGCTTCTGGAAACCTGGGTTCAAACCACTCCTTAAATGTCTCACATACATTGAAAACACCACCAGGGTCACTGTAAACTAGAATAGATTTGTTAGCATACTTATATCAATACCATGCAGCTTCCCCTGCTCTGAAAAATTTATGTGGACACCCTTGGTCTTTTGTTGTTGTTGTTGTTGTTGTTTAGTCGTTAAGTCATGTCTGACTCTTTGTGACCCCATGGACCAGAGCACGCCAGGCCCTCCTGTCTTCCACTGCCTCCCGAAGTGGAAGACAGGAGGTCTTAGGCAAGGTAATGTAGCAGTACATTTTGAAGTGCAGTCACTCATCATGGCAACCACATCCCCAAAGATTATTTTTAAAAATTCAGGCAGCCATGTTGATGCATATCAACCAACCAATTGTGGCAGTTGTCTTTTTCCCAGGAGCTGGCCTTGTGCAATGGGTCTTAACTATTTCTTCCAAATAGTTTGGTTACAACAGGCGTAGATCTCAGCAATATGTTGTTCCTCGAGAAATACCACTCTTATCTATTGTGAGGACTGAAGATGAATTTTGACAGAATTCAAAAAGCTGCAGGCTGGGGGGGGGGGGGGGACATATGATGTCATTGTATCACCCAATCAAAACAGCCCTGGCTCTCCAGCCCTGTCAACTGCAGCTCCACTATACTGCAGCTCAGGTGCCAAAATAGTGTGGTAGCTGAGGAAAAGTGCGTACTTGCTTTGAGCAAAGCACACTTAGTATTTTGCCTCAGACAGAGTTTCTAAAGCAAGGGAAACACCACGGAGAACACTTCCCTAAACAAGAGAAACTAGCCTTTCCTAGAGATCCATGTGTGAGAAAATAAAAATAAATCAAAATCTTTTTCTCCCATTTCTGCCGAACTTTGCAGAAAGGGACAGATGGAAACAGTAATAGGACCCCTGCCCAAGTCTAGCACTACTGAACACGTCTGCTAGTTTTTGCCAGAGACTTGGAGAGCTTTGCTAGCAATGATTTTTCTTTCCCTCGTAGTACTTTGGATCCCGTTTATGATGTTTGGCATATTGAAATTACTACATGTGTTTCATGTTGTGAATAGTGATGATGGTCTAATGGACACCACAAATGATCTAGTGGCCTACTGTTTAAATTAGACCTACAAATCTCTATTTAATCTCCTTGATCAAGAATAACTATGTCTAGCCTTTGGGATGAGAGTCTCTCAACTCCTCCACAGCAATTAAAGCAGCTGAAGGCAAGGGAGCCTGAGGGGGTGGAAGTGAGAGTGGATGAAAAAATCAATTAAAGTGCTTTAAGCAGTTAAATTTTCACCATAAAGTGATCAGTTTTGCTTAAAATGACAAAGAACTTGGTTTGCATAGACATTCACTAAGGATCAATCAGCTCAGCGCTGCTTAAATGCTATCTAACTTTGAAACAGTTTATAATAGAATAGTCTGCTACAGTTGAAGTTCACACCTGGGAGAGGCAAAGCAAGGAAATTATCTCTGAAAATTAATCTCAAGAAAGTCCTGGAAATTAATCTGCAGAAATGGCTTTTGTCCTTTAGAGGGGGAAACAGGTTCTTAATCTCAAAGTACAAGCTTTCAAATGTCAATTATCCTGAGTTAATTAAACTGCAGAGGGCCAGTGCTCTTTTTACTTAGACTGCAGCTGCTTTAGAGTTAAACCAGCTGGTATCAGATCAGATTATGAAAGAGTGAGTTCATGTAGGTCTTGCTGACTCAAGAAAGAAGTCTTCTCAAGCTAGAATAGGTGGGCTTTTTTTAAAGTTAGAAGCATTCATCTTTAATGTTGTAGATGTCTCCAAAGAAGTGAATAAAAGGCCAAACCAGATGATGGCTGACAATCAGACTCAACAGTTAATGGCCAAGTTCTGTTAGATTCTGGTTTCTTGATGACTAGCTACTCCTGTTTGCCAGTGATACTTACATGCAACAAGAGTGATTTGTCTAGTCCTACGATCCATGGCTTCCATGTTATCCATTCATGGCCTTTTCAGCATGGTAACCAAACACAACCATAGCTGGTTTCCTAGGCAGGAACCACATGTTTCCAATATGCTATAGTAAGCCTTTTGCTCTGGATTATCGGAAAACAGGTGTGAAATAGCATGTTTCACATGCCTGGCTTTAATGAGAATCCCCACATTAAAGCAGGACATAGGGCAGTCCCTGGCCTACAGGCTGGTCAGCATCATGAGGCTTCCCACCACTACTTACAGCAGCAAGACTAGGGCAGTCTCATCCACTTGTCATTCAAGAAAAAAGGAGCTATTAGAACTTCTCTGCCCCCAATACAAGCAACATTACCAGTCAGCACTGGCTGGGCAGCAACACAGTTCTTTCCTGTGGAGCAGCTCCAGCAGCTGCATTTTTGCACATGTCAAACCCCAGTGTGGCACTGGAAGTCCTAGGTAAAGGTAAAGGTTCCCCTTGACATTTAGTCCAGTCGTGTCCAACTCTAGGGCACAGTGGTCATCCCCATCTCCAAGCGATTAGAGCCAGTCTTTGTCTGAAGACAGTTTCCATGGTCATGTGGCCAGTGCCACCATATTTATCTACTCACATTTATATGCTTTCGAACTGCTAGGCTGGCAGGAACTGGGACAAGCGACGGGAGCTCACTCCGTTGCGTGGATTCGATCTTACGACTGCTAGTCTTCTGACCCTGCAGCACAGAGGCTTCTGCAGTTTAACCCGCAGCACCACCACGTCCCTACTGAAAGTCCTGGTGCAGTTTTAAAAAATGACACCAATGCAGACTTTTAAAAACAACACCAGGGCTTGAGTCAGTTCCCTGAAAGTGTGGCTGCAGCCCTCCTTGTTTCCTACAACAAGCCAGAGGAATGCTGGATGGTTTATTTTAGGGTAATTTCTGTAGTTGGCCATTGGAGAGGCACATCAGAGAGCCAGCTGCTGCTGGATTCAATCATGATGTTGAATCAAGAGTAAGCAAAGTGAATCCAGCACAGGAGAGGGAGCTTAATCTTCTCTCTTGTACTGTCTTCCTGCCTAATATTCCCTCCAAGAGCAAAGCGCCTTTCTGGGGAAGAAGTGCACACTGAGGATAGTTTTTGCAGGAAAATTATGGGATCAGCTGTAGACCAGATCAGGAACATCCTGTGCCATCCCCCGATGCCATGACAGCTATATAAAAAGAGACAGCAGGTGATAACATATTTATAACCTACATCCAATACCATAAAAAGAAACACAAGAGCTCATAACTGGAAGAAATCCATTAGTCTTTAGGGTGTCACAACCTTTCTGTTTTTATTTTTGAATTGCTTTTGTTACTAGATGTTTTACTGTGCCAAGTCAAATCAACTGTATCTGAGACAATAAAATGCCACCGAAACAAATCTGTGGGTAGTGTCAAAAGAAGGGCCTGTAAGTTTGGTCTTTTTTATTGGTTTTTGCCTCAGAAACCCAAAAGGAGACATAAGATAGAGATAGAGACAGAAACAAACACATAAGAGTGTCTGACAAATAGAAGTAGATCAATACAAAAAACAAAAAAAACCAAAATGTTTCTGTTTCTTAGGTTTCTCATAAGTATATGTCTTTAGTGGTTAACTGCATCCTTCAGAGATTCAGAAAAATCCTGAAGTGCTGTTCAGCTCTCTCTCTGTCTCTCTCTCACTCTGTCTCTCTCTGTGTCTCTGTCTCTCTCTCTCTCTCCAGCAACATATTGCACTGCTTAGGACCAAAAAGCATCTCAGTGGGAAACCACAATAGTTTCCATGGATTTTATTTATGTCTGTCCACAAAGTATCTTTGTTTACAAGGGTAAAACATATACAACTTTATAAAAGGGGCGTAAAGGGGAGATGGGCTTAGCACTCTTTTTGGTCAACAACTCCTACAGCTGTAGTAGCAAGGTTGCTTTCTCATTTATATTTTAGAGGGGAGGAAAGGGGGGGAAAACACCATCTCTACCATATTTCTTTTGGGGAGACAACATGGAAACTTAAGATGGGACATTTTCATCATTCAGTTATACACTTTGCGGAGTCATTGTACTGGACAGTCAGGCAGGTGAGTAATTAGATCTGGCAGCTTGTTGCATGCTATTCTGAGCTATAAATCTGGTTAATCAAAGAGGTAATTTAATGAGAATTCCACTTCGGCAAAGGAGGATGGCAGGATTGTGCGTTCAAATCTTCTTGATGGAAAGAGAAAGCATGAATCATATGTCAGTCCCAGGAAACCTTCATTGTATAAATGTAAATTTAAATCCCCCTCCCCCCCTTTTAAAGAAGATTTCTTATTATGGCCCTTTGAAATAAACAAACAAATAAACAAACAAAGAACATAACAGTGCCATTCTTCACAAAACCACCAGGAGGGTAAGGACAAGATTTTCCAGGAAGTGGAAAATCTAGGGATAGGCAGCTGAAATATATCAACTCCGGATTCTTCCAGAGGAAGCATTTGTAACCCATTAAGTACTGAACTTAACAGAAATTCCCCCAACATTCAGCTGATGCTTGCAAGCTCTGTGCCAAGTTGCTAACAAGAGCTTAAACAATACCTTGAAGATGCTGGACTGTTTGAAGATGGTAGATAGGAAGGAGGGCAATGAATCACTGCCTCACTCTCTTTGCCTTCTCACTTTGAAAATGTGGCTTTTGCCTTATTCAAGGCACAGCCACTGCGCCCTCTTCTTCCCCTGCCGGAGGCCACCTGCTCCAGCTGTTATACTTAGTGCTCAAAAAGCTGAACGGTACATTTATGCCAGTAAATCCTGTGCTCTTTCAAGTGGCAAAAAGAGGGTTGAAGGTGTACAAATGCTGCATCTGCAAGATTTCACAGTTCAACAAGACTGGGAGTTAATCCAAGCACCTTCCAAAATGAGGCCAGGAGATGGAGATCTGTCACCAAGGAAGACTTAGTGGTGGCTGTTTGAAGGAGGAGGATGAGAGGGGAGAAAAGCTGTTGGGGGAGGAGATAGTCTAGGAAGCAGACAAGGTTGGACAGATATAATAAAGTCAAATAGAAGATTACCTGGGTCCATAGCAGTATTAGGTCCTAGGGCTCTTGTTGACCATAAAATAGGATGCAGGCTCTACACCAGTCTGCCACAATTCTGATGGCTGGAGGTAGCTGCGAAAATAGCAGTTCCCTAATCTTTTTTTCATTAGGAAGGACTTCCAGTCCATGAACCCAAGTTCATGGATTTCAGGCTGGCTGGCAAACATACAGAGTTTCTGTTTAAACCCAGCCATAAACACAAAATCCTAGGGGGTGGAGGTGGAAATGCCCTATAAATTTTTAATCTCAATCTTATTTATTGAATAACAAACTATTGCAAATAAAAATGGCTCCATTCTTTTACTGTTCAGATTTAAATATTTATTCCCAGAAGCCCAACCACAGTATTGTGTAGTGAAGTTAAACAAAGCTTCACCAGTCTTTACCGAAAGAAGCGGCAGCACAAACAAAAAATTATAACTTCCAAATCAAGTTACAGACTGACACCAGATCGGATAAGACCTTGTGATGTTGTCCAGCACTCAATACCTTCTGATCTTCTTTCTTTGTGTTATAATTATCAAGCAGACCCAAGTCTTCGAATAAAACATGTTTATCGTCTAACAAGTTAACTGTCTCTGTATTGTTCATTTCTTCTGTTTTAGGTTTTATCAACAAATCATAGGACAACATTTTAATACCAAGAGTGCTCCACTTTTAAATAAAGAGGTGAGAAACCCATATCTCCTTGATCCCAATTCGGATCATAGCCTGTTACATCAGTTGTGTTATTCATGTATATCAAGGTTGTGGGTAGTAAACACATCCTGCCTGGTCTTCCCAGACCTTTTTGCCTTGATTCACTCTCTCTGTGGGGGCCGAAGGGGGCTGGTCCCACAATATCTCCCAAGAATTTCGACACCTTTCTGGCTTTCCCACCTCTGTCTCTCTCTTTCCACCCATTCTTTTCTCTGTTTCCTTTCCTCCTTCTCTCCTCAGTATGGAGACTTTCTATATGTCTTTCTTCTCCACTCTCTTTCAGCGTATTTCCTGGTACCTTGAACTCTACCCAGTCTCCAGTCCAAGGATCGTCCTCCACCAATACCACTAAATCACTCTCCTCCTTTTCTTTACTCCTCCGCCCAGCATGTTTCTGCCCCTTCCCCCAACACACTCTTCCTTCTTTTCTTCTTTTCCCAACTCAACATCACCCCCTGGTATCTCTGTTCCCAACTGTAACTGTCCCACTCCTTTTATAAGGGAAGCTAACTCTTCTTCTCTCTTTTGACAAGGAGCGACAGATGGTTCACTCTGCGTAACACTTTTGTTGCTACCCTCAGTCTCACAGACCTTCACTAGGCAGTCTGCACTTGTTCTGTGCCACATTTGGGTAAGTCCTTTAAGAGTTATACTTGTTTGAAAATAGATCTAGTTCCTTTCAGAAGCACTCTTTCACTGCCAGCACTATATTCTGTACAGGATATGAACCTTTCTTGCACAAAAAAGAAAACACCCATTACAAATGGGGAGAACAGCTCAAACAAAATTAGAACTTTTGAACCATTTGTCAAATCTAGACCAAATATGGCAGAGCATTGTTAAATCATTTTGGCTTACTAACTGTCAGTGGAGAGTTCTGACTAAACTACAGTACTTGCATATACCTGGAAAATCACTTTCCAAAAAGACACTTTGGGGTATATAGTCTCGATTACAAAAATGAGGTATTGTATGACTTCTGTTTCCAATTATAGCTGATAAGCTCTTTTCGTGAGGTAATGTTTTTCTTTTCTGGTTTTATCTTCTGGCAGATGAGGCAGCAAATGATACAGCATGGGTAGAAATGCTTGGAAAAAACATCACCTACAAGCTGTTTGAAGTTAACATGATCATTCATCGCTCAGTCCTTTTGGACAACTTGACCAGCACAGTAGCTCTCTCCCTTTGCGACACCACAAAGGCCCCTGACCCTAGTGTGCTAAACTATTTATCTCTCACTCTTCAAGGGGCAGATGGAGTTTATAGTGGTTTGCTCAAAGCCCAGGAAATGTTCGATGAAATGTTTTTCTTGTATCAGACTATGAAAGCCAAAGGTCATGGTCACAGAATTACTGAACTGTAAGACTCTAAGAAGCCATCTAATCCATATCCACATGGACATAATGTTTAAAATATCCTTAGCAAATGTCTTATCTTATGACAAGCCCACACAGGAAATGGCTATGTTCTAAGTTCATCACTTTAGTCTAACATGGTGGGCTAGCTTGCATCACTGTATTTCTTTGTGTGATCGTATATGCTAGTGTGCAGCCATAAGAAAAAACAGCCAGTGTAAATGGTGAACTAGCAGCCCTCAACTACTGCTGGGTAAAATTTGTTCACATTTGTTTAGTTTACAGTAGCCTTGCACTGCGATGTGTCTTGTTTAAAACCGTTACATGACATCTAATCACATCTTACTGTAGCTCTAATAGGGGTTTCAAGATATGTGAGATGTAAAAGGACTTGTTTGATCTTCAGTGAGTTCCTATGGACAAGTCGGAATTTGAATAAAGGTCTCCCGAGTCCTAATCCATCAGCCTATCCACATTGGCTCTCTTGAAGCAGTATTTAATGGCTGTATTTCAAGTAATCGCAAAAAAGAGTGAAAGGGGAGAAGTCTATCAGAATAAGATGGGATTTAAAAGGGAGGGAGGAATTGTGGTGGAACACTCATGAAATGGATGAAGGGGATTATACAAACCTGGAGTCTACTCGCAAATCAACGGAACTTTCACCAAAGGCCCAAATCTAATAGTTGATCTCAACTAAGAGATGGGGGCTTTCAGAATTTGAAGACTTTCGGTGACATAATTTGGACAAAACACCCTCAGACAGAATTATAGGATGGAAGCTCCCAGAAGGAGTTAGAGCAGTCCTCTCTACCTCCGTGCTGTTTCTAGGTTGCTGTTGCCACTTCAGATGGAAAGAACAGTATGAAAAGGGACCTACTGCACTGTAGCTGTCCCGTTGATCTCTGCGGTTGGCAAAGGTCAATGGGAGAGGTAGTTCCCTTGGAGGCTGCCTCTATACAGTATCACGGATGCCAGGACCCACTGTCCCATGGACCTTTGTGTGTCGCAGCCTGTTAGAATGGAGTGCATACTCGTATCGCACTGAATGCAAACAGGCTTTCCTTTGTGTTTTGTTGAACATGCAAACAGTGGGGCAAGAAGTGTGCGGGCCCCAGATAATGGCTCCAGCACTAGACTTTATATTCTTAAATGGTCACTGAGTTTCTAGCAGCCTCGGGGTAAGGAAAAATTGAATTCTTGTGAATAGAACATCCTCGTGCCCCAAAATCAAAGAATACTGTAACAGATTCCACTCAATCTTTCTTTTAATCGATAAATAGAATTTTAGATGAGTGGTTTCCAAACTTGTGGATCCAGGTATTGTTGGGCTACAACTCTATAAAAAATAGGCTTCGGCCATTTTGGTTGAAGCTTCTGGGAAAGGTGGTACAAGAACATGTGGGGTTCTACATTTGGATTTACAGTAGATTATTAATATGCTGGTTAAAACTTGTAGCTTCACTCATGTCATTGCAGTTGGTTTGTGCTTAAGCCCATCTTATACCATGAAGGTAATTCTACATTGGCTCAAACCTTCATTTACTTTTAGGTCTCTCTTCAGTTATCCATTTGAATGGCACCTACTCACATGGCACAAAATAGCACGCAGAAGGTCCTATTATGAAAATAAAGATCCGACTACTCTGCATGTTTCCTTCTTCCCAAAAATAGTTAATGTATGCTGTATGAATACAAGACAAGGGTGACCAAACTTTGTTTGATTATGAGTTGGAATGGAATTACCGTGCAGTGAATGTTTTGCATATTTTAATTGCAAGTATTTCATTTTATGGACTCAGAAATATTTATTTGGCAAATTTCCCAAATGAAAATGTTTATTCAGCAAATTTATTGGCTTCTCTTCAGCAAAGGAAGCCTAGGTGTGGGAGTATGGAGAACAATGCAGATGAATGTCTTATGATGATTCATTATAATTTCTCCTCTCTCTCTCTCTCTCTCTCTCTTATCATTGATACAATCAACACTGCATCTGAAGGTAAGCCAAATCTGTTTCCTATGGACTGCAAATGTTTAAAAGGTACTTACAATTCATAAAGAGGAGCAACAACAAAATGTAATGGTTTATATCTAAAGGTTTGGTTTCTCTATCTCAAGGCTTGCAAAAACTCCATTTTTACTGTTGTGCGAGTGTCAAATCCAATACTTTGATTCTACTTACGCAACACCTTGCACAACCAGTGCATCATAGTGTTGCACAATTCATTTTTCCATCTGAGGGTTGGAAACCCCACCAATCCACTCTGTGCCCCAACTCAGTCTTTCTCTGGGTCTACGGCATTTTTATGTATCTTAAGTATTCTGGAAAAATCTGTATTCTCCAGAAAAAATGGATCAAATCCTCAATGACTCCTGTTATAGCACATGATGTCAAGCCCTATAAAATGGTTCCTGATCTGTTCTTTTCTACTATGGTTTGTTAGTTTACACTACAGTTTCAGGTGGCACAGGACTGTCTCCTCTTTTTTGCTCATTGTCTGCCTGCCCCATCCTCCCATCCCATTCGCCACTCCCTTGCTCTTCCCTTGATCACCCTATACATCTGCCCCACTGCTGTGTCGTAATTTTTTTATATATCCTTTGTGCTTCTGTTCACATATGTGGAACTGTTGGACAGTTCAGATGTTTAGGTATCTGACTATGAAGGAAGAGTTTGGGCATTTGGTTCCCCACCGTGCCTCCTTGAGCTGGACTCAATGATCCATAAGGTCCCTTCCAGCTCAGCAGTTCTAAGACAGTATTTGCCATTCCTTTTTTAAAAACCAGTAATTAAAATCAGATGTCTGAAAGCTGGGGTGGGAGCAGAGTATGATGTTCATGTTATGTGATGTTGCACCTAGCCTTTGACATGCCCACACTAACAGGACACACATCCACCCACATCAGATTAAAAGAAAGGGGGTAAATGCTGAAACTTGGGCATGTGTTACAAAACAGAGCTATGCCTGTTGGCAGCTAAAAATAATAATCATGTGCTCTCATGTCAAATTTTATTCACAGCAACCTTTTTCAGGGTTTCCTAGATAGAGAGTACTCAGAAGTTGTTTACCATTCTCTTCTTCGGGGGGGGGGGGTGCCTTGGGACTGTGCAGCTTGCCCAAGACCACAAAGACTGGCTGTTCTCACAAGCAGTGCAGTGCTCCAAAGAGTGCCACAGATGTTCATGTTTGATACCCAGCAGCAGCAGCTCTAGCAAATCTGAGATAACAAAAAAGACAAGCACATCTTTCTGACCATGTCTAAAATGTATTTCCTGAAGTCATGAGAAAGAATTCAAAAGCTAGGGTTGCTATTCTTTGAGATTTCAGGGTTAAAGTCAAGACTTGAAGAATGAACTGCAAAACATGAGTCTCAATGAGAAATCTAAAGCAGACTTCACATGTGAAGGGTATGATTCAGATTATGTCTTGGTTTGGGACTGTAACCCTGTAAAGCATACAATCTGTGTCACTCCTTTAAGAGGTCTGCAGTCTTCTGGGAGATGATGAGATCTCCAAAAGGTGTCTTTTCCAAAGGTTATTGCAAGACCCTGTAATCATAAACACCTCTGGTTGTACGAAAGCAGGCAGTGTGTTCCTGTGTCACGAAACTAAAAACAATGCTTTAGTGTCTATTGGAAGAAGAGAGTCAGGCCAGAGCAATATCCACCACCTGGTTTTCCAAGAGCTGTTGGGAAATTGCCATGGGAAACTTGCAGGAAGGGTGCTTAGCCAAGCCTGGAGTGTGGGGAAGGGAAGCCAAAGCCATGCTCTTTTCCATGTTGCCCAAACGGTGCATGGGAACTTAATTACACAGAGTTCCTCGGAGTCTATGATTTGGATGCTGTGCAGAGATGACTGCTGTTTGACTCAAACAAGAGCACGATTTCCCACTTGAGCCAGCTGATTTTGTCCAGGCAGCTGCGTATGGACTGTCACAACAAAACATTCTATAGAATAATCTTAGGCTTTATCCCTCATGGAGAAAAATTTTAACTCTGCAGTAATCTAACAAAATTACTGTAGCTGAAGGGAAGGAGAATCTGTAAAACTCCATATTATTTCTAAAACTGTATGGTGGCTACAACTGTCCTAGACAACACAAAGTCTTCTCTAAAAGATGGTTTTGAAAGCCCTTCCTTTTTTTTATCAGAGTGCTATTTTCTATATAAAGGCATCCTCTATAGAGATGGGCATAAAGCATTTTGTCACACTTTGTACAAAGTGTGCTAGTGCCACGCAGGCCCATCTCCCACCCACCCTCAGCTGGCTGACCCACTCACCATTCTTCACATGCTGCCGGGGATCTCCTTCTCCAGCAGCACATTAGTCCGGGCAAGAGCTCACGCAGCCCTCCCGCACCTCTTCAGGCGGCTGACCTCTCATTGTCTGTGCAGAGAGAATCCCCATCTCACCTTCAGCTTCGGCTGCCTCATTGACAGAGAAGGAGGTCCCCAGTGGCATGAAGAATGGTGAGTGGGTCAGCCAGCTGGGGAGGTGGAGAAATGGGCCCCTGTGGTGTGCTTCACACGAAGCACTTTGTGCCCATCTCTAATCCTCTGTCCAAATAGATGTGTAGTCTAAGGGCCTGTCCACACTGGCATAAATATACAATATATGGATCAGTGATGGCACAGTTTGGATTGGGGGGAAAAAGACATTGTCTGCAAGTGTTTCTACTAAGAACAATCCACCCTTCCTCTTGAAGAGCTGTCACAGACTTTTCTGGCCCAGCGGTAGGACAAGCATTCTTTTTGGCACACCCATTGCTCAGCCTGGAGTTAGGAGCCGTCAGCAGTCCCTGCCATTGTGGCTTCAGATTCCGAGGAAGAGTGAAAATGCGGGGAGAACAAAGGAAGGAAAGCAGGAGGAGGGAGAAAACACAATGTCACTTTCCCGGGGATTTCAACAGCAGAGTCCGATAAGCCAGTCCAATGTCAGAAGTTCAGAGAATGCAGAGCTGATACCAAAATGCCAAAGCCAAATGTTAAACCGTAATCCGAGGTCAGGGTCCAAAGCCAGATCACACAACGTAGTCCAAGGTCAGAGTTGTACGTTGTTACATAGAATATAATATTTTAGTGTTTCTAATGGTGTTGTTGTATTTGGTGTTTATTTAATCTGTAGTTATATGGCTATTTACCCATTGTCCCTCCTGTCAAATTGTCTGTGCCAAAACAGATCCTTCTCCCATGTAACCTTCTGTGCAGAACCCCATCAAAATAAATGTCATTAGCCTGGAAACAAAGATCTTTATTAAAACATTATCCACATTTTATTTTTCTTTAGACATTCTACTAATGAGACAGATGATGGACTGACTCAAAGGGCAGCATGCCCTGTGGAAACAGTGTTTCATTGGGCATAAATACTAGTTCTTACGAGCAACCTAATCACGCAAACGATATTTCAGCACTCTCCAATAGCAAGCACACATTTCTTTTTCTCCTGTAGAGCTTCATTAAATCCTATTGACATACATGACATCTCCATAATGATCTTCACATAATTCACTATTAAGCCACTAGTTCATTGTTTTCTGGTACCAGTCCCTGATAAATCTGTTTTGCCTGCAGGAAATCCATCTTTGAAAAATGTTTTCCCTTTCATTGTATTAGTGAACAGGTCACAAACATTTTATTAGCACACCTTGCACAAATTACTGCTAAGTAAACACATGCCCACACCTTTGGTTACCTACCCTTCAGGCAGACCCTGCAGCTGTATCCTTAACAAGAACTTGATCTGTTAGCAGGTGATAACATCTACCTCCTTGCCATGAACAAGGTACAGTTATAAGCACAACATCAAGAGCTGTTTTTAGAAGATGGCTATGTTATCCAAAGGAGACAGAGAAATCTTTCACCAGGTTGTAGTAGTCAGAAGAAGGTGAACACTGTGATCTTTGGTGAAAGAAAGTGGGGGTGGTTAACAGCACACTATGCTTCTCTGTGGTTGGGAGTCAAACATTATATCCTTTAGCCATCTAGTATGCTCCTCTGGGCAGTATTGCAATATTGTGGACCCAAGTCTATTTATTTTTCTTCCGCCATCTTGTCTCATTTCTTTTCTTACACAGAGAGAGAGAGAGAGAGAGAGAGAGAGAGAGATTTCCCTGTGACAATTGCCTGACTTATAGTAATAAAATGCATTACAGATGGAGGTCATCTGAGAGAGATGACTATCACTCTATAGACACCTGCAGTAAAGCACAATCTGGCATTTATTAGCATAAATTCCCCCTGCTGACAAAATTGGGGGACAGGGGGAGGGGGAGAAGTAAGGACAGGGAAAGCAAAAATTCCATTGCACAGCTGGAGTATAAACTTGCAATCTTCTTTGGATTCATTTTCGCCCCTGAAAACACTTTGACTGCTATGGATCAAGATTGCTGCCAAAGAAATAAGAAAACAAGCCCCGTATCTTCTAGCATATGATAAAGTTGTAAAAGCATCCTCATCTGTTCTGTGGCATGAGTGGGGCCAGAGGCTGAAGGGAAGGGACAAATCTGTATTTTGTGTCTGGGCAGGAGTGGAATTTTCCTGCTGAGGAACAGATAAAATGAAACAGGTATTTCAGTGACAGCAGAGACCACCAGTTTCAGTGTGGTGATACCATATTAAAATGCCGGAAGGAAGGATGGTAGGTAGGTAGGTAGGTAGGTAGGTAGGTAGGTAGGTCGGTCGGTCGGTCGGTCGGTCGGTCGGTCGGTCGGTCGGTAGGTGGTCTCAGTCTCAGACTGATTAAGCTAAAACTGGAAAACTCCTCACTCCTGCAGATAAAAAGTATGTGGTCACATTGCTTCCTTACTTGCATTGCTTGTTTCCAATAACCGAGATCAGTGATCTTCTAGGGCCATATAGATACCAACATTTCCAGGACATGTCTGAGAACCATGATGTATTTCTGGTCTTTTGGGGTAAAGAGATTATAAGCAGGAATGTGCTGAAGCCTACCTTGGAGGATTTTGAGCATAACCTTGCTAGCGTGTGAAATGAGTGCAATTCTGCTTCTGTTAGGTCTCTTGACTATGAGGGCTACTCCATTCCTTCTATGGGCTTCTTGCTCACAATAGTAGATATGATAATCATCTGAACTGAATTCGCCCAATCCTGTCCATTTTGGTTCACTGATGCCCAGGATGTCAATGTTTATTCTTGTCATCTCCTGTTTGATCACATCCAGCTTCCCAAGGTTCATAGATCTTACATTCCAAGTTCCTATGCAGTATTTTTCTTTGCAGCATCAGACTTTCCTTTCACTTTCAGGCACGTCTACCTATATATAAAAAAGTAGAAGCTGTAAGGGTTCAGAAAGATACAAGTAGGAAAGCTCTGGGTACAATTTGGTTCACTCCAGAGATTACATCATGTAAAAAGGGAATAAACCAACCCATCCCTGCAGCATACTAAACAGTGGGACAAATGCCCATCTGATTCCACTCATACTTTACCAATTACTTCACAAAAACAGCTTGACTATAGTGTGAGATACACTGCTCATGCTTAAGCATTGATAAAGAAATATTTGCCTAAACATTGGCTTAAACCCTCCTGAGCAGTTACATCAACATAACGATAACAGGGTTTTTTTTGTTTTGTTTTGTTTTTGGATAGGCAAATCACCTCAGGTTTAGAATACTGATGTGGCACAACACACAACAAATATTGTCTCTGGAGATCTCTTAACTTGAGGCAACTGGCCTTCAAAAGTTAATGTCATTAGTGTTATGCCATATAACTCCACAAAATGAATTTGGCCATTGTTTCTTGGCAGTACCAGTACAAAATATTGAAAGATGTATGCCAGCAAAGACTACCCTTCTTTTTTAAAAAATTTCACTGCACTTTTGCTTTAGCTTTTAATATGGCACCATGTTATACCCTTCCAGAGGTGTTGGTTTTAGTCAGTGCTGCATTTTACCTCTCTATTAGTATATGGATTGGCTTGTTATTATTATGGATTTCCCCCCATAGTTTTATTGCAAAGGCACCATGTGAATTCTGCCAAAGGAAGGTTGAAACAGAAATGAATGAATGTATGAGTGAATGAATGAATGAAATAATAAATCTACTGTTGACTCCAAGCTTAACACATAAAGAGAAGGTATGATGGCTTATTAGCTGAAGCTCTACTGACAGAAAGTGCAGTTGTGGGCAAAAGGCAACTGCATATCATGGTGTCCCATATCGGAGAAGTCAGCTGAAAATCAGGATAGCTCAGTGATTTAGGTCTTTAGCCAAAGGTTGGGAGTTCGATGTCCCACTGTGCCTTTTTGACAAGATCTGGT